>NW_019154114.1:18743256-18904095 GCF_002288905.1 Enhydra lutris kenyoni
CCCCCCCCCCCGTCCCCTCCCCTCCCCTTACCACCACCCCAGGCCTGGGCCACCGTCCTGCTTGGGAACAGGGCCTGACGATCAAGGCACAAGCACCTGTGGTTCCCGTGCTTCCCCACGCCTGCACCCTGCACGGGGCTCACGAGCGCCGGTCGGCCGCTGTTTACAGGCTCGGTCAGCATCTGGAGCAGAGCTTGCTTGGTACAATGTTCTGGGGCTGCAGAAGCTCTCCCAGCCCATGCCAGCCGATAACCTAGCGCCCAGCCACATGTGGCGATCGAGCACTCAGAATGTGGCCAGTGGGACTGAAACACCGACTTCTCTGTTTATTTCCTTTTAACTGATTTATGTCCAAGAGGAAATGGCCACACGAGGCTAGCGGCCGCCGTTCCAGGCAGTGCCAGTCTAGAGGTTTGACCCGGAGTTCAGACCCCATTCCCCTGCCTCAGAGTCTCCCTGGAGCTCCCTTCCTTGGGAAGGGTTTGGAGCTCCTTGAGGGCGGCCACCAGGGTTCATGCCTGCCGGCAGGTGTGACACATCTGGGACGTGTGGGCGTTGGCCGCAGACCTGAGTTCACCCCCTGGCTTGCTAAGTCAGAGCTGTGGATTTCAGACTGGTCCTTCCTTGCCCTGTGGATTTCTGCTTCTGCCTCTGGAGATGGGGTGGGAGGGCATTGTCCTTCTAAGGTCTGAGGCTGGCTGGCGCTCAGGGCGGTTGGCAAGCACCTGGCACGGGGAGGTGGGCCCTTCTCTCCCAAACACCGCCGCAGGCCACCACCCTAGAAAGTTGGTCTGTCTTTCTACCCACACCTCAGTGTTTTTATTTAACTTGGTGGGTTTTTTGTTTTGTTTTGTTTTGTTTGTTTTCTGGGCACAAAACTCAGAATGGACTCCGATGACCTTTCTGTTTTATTCTCAAAAAAAAAAAAAAAAAAATCTGAAACCCACCCCTTCCCAAGCTAGAAAGTGGCTCCCAGCTCTGGAGCCCGCGCTTAGAAGCTTTGTAGCGGGGACAGCCTGAAGGCATGATCTCCTCCGGGACTGTGTTCATTTCTGTGTTGTGCCTGCGTTATTTAAAAAAAAAAAAAAAAAAATCGGGTCTTCTGCTTTATAGTTTCCCATTGATTGCTGTTAACATGCTAGCACTCAGCATTAATTTGAAAAGTATCTGATGTGGGGAAGAGTAAAAGGAAAGATGAAACTAGGTGTTCCATGGAACTCAAGTCCACGAGGTCAGCCATGTGGCCAGACGAGTTAGGGGAACTGTGTTCTCCAGCCCCTCCTTGGGGACTTGCAGTGCCTCCGGGTTCCTGGGAGCTCTGAGAAGTCCCTCTCAAGAGCATCCCCGGGCTTCAAGTTCATCTTCCTTCTCCCAAACACACTTGGCCACCGCTTGACCCTCCTGGGCTGTGTGTTCCATAGAACATATGGGAACTCAGTGCTCACTGTTGATGTCATCCGTGTCCGGGCAAGGGAAGGTACAGGTGTCCCCCCTCCGCAGGTGGCCTCCATGAACCAGCGCCGCGTGGATTTCTACCTGGCCTCCATCGAAGACATGCTGGTGGCCGTCGGTGGCCGGAATGAGAATGGAGCTCTTTCTTCAGTGGAGACTTACAGCCCCAAGACCGACTCCTGGTCCTACGTGGCTGGCTTGCCCAGGTGATGGCGGGCTCTGTGGTGGTCTCCTCAAATGGGGATGACTTGGTCCACCTCGTTTTCTAGATATTTTGATCTCTGACTCCAGAAAAAAATCTCCGGGCTTGTAAATAACCGTGAGCAGAACGTGGGGACAGAGGGCATGTCGGTGACCAGTCAGGGCTCTGGTTTCTGACCATCCGGGTGCAGGGGTCAGCTCTGCTGATCAGGCGGTTCTCCCTCCGTGTCTGAGTCTGTTCGCTTCTGGAGTTTCGGGGAGAGGGTATCAAGTTCAGATAGTGAGGGCTTTCCCGAGGAACGTCCCCAAGTGTGGGCTTGGGTTCTGAGAGGTGACAGATGTGTGACACGAGTAAGTGTCCTCACCTGGGTCTTTCCTGCTTCATCTGTACAGCGGGCATGTTCACACCTGCCCCACAGGGCTATCAGGGCGAGAACCCCCTACACATGGCACCGGCATCGGGGAGTGCCCTGGGGCTTGGGGCTCCTTCTCTGTTGCCTGCTCCGAGGTCTGCACGGATCAGCGCTGGTCCTCATCACGGATCCAGCAGAGGGTGCTTGCGCTGGTCTTAGCTGCTCCTTGTAACTGAACCTGCAGGCTCGCTCTGTGAACAGACTTGCTGTGGGTCACAGGCAGCCGCCTTGCCCGGGTCCCCGGGAGCTAGAAGGGCACGCGATCGCCCACGTAATTTGTCATCCAAACCCAGGTGGTAGTGAGCAGGGAAGGTTAAGAGTGTGAATACCAACCGTGTTGTAGGCAGACCAAAACTTCTGGCCTCCCTAGGTTTAGGTACTGTTTTTTATCACCCCATTTCACAGATGGAGAAGTGAGGCTTCACTGTAGTGGTTAAGAGTGTCTGCTGCTGTCCCTTTCTCTGGGCCGGCTGGTGTGACTTATGTACCTAAACGCTACAACCACTTGGTTTTTTTCTTTCTAAACGGGCCTGAGCTGTACGAGGTTGGAGGAAATGTAGCCCGCGATGCCATGATCATTGGTGTGTGCGTGTAACGGGACCTCCATGAACCCACAGCCCATCCCGAGAGCTGCCTGGGGCTGCCCTCCCAGCCGCTCCCCTCCCGCAGCCCCCTGCCTCCACGCAGCTGCTCTCCTCAGTCTCCTCCCCTTCTCCTATCACATGTGTTTGCACTTAGGTTTTGTTCTTTACTTTTTGGTTTTTACCTGAGCTGCATTTTTTTGAGAAAATCGAAAATTGAACAGAAGGTACAGATTGTTCCCATCGACCCTCCCCTTGGAGCGTACTCCCCCCATTGGTGACATCCTGAAGTAGCCAGCTACATTTGCTACAGCCCTGAGGGGCTACATTACTTGGGGGGGCTGCCCCGAGTGAGGGCTCACGGTCCAGTTTGTGTTGTACATTCTGTGGCTCGGGACAGAAGTATGGGGACACATGTCACACAGAGAATCTCTTGTGCTCTGCCCGTCCGTCCTACCCTTACCGCGAGCCCCTTGGGTGTTTGGCTGTCGCTCTAGTCGTTCCCGGAATGTCAGAGTTGAATTGTACTTTGGTTCCCATTTGATCAGGGGCCTGTGTGTGCCTCGATCACACAGCCTCGTGGTTTTCCGGAAGGAGCAGCCTTGTAATTCTCCCCACTCCTGCCCTGGGGGAAGCGGAGCGTGAGGCAGAGCCCAGGCGGCCTGGGTGCCGAGCCCCACGCCTGTTTCCCCACCCGGCTTGGCCCCACCTTGCTAGTGACAGCTGTCATCTGTGAGGCGGGCACGGGCTGCCTGCTCCCTGCGTGGTCCCCTCAGGTCCCCACTGCCCCCCTCTTCCCCAGAGAGCAGGTCGTCCCACTTTTGCAGAGGAGAAGAGCGCAGGCCTGGAGCCGGGAGGCCCAGCCCGGGTGCAGCGCTGAGCCCCCTCTGTCTCTGCCCACCCCCCTGCCCCGTCCCTCCACAGGTTCACCTATGGCCACGCAGGCACCATCTACAAGGACTTTGTGTACATCTCTGGGGGCCACGACTACCAGATCGGCCCGTACCGCAAGAACCTGCTGTGTTACGACCACCGGACGGACGTGTGGGAGGAGCGGCGGCCCATGACCACGGCGCGCGGCTGGCACAGCATGTGCAGCCTGGGCGACACCATCTACTCCATCGGCGGCAGCGACGACAGCGTCGAGTCCATGGAGCGCTTCGACGTGCTGGGCGTCGAGGCCTACAGCCCGCAGTGCAACCAGTGGACCCGCGTGGCACCCCTGCTGCAGGCCAACAGCGAGTCGGGGGTGGCCGTGTGGGAGGGCCGCATCTACATCCTGGGCGGCTACAGCTGGGAGAGCACAGCCTTCTCCAAGACCGTGCAGGTGTACGACCGCGAGAAGGACAAGTGGGGCAAGGGCCCTGACCTGCCCAAGGCCATCGCCGGCGTGTCGGCCTGCGTATGCGCCCTTAAGCCGCGGCTGGAGGACAAGAAGAAGAAGGGGAAGGGCAAGAGGTACCAGGACCGGGGCCAGTGACCCGCCCCCAACCCCCAACCAGCCCCGCCGGAGCGTCCAGACCAGCAACGACTTCGTAGTGTCCTGGAACCATGATGTACTTCTTAGCAGCTTTTTTTTTTTTTTACTTTTATGATTCTTGGTATTTCTATGGTATCACAGTAACCGATTAAATATTCTCTATAATTTTACATATTATCTTGCTTGACTGCTTAACCCTGGGCCCAGGCATGAAATAGCCCCTCACCTCTGTGTAGGCGTTCTTCCCTCATGTGCAGTCTCCCCGAGGGGGCCCCCTCCCCATCCCCCCGAGGGTACCTGGGGCAGGGGTGACGTGAAATCTTTGCCCATGACACTGGGGGCTGTGGTGGGGCCAGTTCGGAACCCCCAGTCCACGCCTCCCTCAGCCTGGCTGAACTGTTAGACGGATTCCTGGGCCCTGCCTCAGGATTATCCATCCTAAAACTACCAGCAGTAGGGGTACAGGGGGTGCCCAGAAGCTATAACCAGGTCGCGGGCAATGTCAAATGTGTTCTTGTTAATGAGTGGGGACTCAGAGACCCCAACAGGGCAGGACCTGGGACTTCTCACCGGAGAGATGTTCCTGCCAGGATTTCCTGAGCTGGTGACTCTTATTTCTGAGTAGTCCCATCCCCCTGATAGGTAATCTTCCTGAATTCTAAAAGGGTCTAGGTAATCAAGAAACTGGAAAAAAAAAAAAAAAAAAAAAAAAAGGCATGAAACTCTTACATTTTTTTGTAATTTGTGCTTTTTTCCCCCCCAGAACCCACTTCTTAAGTTACATTACTGAGCCCCGCAAATCTGTTCATTTCTCGGGAAAGAAAAAGTGGCCATCCTAGAATTTGCTGTTGTTTTCTCTGGCTTGGCTCCAGGAAGCCCTCGACAGCCCCTCCAGGAGTGAGCTGAGCACACCTTTCCCCCTGAAGGAGGATGTCAGGTACCCGCCCCATCCCCAAAACTCAGCCGTCCACCGCTATCTTTTTGTGCTGCTGGGCAGATTCTGTAACAAGTCTTAGCTGTTCCCTCATTCATTGCGCGGTGGTCACAATCACTGCCCCCCGGGGCTCAGCTCCTTCAGTCCATATAAGCTGTTAATGTGCGTTGAGCACCTCCTGGGACGTGTGACCACCCCGCGCTGACTCCTGCAGGTCTCACTACCAGGGTGTGCCCTTGGAGGAGAGCTGGGGACTCCCACCCCAGCTCCTGTGGGCACAAGGATGGGGGAGGAGAAGTGCACTTGCCGAGGGAGGCGTTCACGATCCATGCCTTGGCAAAGATCTCACTGCAGAGATGAGAACACCTCGAGATTTATTGTTAACCTTGGTACTAGACTCTGAATCTCCATTAACATAGTTACTTTAAAAAAAATGATCTCTTTACTGTCATTGCTTTCCTTCCCCTTGAAGGATTACTGTGATTTTGAGGGGCTTGGGCACTGAAATCTTCAGTACCTAAACCTGTCCCCTCTGTCGTTAGTGGGGTGAGCGGTCTGCTGACTTAGCTAGCTCTGTGCACATGGAAGTCCCCAGAGGCTTACAGACTGTTGAGAGGTTCTGCAAGGCATACAAACAATCAAACCAAAAACAAACTGTACAGTCTTCTTGGAGCTCCACAATACTTCAGTGAATTAAAGGCTCTGAGAAGTCCCACGTTAACTGTTAACCTGCCATCAATCCAGCATTGCCAAACTTCATTGAGCCCGAAAGCCTTTTTTGTCTCATGCCTTGTCCAGCCCTCCACAAACATGTTTTGCAGAACTTCTGCCAATTTTGGATAGCTTACCCTCTTCCTATTCCAGGAAAAATGTTGCTAGTAGAGGACCCTACAGAAGGCATGGAACCCGTGGTCTGTTCTCAGTCATGAACAAAGAGGTGGTGGTTTAACCAGAGTCCAGGGTCAGGTGGGGAACAGCATGTAGATTCCATGTGTGCTTTGGGGGAGCAGGATGGCTTTGACCTTGGGAAGAGGAGAGCCGCCCATTTTTAGCTCAAGCCGGCTCTTTTATTTCTGACTACCATGACGTGTCCCCGGACAAGGGTGCAGTGCTGGTCACTATTCAGATTCTCTTGTGCCTTGTGGACTCCGTACAATGTCTCGCATCTCCTCCTTCGTGCTGTCACTCTTGCCGCCCTGGCGGTTTGTCATGGGCACGGTTTAGACCCCAGTATTGTTAAGGTTGAGGAGCTTCTTCCCGGGGACTGGCTTCTCATGATTGGTGGTGGTTTCCCTGTGCTAAGGAATGTTGTCGAGCCTATCGGTGTCCGTGGAAAGGAGCCTCACGACCAGGAGGCAGCAGTTGCGCAGACACTGGCCTGCTCGGTGGTGGGAGCCATGACAGGTCGCTGGCGTCCCGTGTTGTTAAGGTGGCAGCTGCCCTGCGGTGCTGTCCAGCAGAGAATGGGGGACAATGCTACGTAACCCAGATGGGCAGTCAGCTCGGGGCTGCAGCCCAGCAGGTGGCCGTTTGAGCAGCAGAATCAGTGACACGGTTTCCAACCCTGGTGACAGAGGTCGGCAGGCAAGAATTCTACCACTGAACCACCCATGCCAGAGGTCGGGTTCTCGTAGACCGTCCTCTTGAAATGCAGCGGACCGTCTGCTGCCTTTGAGGACTTTTGAGAAGGCCGGAATCGTTTCTTTTGAGTTTTCAAGATAAGCATAGTGGGCTTTCCTACAGGTTTTTTTGGGGGGGTTTCTCACTTTTAAAGAACTGGAGTTTCCACTTCACATCAGCTGTTTGTTTGGTCCTTACCCAATCTGGAACCCTGTTTGCCTAAGATGAAGATGTCATTCTAGAAGGGAGGGGAAAAGAGGGCGGGAGAGTTCCTGGTTCCTGCCCGTGGTCTTCCTACGGCTTAAATAGAGGTTGTGTTAGTGACTTGCGTGTACTTCCGGCTCTGGCTCCTTCGGGATTTTTAACGTTTTAGTTAAATGGTCACATTTTAGCGTTTTAGAAAGACTGCAGGGTAGGACTTTCAGATCTTGATCTGAGCAGAACACCTGGGTGTGTGATTGTGTTCTGAAACACAATCACCAAAAAGGGGGCCTCCCAGTGACTTAGTAGAAAGCCCAGGGGCCAGCCGTAGGGGTGTTCAGTTTTGGGTGGAGACCCAAATGCCAAAGTGAGTGGGGTTCCCGTCCCTCCCCTGAGCTCCAGGGTCCCACTCTGTGAGCTCGGGAGAGTTAACCTGAGGTTCAACATAGCTGGCCCCTCAGCCAGGGGACCTTCCAGCGCTTAGCAGCAGTGTGGGAAGCGGGAGGCCTCCACCCCCACCCCGGATACACTTACCAGCTTCCCCTTTACTCTGCTCGGCCTCGGCCTTGGCGCGTGGCTTAGCCCAGCACCCGCCGGAGGAGAAGTTCAAGGGCCTTCTGTCTCTCGGAGCCTCCCCGGAGTCTCGGGCAGTTCCAGCCTTGGCATCTTCAGAGGGGGAGGGGAGGGGACCGTGTCCTGGCCTCCAGAGGAAACCTCTGGAGTGTAGGCCAGCTCCACTGGCCCTCGGGGATCCTGCCCTGCGTCTGCCAAGCCTGGCAGTTTTTAAAGTTTTTTGAAATGTTTTGATACTTTTTGATACCATTTGCTAATAACCGTTTTGTAGGTTGTTGCCGGGGTTTTCCACTTCCTGTCCCCCCGCCCTGCCTCCAGCCCCTTGAGCTTGCACTAAACCGCGGGTGCCCTGGGTCCGCGCCGGGGCCTTGCCCACCTCCAGTGGCTTTGTCTTGGATCTTCCTCTCCTCTGTGGCTGTGCTCAGATACCACTCTTGAATTTTGTAAGGTCACGTGTCTCCCCTGCCAGGCCCCGCCCGGCCTATGACTGTGACCGCCTCAGGCCCCCAAGTGAGCAAGAGGGCACCGATTTGCCAAGAAGGCACTCTCATTCCCCTAAGGTCCTCTTTGTTTCTCCCGAGGCTCCTACCTCAGCGGTGTGCACAGAGGTGAAACCATCCCTGAGGACTGACCCACGTGTCGCCTTTCTCATACGGGTCATTGCTCAACCCCGGGCTTGCCCGGGTCCCCACCGGCTCCTGTCCACCCCTCTTAAAGACATTTTCAACGCCAACTCTGTAACAGTGAACCATCCTGCACCTGATGGAACGGCTGCCCTCAGCTTGGAGGTGTATTCTGCTCTGTTTGAATAGGAATAGAATTTACGGCTTCTGGGGGTGTGTTGGGGTCTCAAGAAATTGTGTCTTTCCGTTGCCTTGTTAAAAGAGGTAAAGGAGTGTACGAATGTGGTGGAATGGGGCAGAGGGCATCAACCTTTGTGTCCGTTCTCTTTGAGAAAAGGAGCTCCGCTTCTCATAGGGACCTGATGCCGTCTTCTTACGTTTGCTTGCTATGGAAGGAAGACTCAAATCCTGGGGTCAACTGAAGTCAGTCATTACCACCAGCCCCCGCCGCCCCCCCCTTTCGAAATTAGTAAGATATTTGACGATTAAGCAATTTGTTGGGTATGTTCTGGCTACTAATGTTACCAAAATCTGTAATTGTGTGTATGTGTGTTTTAATCTGTTGCTTTTGTATTTGTAATTTTATGACATGCGAAGGTTTTCTGTGTCTTATCTCTTTTTAATTAATTTTCTGCACGTTGGTTTTTTTTTTCTTTGTTTTAAATTCCGTACAGATTATTCAGTTCTCAAAACACATTAAAATGATTTGCCTGCTAGGGTATGGTTTATTTTATAATTACATTCCTAGTCTTGTGTGGTTATTGTAATGATCTTCAGGCCTGTTTTTTCTGCCCGGACGAAAAAGAATCCTTTGCATGTTAAGCCCAAATATAATTTGGAAATTAACCAGACTGCCTTTTAGTGCTGTGGGAGGCTGGGACATTTTGAAGCTGCTTTCATTGTGCTTCTAATTACTATATTTTGCCAGGAATTTCATTCAAATCCTTGATTGCAGGACGAAGTCCTGTGACCTGAAATGAAGCTATTTGCTTAAATTTGTGTCAGTTGGGGTGATTGGATTAGAGAAGAAAAACAGAAACCAAGGGAAACCTAGCTTATGACAAGCAGTTTATTATCTTTATCGGAAAAATAGCGTAACATTTCTATAAGAACAGAGTTGGCTCCACGTCTGCTGGGGCCCAAGAAGAAAATGTGGCCCCACTCTCGCCCCAGGGGTTTCACAACCTCCCCAGCCCCCCACCCCCCGCACCCCCGCCCTGCCCCAGCAGACAAGCCCAGTCAGAGTTGGGACACCTTTTCCCTGTACCCTTAGTAACTCAGCATTGGGAGGACGTGGGAGGGAGGTCCCTGGCACGCCCATTGCCCCTGGGCCTGGACCAGAATTTGCCTCTGAGCCAGTGAGCTGCCCCAAACAGGACCCTGCCACCAGATGCTAATTCGGTGGGATTCTAGAATCTTGGGTTGGAATTGGCGCTCTTCCCATTTTCCGGGTGAGCACTCCAAGGCTTGGGTCACGTCACCGAAACCCTAAGTTGAATGACCTTCCGGACCCAGCTGCTCTGTGCCGGTCTTGTCTTGGGTTCTCTGGAAGCCAGAACTTTGGGCAAGGCCGGTGAGTTACATGGGGAGGTGGTCCCCAGAAGCTGGAGTGAGACAGGGAGGGGGAAACGCAGGAGCTTTCTCTACAGCTGGGAAGGAAACCACTCCTGGGCCATGGCTGGGAACAGTAATAAGCATTTACTTGGAGGACAAATCTGAGGGGTGACTGGGCTCTGCGGGGCCGTTCTGCCCTGGGCCTCACATGTGAGTGGGGTCTAGTGGGGCTCCGGGAGGCGCACTGCAAGTCGGGCCTCCTCCAGCCCCCCTCGCTCAGGCCCCCCCCCCCCCCCCGCCCCCTTGCTCTCTGGTTCTCTACTTGGTGACCTTCCCCCACTTCTGTCCCATGGCAGCCAGAGGCTCCCAGAGCCCGCGGCCCCAGGGTGGTGAGCAACAGCCTGGAGAGTCAGGGAGCGTCTCTGCTGCTCGTCGAGGCCGCCTCGTCCAGGTTTGGGGGTGCGAAGCAGAGGGGACACCTGTTGCTGGAACAGTGGCAGTGAGTCGCTGCAGCAGAGGTGTTTGTGCATGTCGACCCCAGGAAGGAGAGTGGGAGCCAGCTCCTCCGTGTCCGAGAGACCTCGGGCACAGGCAGAAGCGCCGTGGCAGGGGGAGCCAGCGCGTGCCACGGTCAGCCAGCCCGGCCTCTTGCAACTCTTCCAGCTGCTGAGAATGACCACCATTCGGTCTCCCTGTGAGGTTTTGTGTCCCCAAATCCCCCAGGGTGCACACTTGTGACCTCAGGGGCTCACCAGAGAGGCCCTTAGCTGTCCCCAGCCTCAGAGGTGGCAGTGGGGGGGAGAAGGGCAGTCTGTATGGGGCTGGGCGGAGGGCAGAGTGGGGGCGCAGGCCCATCTCTTTGGAGCCCCACATGGACAAGGTCCTCACCACCCGTCACCCAAGGCTGGGCCATCATCTCAAGGACCTGTTCTCATCCTTGAGATCACCTTCTCCGAGCACCTGAACAGCTCTGCTTCAAGGCACGAGGCTCCTGCACTGTGCCCGCCAGACACCACTGTGGGGTCTGGGGACACGATGGCCAGTGGAGAGACAAGGACCCACAAACACTGGTCAGGTAGGGACACACTGATGCGAATGCATGAAAACCCATTGAACTCGACTCTTTTAAAGGGGTCAGTCTTAAGAGATGTGAATTCTATCTCAACAAAGCCGTTTATTTTTTTTCTCTTATGATTTTATTTATTTGACACAGAACACAAGCAGGGGAGCAGCAGCAGAAGGAGAGGGAGAAGCAGGCTTCTCACTGAGCAGGGAGCCCAACACGGGGCTTGATCCCAGGACCTTGAGACCACCACCTGAGCTGAAGGCAGTTGCTTAACGGACTCAGCCATCCAGTCACCCTAGATCTTTTCATTTCTAAAGCCCCACTTTAGGAGTATGCATGGCAGGTGAGGGAAACAAAGGCACTGAGAGGGAGCTGGGACAAATCACAGAAGGCTTAGACAGAAGAGGGAAGTGACCTGTGCTGTTTTCAAAGCAAAGTCTGGGCCTGTGGTGGAGAGCAGGGATGGGGCAGGGGGAAGGGTAGGAGGAGGGAGCCGGCTGTCTGCATGTGGACACTGCTGGCCAGAGTGTTCCCTGAGAGACCCCGCCCCCTGGGGAGGGGCCGCAGCTGCCCTGTCCCTAATGCCCTGAAATAAACAACAAATGACATAGACCTGGTGACATTTTCCTTGTAGCTCAGAGCTCCGTGGGTCAGAAGAGCGGCCGGGGCCCACCTAGGAGGTCCTACTGCGTCCCAAGGTGGCTTAGCCAGGGTCTCTTGCGGGGGGCACGGCCTCACTTCATACCACTCTGGAGGGGAGGCTGGCCCCTGCTGGCCCCGTGCACGCGCACCTGACCTTTCCCACCTGGGGTCTCAGAGACGGCTGAGCTCTCACCTGGCAGCTCAGGCCAACCCTGTTCCAAGACAGGAAGTGGAAAGAGCCTCTGTCCTTTTCCTAAAATTTAACATACAGGGGCGCCTGGGAGGCCCAGTCATTAAGCGTCTGCCTTCAGCTCAGGTTATGATCCCTGCGTCCTGGGATTGAGCCCTGCATTGAGCTCCCTGCTCAGCAGGAAGCCTGCTTCTCCCTCTCCCACTCCCCCTGCTTATGTCCCCTTTCTCGCTGTCTGTCTCTGTTAAATAAATCTTCTAAAAAATTAAAAAAATAAAAATTAACATACAATAAAGTATCCTCTTTGTGTACAGTTCCGTGAATTTTATCAAAAGGCCAGTCAGTCGTTGACTGTAGAAACTAGAGCCCAGCACTGGATGAATGGAGAAGTGAAATGGCTGTAAGCATACAATGAAATATTACTCAGCTGTGAACAGGAATGACGCTGTGATCCAGGCTACAATGCAAGGGCCAGAATGGACAAATCTGGAGAGCCAGGAGGTGGATTAGGGGTTGCTCAAGGCTGGCGTAGGGATGACAGGGATAGGAAGCTGTAGCTGACGGGTACCAGCTTCCTCCTCGCAGTGATGAAAATATCCTAAAATCAGTGGTGGTTCTGGGTGCACATATCTGCACCCATGAAAAATAATCCTTGGAACTGTACGCTTCAATGGGGCCAACTCTGTCGATGGGAATTCTATCTCGATAGAGCTGGGGAAAGGATTAAGCAATAATTCAGTCCGTTCTCTGAGTTCTGAGCTTGGTGTCCCAGATAGCTCCAGGTTGAGAGCCGGGAGACAAAGCTCCCTGCTTGGGTTCTAAAACGGACAAAATGATGAGAATAGAGGTAGTGTTCAATTTGGGCCTGTGGGGTGGGGGGAGCTCAGGGCATCCTCCAAGAGCACCTTAGAGCAGGGGTCCTCAAACCATGGTCCCCTGGACCAGTGCCATCGCCGTCACAGGAAACACCCCAGAACACTCAGCACCTCCTGGTGGGTATAACTCGGGCTCGATTGTGGACCACTGCCCTCTGGAGGTCTCTGTCTCCCGTCTCCAGCCGCAGATCCTCCCGGGCTGTGAGAAATCAATGTCACTGGCCAAAACCTGAACCACAGGGCTTCTCTCTGGCCAGACACAACCCGGTCTAGGGGTAGCTGCAGCTTCCAGCTTCAAAGACTGGAAAAGGTCTTGGAGCAAACTTCAGCCAGGCCGCGCACCTACTGCATCTCAGAGAAAGTGAACCACGCCTGTGGGCTGCCTGCTGACGTGGGCAGGAAGCTGCCGTGTGGCCCAGCCCTTTGACTGATGTCCAGCCTCCTCCGGCTTCACAGGTCACTTGACCAGGCACGCCACAGGAGTGACTCATCCTCCCCGGGGGCCGTGGCCCCACTCCTTCAGTCATCGCAAGGCGCTAAAAATACAGGCAGCTCCAAACTTCTAAGCTCTAGGCCTTTTTTTTCTGTTCCAAGCTGAGGTTCAAGAGACCTAGATCCCCATCCAGTGTTCCTAACGTGGGAGCCTGGAGCAAGGCTTTGCTCAGTGCCTCCTGTTTATGGAACGAGACTAGATCTCCCTGTGATGTCCACAGAGCATGGGCTGTGAGTCATCAGGAAGGCAGTTTTCGGCTATGGCTCGGTCCATACCCCCTGGACAAGGTACCTCATCTCAGATCTTCTGGGGCCGTGAGAGGAGATGGCTGGAGGCGATTCGTGTCCCTTGGTGTGACTGGCAGAACCCTGGTCCCCTAAGCAGCTACCTAAAGGAGCTCTGTTGGCACAATTCAATTTTGCTGACCCTCCTTGAGAAGATCGATCTATGTAGGTGACCAAAGTCATGCACTGGTTTTGAAAGTTTAAAAAAACTAAATAAATAGTTCTGGTCCAGAAAGGTTTAGGAAATCCTGGAGACAAAGTCCACCTCTTAGAGACTCACACCAGGGTACACATTTGTATCTCACGTCCTCCAAAAGGCCCATCAGATACCCATCTAACTTATATCCATCTAACTTTGCTTAAACCAGTCTTTTCCAAAACTTGTCTGCCCCTGGCCCCCTCCCCCTTTGTGCTCTGCTAGTAACAGCAGACACTGTGTCAGCACATTACCCTTTGGGAAATGGAAAGCTGAAAGATTCTGTGTCCCATCAACCCTGACCGTCAAAAGAGCGAGGGCTGGTTTCGTCCCCCACATGGAGAGATGTCACAATAATATCAAAGGAGATATTTGTAGAAGACTTTGTAAGATCTGATCCCCCAGGGAAGACAGCGGTTTGATGTGGTTATTCTGTTTCAAGATCTGGCTTTCCATTTTGGAGGTCTAGAATCTTGATTTAGTTAATGCATCTGTGCTGGTTAATTTTTATGTGTAAACTTGGCTGAGCTGCAGTGTCTAGGTATTTGGTCAAACATCATTCTGGGTGTTTCTCTACAAGTGTTTTTTGGCGAGATTAATAACACTTAAATTGGCAGACAGTGAAGTGAAGTAGGTTGCCCTCTATCGTTGTGATGGGCCTCATCCAATCAGGTGAAGGCTTTACTAGAACAAAGGTGAAACTCTCTAGAGCATGAGGGAATTCTCCAGCAGATTGCCTTCAGGCTGGAACTACAACATGAGCCCCTCCTCAGGGTCCCCAGCCTGCCAGGCCATCCTGCAGATTCTGGACTTCCAGCCTCCATTATCACATGAACTGATTCCTTAAAATAAATGTCGTATCTCTGGGCATGGAAGAGAAGAAAAAGAAAAAAAAGAAATTTCCGTCTCTGTATATGCACACCCTATTGGCTCTTTTTCTCCGGAAAACCCTGACTAACACCACATGCTAACTTGAGATGGAGACCACCTTAAGCATGGAGATGCTTATTAATATTCATAAGAATGAAGGATTAATGCAATTTAAATACAGGAAATGTGCACAGGATAGAATATTGTACAATCACTTAAAATAATGTTTATGAGGTTTTTTTTCCCCCTTTTTAATAAGATGGAAAAATAGTTACATGGAAACAGCCAGGATACAAAATCAGATAACTAATAATAAGAATGTTAACACTTATTTCCCGAGTGGGAGCTAAGTGCCAGGCATTGTCTTGGATGTTTTCTATGCCTCATTGAACTCAGCAAAATTCTCACTGTTATTTTTGTTTTGTTTTTTAAAGATTTTATTTATTTATTTGACAGGAAAAGAGAGACCAAGAGAGAGGGAACATAAGCACAGAGAGTGGGAGAGGGAGAAGCAGGCTTCCCGCAGAGCAGGGAGCCCAATGCGGGGCTCAACCCCAGGATGCCAGGATCATGACCTGAGCTGAAGGCAGACGCCTAACGACTGAGCCACCCAGGTGCCCCGTAAATCCTCACTGTTATGTTAAAAAATATATATTTTTAAAAAGATCTGAAGCTTGTATGCCAAAAGCCAACAGCATTTGTTTTTGAAGAGAAATGAGATTTTTCTTCTTTTTACTTGGTTTTACCCTGTTATAGCACTTGAGCTTGAATTGCCTTTATGGTTGGAAAGAATCAGAATGAACTGGATTTTTAGGGTGCCGGAGGGGCTCAGTCGTTAAGCATCTGCCTTTGGCTCAGGTCTTAATCCCGGGGTCCTGGGATCGAGTCCCACATCTGGCTCCCAGCTCCACGGGGAGCCTGCTTCTCCCTGTCCCTCTGTCTGCTCTGCTCTCTACTTGTGCTCTCTCTCTCTCTCTCTCTGTGTCTAATAAATAAATAAAATCTTAAAAAAAAAAAAAAAGAAAAAACCCTGGATTTTTAAAAGTGGGATGGAGCTTCAGTCTCCTGCCTCTGATTCTTCTTCCTATTAATCTAAGTTCACAGCATCAGCAATGGCAGGTGGTAGCCCACCCCTCTGCCTCTCCTGGGAGGCCACCATCACCAGAATCTACCCATGAAGTTCAAGTCAAAATTATTGTTTAACACATCAGTAGTGCCAACAGGAGCCATATTTATATGCAAGTCACTTTTATTTAATCCTAGAGCAAGCACAGCATAGTAATTACCTACTAAATGGTAATGATATTTTTATTATTTTTTAAACTTCCATTTTTAAAAAAAAAGCATCTTAAATTGGAAAGAAACAATCCATGTCACAAGCCAGTTAGTCAAAAAGCGTTTGTTCGGCATTCGCAGAATGATCCTCGTAACACCCACCTCTGACAAGACACTTAACATGTAACAGATACCTCGCAGAGCAGTTTGCATCAATGTCTCCATATGTATTCCTTGCTACTGTGCTGGAGTTTCATCTTGTTATCACAAGAGTGCAGGTGAAGAAGCAGGGCCGGAGTCAGAAGAAACTGCTTCTTGGCGGGGCGGGGAGGCGGAGGGGGGGCGGACAACTAGAGTTTAAGCCTAGGAGCATCGAACTCAGAAGAGACGCACTCTTGGCCACCAAGCTGTTGCCACCAGAGGGATGTTCTTAACTTCTGCTACAGTGTTCGCGGGAATGAAGGGTACAACAAGACGTGCACCCTGTGCCTCGAGAGGAACACTCATTCCCTTGGCTTATGTTTCTTTCTCCCATCCTTTTGAAAGCAACCAGAGAGGTTCTACATGCAGTTAAACACCTCCTCCCCTGAACTGCCCCGTCTTCCCAATCCAACAGATCAAAAATATGCCATTAGGGTAACATGGCCTGTCTCTCACTTCACACATCAGTTGTTGGATTCCATCACCTCAGGATCTTGCAATTCTGTCCCCTGTTACCCAGCTTCTCTTCAGCACCTTATTCAGGCCTAATTGGGGAAGTCTATGAATTTACTCTAGCTTCAGGTATGGCTGTATCCAGGAGTTCACAAAGTGTCTCCAGCCTGGGATTTGGTTACAGGCTCTTAGCTAGCTATAAGTACCCCCATCTTTTTGTGTTCCTCTAGCCTCACCACCTTCCCACCCTACCCCCCCCACCCCCGGTTTACAGGCTAATGCCTGAAATATTTTCCTGAAATGAAAATCTGATCACCATCCCTATGCCAAAAGCCTTCCACGCAGGATAATAGTTTAACTTCCTGCCTTGGCACAATCTGCCATCTGCCTAGCTCCCTATTCTTACCTCCCATCATTTTTTCCCATATGCCATTTAAAGAAAAATTATTCTAGGGGCTCATGGGTGGTGCAGTTGGTTAAGGGTAGGATTCCTCATTTCAGCTCAGGTCTTGATCTCAGAGTCCGGGGACCAAGCCCTACCTCAGGCCCATGCTGAGTGCAGAGTCTGCTTGAGATTATCTCTCCCTCTCCCTCTGCCCCTTTCACTGCTCATGTTCTCTCTCTCTCTAAAATAATTAAATAAATATTGAAAAAAAAAGGGAAAAATTATTCTGAACTCAGAACACTGAATAACCTTCAGATGTCACATCCGACTACTCAAGCAACGTCCTCATGTCTGCTCAGAGCTCGCCTGACTCTCCAAGGCATTAGGACCCTGGAGAGCCTGCCTTTGGACTTTTTGATTCAGGGACCTGAATCCAGAGGGAGCTCGAGTATTTACATTTCTGACAATGCCCCGTTGCTGTTGCTCATAGTGAGGGACTGCGCTTTAAGAACCACAGCTCTAGGCCAAGGGTTAGGAAACTTTCCTGGAGAAGACCTGATAGTAATGATTTTGGACTTGGTGAGCCAGACAGTCTCTGCTACAGGTCCTCAGTTCTGCTGTTCCCGCAGGAAATCAGCCGCAGACAGCATGTAAACACATGGGCATGACCATGTTCTTTTTTTTTTTTTTTTTAAAGATTTTATTTATTTATTTGACAGAGAGAGATCACAAGTAGACAGAGAGGCAGGCAGAGAGAGAGCGAGAGAGAGAGAGAGGGAAGCAGGCTCCCCGCTGAGCAGAGAGCCCGATGCGGGACTCTATCCCAGGACCCTGAGATCATGACCCGAGCCGAAGGCAGCGGCTTAACCCACTGAGCCACCTAGGCGCCCTGCATGACCATGTTCTAATAAAACTTTATTTACATGAAGTGGTGGTTATTTGGACCCTGTAGGCCATGGAAGTTTACTGCTCTGGGGAAAGGTCTTCGTGTTTGACTTAATACTTACTATTAGGGCCTAGACTCTTCAGGTGAGATGTTAACTAATAGAGTACTAGTAAGTTACTGATGATTTTTGTCCCATAGAGATGAGAATGAGTTACGTCTGGAAGAAAATGTAGCCCGAAATGTGAGTATCTTATTGCCTCATGGGGCGTTAACTGTTCCGGGTCGGCCTCAACAATTTTCTTCCTTTCATTAACCTCATCAACTTCAGTCTCCTGTGTCCTCCCCTGAACCCCCTTCCCATTTTGCTGCTTCCCTCACTCCTGAGCTAAGTGAGACCCTGACATGGCTCGCCATGTATTTCCATGAGGTCGCGGCTTTAACCTGCTGAAAACGATGCTTGCACAACAGTGATAACAACGTATTTATGGCCCATTTGGTGGCAAGAGACAGGGTCCCAGTCCAAAGTAGCAGAAGTTTAAAGATGGGGTGTGGGAGGGTCTCAGTTGAGTTTCAGGCTGGGGGTCCCCAGGGGTAGAAGTAACATTGTCAAACCTCTCTCTGCCTCTGTCTTTGTCTCCTGCCCTGTCTCTCCCCCATCCTCCCTCCTCTCCTCTCCCGCTCTCCTTCCCTCTCTCCCTTCTGTCTGTCTGTCTCTCCCCATCTTTCACCTCTGCTGACATCTGCTTGGCTTCATCAGAAGCAGACACCTCACACGAGCACACTAGAAGCCTTGGCAATGAGCATGTGGCCCCGTGATGGTGCTCATTTCTCTTGGTGGCTCTGGTGTATCCCGGGAGGGCTTTGATTGACCAGTTGGACCAGGGGCCTCCACGCACCAAGCACTGAGCCCACCTGATGAGAAACAACCTCTGCTTAGCTGGGAAAGCCACCTGCTGGAAGGAGCCAGATTATTCCAGAAAGGGAATAGGGTGCAGGGCAGACCAGTACCTCTCTTTGGCCACTACACACTATTACTCGCTTTACTACCATGTCTACTACAATGACAAGGACTCCTCCCTGCCACTACTACTCTCTTGTGTTGAGTGAGTTCATGCAAAGGATCCAGCACTGTGCCAGATGCTTGGCCCGAATAGCTCTTCACAATCCCTCCTGGCATTAGCTCCATTTCACGGGTGAAGACACTGAGGTTTGGAAATGCAAAGTACTTCACCCAAGTTCACACGGTGAATCAGTGGCAGGACCTGAATCCAAAGCTTGTGTGGTTTCCAGGAATGCTGGGCTGGGACGTACACCATGAATCAGCAGGAGTTTGCTAGCCTGGAGTGTTAGGGAGGGGCATTTTATCTTTATTTATTGTTATTATTTTTAAATGACTTTTTTTTAAGATTTTTCTTTTTTTTTTTATTTGACAGAGAGAGATCACCAGTAGGCAGAGAGGCAGGCAGAGAGAGGGGGGAAGAAGGCTCCCCGCTGAGCAGGGAGCCCGATGCGGGGCTCGAGCCCAGGACCCTGAGATCATGACCTGAGCTGAAGGCAGAGGCTTAACCCACCGAACTACCCAGGCGCCCCAGGAAGGGCGTTTTAGACAGAGGAAAGGGCACTGCTGAGCTACGGAGCTGTGAGAGCTCTTGTTGCCTCTAGTGGCCAGCCAGCCTGTACACAGCAAGGCCAGAGGGCTCCGGTGGGGGTTCTCTGTCCAGGCTGCCTGTTATCACAGTGTGGCGCATGGGGCAGGGGGAGGTTCAGAAAAGACCTGTGCCCAGGCCCACATCTGGAGACTTTGACTTCGGCTGACTGGTCTAGGATTGGGTCTGGCATTAGTGTTTTAAAAATTTAAGTAAAAACAATTTTTTTTTTAAGATTTTATTTATTTATTTGTCAGAGAGAGAGAGAGGGAGAGAGAGCGAGCACAGGCAGACAGAATGGCAGGCAGAGGCAGAGGGAGAAGCAGGCTCCCTGACGAGCAAGGAGCCCGATGTGGGACTCGATCCCAGGACGCTGGGATCATGACCTGAGCCGAAGGCAGCTGCCCAACCAACTGAGCCACCCAGGCGTCCCTAACAGGCTGTTTTAATTATCAATGTTTGATAATACATATTAATATCTCAGGATTCTTTTTTTGAAGACTTAATTTTTTTTTAAAAAGCTTTTATTTATTTATTTGACAGAGGGAGACACAGCAAGAGAGGGAATACAGGCAGACAGAATGGCAGGCAGAGGCAGAGGGAGAAGCAGGCTCCCTGACGAGCAAGGAGCCCGATGTGGGACTCGATCCCAGGACGCCGGGATCATGACCTGAGCCGAAGGCAGCTGCCTAACCAACTGAGCCACCCAGGCGTCCCTAAAAAATTTAAGTAAAAACAAAAGGCAAAAACTCGGGGTTATGTTTACTTACCATTATCATCATTGTCGTTATTTTTATTATTTTTCTCCGGAGTTTTTTAAAAAAGATTTTATTCATTTTATTTACAGGGAGAGAGAGGGCAGGCGAGGGCATGTGCCTGTGAGTGGGGGAGGGGCAGAGGGAGAAGAAGAGAAGCAGACTCCCCACCGAGTCCAGAGCCTGAGGCGGGGCTCCATCCCAGGACCCCGAGATTATGACCTGAGCCAAAATCAGGAGTTGGGATCTTAACTGACTGAGGCACTGGGTGCCTGCTTTGTTTCATTTAAGATTTAATTAATTAACTTGTTTGAGAGAGACAGTACAAGCATGAATGGGGCAGGGAGTCTCAACCAGACTCCGCATTGAGCTCAGAGACCTTCTGGGGGCTCGATCACACAACCCTGAGGTCATGACCTGAGTAGAAAGCAAGAGTCTGTTGCTCAACTCACTGAGCCATGCAGATGCCCAGGAATATGTTCTGTGTGTGTTTAGAGACTGTTTGATGCTATAGACTGAACGTTCATCTATACTCCCCCCACCAATCCCATGTGTCAAAATCCTACCCGCCCAGTGTGATGGAGTTAGGAGGTGGGGCCTTTGGGAAGTGACTCACGAGAATGGAGCCTAGTGGGTAGGGTTAGTCCCTGATCAGGGAAACCCCGGGAGCTTGCTCCCTTCACCGTCTGCGAAGACACAGAGTACAGGTGCCGTCTGGGAACCAGGAAACGGAGCCTCCTCAGACATGGAACCCGTTAGTGTCTAAATCTTGGACTTCGCAGACCCCAGCCCTTTGAGAAATGTATTTTTACTCTTTATAAGCTATCCAGAATTATGAAATTACAGGATTCTGGTAGGGCAGCCCCAACAGACCACGGCATCTGATTATTTATGACTATGTGACTGGTCACCAGAAATATAGTGGCTTAACACAACCACCACAACTTAGCTCCTACGATGTGGTGGGCTCTGCCGGGCCCTTCTTTTCTCTGTGTGGCAAGAGCTGGGGCTGCGGTCATCTGGGGTCTCAACTGGGTTGGGACATCCCGGGTGGCTCCCATACGTGGCTGCCAGTAGATGTGGCCGTGGGCTGGGGGCCCAGCTGAGGGGGAGGGCAGGAACATCTCATTCTCCCCCATGTGACCTCTCCATGTCGCTCAGGCTTCTTACCCCACAGGGGCTGAGTTCCATGAAGAAACCCTCCAAGTACTTGAGAGAAAGCCTCAACCTTGGAACGCAGACAGTGTCGCCTGGACTACATTCTGCTGGTCAAAGCAAGTCCTGGGGCCAGCAGTTCCAGGACAGGGACGCGGACTCCATGTCTCAAGTCAGAATGTCAGAGAATGGGCAGCCGCCTGTCACCTTCCACCCAGATGGCTCTGGGCGTGTCAACGCAGGAAGAAATCCCCAGGGTCACTTTGAGTGCGGTGGAGCTAAAGGCCTGTAGGCTTTAGAGCACATCTCTAGTGGAAAAAAGAAAAAAGAAAAAAACAGGCTTGGAACTAACAGATGAAGAGTCAAAATCTTGATGTTTGCTTGGAGGTAACAGTTGTCAGAGATAAAAGTGATCTTAGAAATTTGGGCACATCCTCCAAGTGTCCCTAAAGAATCCCCAGATAAAGAAAGTGACTTGTCTAGTCTCTCAAGAGACCCCATTTGGGCTCATTAACCAAGAACTTAATTAAATCAATACATATTTATGGAAAGCTTAGGTGACAGGTGTTGTGCTGGGCTCTACTCTGCTTTCATGGAACTGTTTTTTATTTTAGGGCCAAGACATACATTAAAGAAAATAGATTAAATATAGGTATGGGAGGGGTATGTCCTCAGGAGAAAAAAGAAACAAAGAAGAGGATAAGCAGTTGGTGGGGGGGGGGCGTTCCACTTTATCAAAGGGCAGCAGAGAAGTCCTCGTGAGAGAGTGAGGGAGTAGCCATGGGCATGTGGGGAGGACATTCCAGGTGGATAGATGAGGAAGTGCTAAGGTCCTGGGGCAGGAGGAACAGTGGGGAGGCCAGTGTGCTAGAGTGGAGAGGGTGTTACAGAAAGGAGAAGAAGATGGGGGGGCAGGACCAGATTGTGGAGGGCCTTGTACTCAAGAGTCATGAGGGCCAGTGGAGGGTCCTGAGCAGAGGAGGGACAGGATCAAGATACTTACTTTTGTAGGCTACAAGAGATTGGAAGAATGTGATGGTGGTGTTCCTCCCCCCCCCCCCACTCTGAGCTATCTGTCTGACAGACAAGAAAAACCCAAGTTAGCTGAAAGTCAATGAAAAACAAGCGCTTCTTGGCTGGGTGGGAAAGAAAAGGGCAGGCTCCTAAGGGGGACTGGACCGAGACAAATGAAAGGCATCAAATTGCAACGTTGCCACTTGAATTCATTACTAATGCGAGTGCACCGCGGTTAGTGGCTCATTTTACGAGACTGGAGTCGCATCACATTCGTGTCTCAGCTGATCCCGGGATCCATCCTGTCTGGTGGTCAGGACCGTCCCCATTACCTGGGACCCGAGCTCTGGAAAATCAGGAGTCCGGCCCCAGTCTCCAGGGGGCTTGCCTTCAGTGTTGATGCAAAGCAAACTGGCGGTTCTTCCCCGCCTTGTCCTCATTGTCCTCCCTTAGCAGGGTGTCGACCCTGGACCCTGACCGTGGTGGCATCCTGGTCTGGGGCTGTATCACACCTGGGGGAGGGTGGGGACAAGGGAATAAGGACAATGTGTGAGTGAGGAGCTGTGTTGTATGGATCCTTAAAATACTTCAATTCCAAGAGTTCTGCCACCAAAAACGAGAGGGAGAGCAAGAGAATGAGAAGAAATGAAAAGGTGAGCGGGCACGCTCAGGACGCCACGGCCAGTGCACAGGCTAGGAGCTGGCTGTCTGGGTCCCCGTGTGCTCCCAGGGCAGCCTGGCAGAGTGTGGCCTTGGTGTTTAGTACTGAACAGGTTTCACGAGAGGTGTCCTGTGGAGTGAGCCACAGTCAGGGGGTCAAGGGCACCTCCTGAGGTTCCTCTGGGCTCGGGATGACAAGTCCTCTGTGTCGGTTTTATTAAGGGACACAGAGACAGAGTCCCACAGCAGAAGACCACATGACGAGGGGGCAGCGATGGGAGCCACGCGGCCACAAGCCAAGGCGTGCCAACCCCAGAGCGTGGAGGGGAGCCTGGGGCAGATTCTCCCCGGAGCTTCCAGAAGGAGCCTACACCTGCTTCCCCACACCTTGATTCCAGACTTGTGGCCTCCGAGGCTGTGAGAGGACAAATTCCCCGTTGGTTAAGCCCCTGGTCTGTGATACCTTGTTACAGCAGCCCTGAACATTCACACTAGGCAAGTTCTTTCCTGAGAGACATGGGACCCCGTGGTGGGATATGTGGTTCAGGGGCTCCTCGATGGCCCCACACGAAGTCTCATTTTATTATTTTTTAAAGATTTTATTTATTTATTTGACAGAGAGATACATAGCGAGAGAAGGAACACAAACAGGGAGAGTGGGAGAGGGAGAAGCCAGGCTCCCCGCTGAGCAGGGAGCCCGATGTGGGGCTCGATCCCAGGACCCTGGGATCATGACCTGAGCCAAAGGCAGCCGCTTAACAACTGAACCACCCAGGTGCAACCCCCCACCAATGGAAACTTTTGAAGACCGAGCTGTAGCCGCAGACGACTCCTACTCAGCCCTTCTTGGTCCCCCTCTGCTCCGAGGGGACCACCTCGGAGTGGTGGTATGCCTTTGTATGGTACTTGGCTTGACTCAATTTCCGAATAAGATCCCAATTCTGCAAATGACACACCCATGTTTTTCATCTCAAGCTGCCCCACTTATTAGAGGTGCAAGTCTAGGCAGGTCGCTTGGATTCTTCTGGTTTCCCCAGCTCTAAAACAGGGAAGACAATAGCATCCACCTCGCTGGGTCTTGTGAGAATTAAATGAGGCCATTCATTCATTCACTCATTCAAAAAATATTTATTGAGTGCCTACCAAATGTTTGGAACTGTTGTAGATGCTGGGAAAATATCAGGGAACAGGATCTAGCCCTGGGCTTCCTGGAGCTTAGGGTCCTAGGGGAGGAGACAGAGGACCCACACATAAAGTAAAGATTCCACAGACTCACAGCTCTTGGTGAGTGCTTTCAGACAAATAAAGCAGGATAACAGGTGGAGAAGTGGCCGTTAGGAACAGAGTGGCCAGAGACCTCCTTTCAGAGATGGTAGCCATCAGAGAGCTGAGTGAGGGGAAAGAAAGTTCCAGGCAGATAAGCCAAGCAAAGAGGCAGACTGCCTGGGGTTTGGGAGCTGTCATTTTCAAACTTCTTTACATTCTTCAGAATCACTGCTGACCTCAGAAAGACTTTATTTTTGTAAATTATGCTTATTGCTTCTTTCCATTTAGGAATGAAAACCGAGACATTTAAAGAATAAGTCAAGTAATGTATTAATCATAAATGCAGTGTATGTCAACATAAAAATAATATATTTTTAAAAGATTTTACTTATTTGAGAGAGAGAGAGAGAGAGAGAGAGAGAGAGCATGAGTAGTGGGAGGGGCAGAAGGAGAGGCAGACTCTCCTTTGAGCAGGGAGCCCAACTTGGGCTTGATCCCAGGACCCTGAGATCATGACCTGAGCTGAAGTCAGATGCTTAACTGACCGAGCCACCAAAGCCCACCCCGTAACATTTTTTTTAATGAAAACAAAAACAAAAACTACTTTCCAAAGTAAATAATTCGGGTGAGAAGATGGCATTGTGGTAGTTTTTTTTTTTTTTTTTAAGTAGACGTCACACCCCACGTGGAGCCCAATGTAGGATTTGAACTCACAACCCTGATATCCAGACCCTGGGCTGAGACCCAGAGTATTGCTTAATTGACTGAGCCACCCAGGGACCCCGTATGGTAGACTTTTGCAAAGCTCTTTAATGTCTGGCTTAAAGGAAAACAACTGAGTTCCCGCATCTGCGGCTGATTTCAGTCTGTAGCGATGTGTTGCTCTGATTGAGGTCTGCGAAGAAAATCCAGCCTCACACACAGAATGTGGTTAGGAAAGGGAGGGAGGGGTATTTTCCTAAAAAGTGGATTCCTTGGGCGCCTGGGTGGCTCAGTGGGTTAAAGCCTCTGCCTTCGGCTCGGGTCATGATCCCAGGGTCCTGGGATTGAGTCCCACCTGGGGCTCTCTGCTCAGCGGGGAGCCTGCTTCTCAGTCTCTCTCTGCCTGCCTCTCTGGCTACTTGTGATCTCCGTCTGTTAAATAAGTAAATAAAATCTTTAAAAAAAAAGTGTATTCCTCAAAAGGAGTGATGTTTTTATTGCTTAATCTATTTTATTTTATTATTTTATTATTAATTAATTAATTTATTTTAGGAGTGATGTTTTTAGATAATTGTGGTATTTTTTTCATCACTGCCCAAAGTGGACATATTTCTTTTTTTTTTTTTTAAGATTTTATTTATTTATTTGACAGACAGAGATCACAAGTAGGCAGAGAGGCAGACACAGAGAGAGAGAGAGAGAGAGAGAGAGTGGAGGAAACAGGCTCCCTGCTGAGCAGAGAGCCCAATGTCGGGCTCCATCCCAGGACCCTGGGATCATGACCTGAGCCAAAGGCAGAGGCTTTAACCCACTGAGCCTCCCAGGTGCCCCAGTGGACAGATTTCTTAAAGAAAAACTGCAAAGTGGAATGTGAAATCATATCGGTGAACTTTTTTTGTACTCTGTTAGATTAAAATCTATTGGTTTGTCTTGTACTTGAATGGATCTTTTACTCATGCGTGATTTTATAATACCCCACATGGATCATTGGAAAATATTGATTCACTGAGTTATGCAGGTCTTCCAAATGCTGAAATGTTCCATTATTCATTATTAAAAAAAAAAAATCAAACTTATTACTATTGCCACCAATCCCACCAGAAAAATCTTTAAGTACTGGGAAGCTGCCTGCCCAGCTCACAATGGTGGCTATGTTTCCCAAAATTCCAATTTTTGTTTGAAAGCTTGAATAAATCCCATCAAATGCACTACACCCTTCCTGTGCAAACATCACTTTCTTTTGCAAGGAGTCTGGGGATAATGATAGTTTCCGGTGTTTACTGGGCTCTCGCTGTTTGCTGGATGTTGTATCAACCAATTTACATATGTTATCTCGTTACTATATTCATTTTCACTAGATCTCGGCCAGGTATTGTTTCTCCCAGTTTTCAGACCCAGAGAGGTTATGTATTTGCCTAAGGTCAAGTGGTAGTCCTCCATGCTATCAGAATTCCAGAAAAGAATTTTCCAGGTAGGAAAGGCCTAATACGAATAGTCTGTCCTCTGGGATCCAGGAATTAATTCCTGCTTGTCAGACCATGTATCTCCATCGGTGTACTTATTTATTCATTTATTCATTATTAAAAGATTTTATTTATTTATTGGAGAGAGAGAGCATGAGTGGGGGTGAGGGGCAGAGGGACAGTGACAAGCGGACTTCCCGCTGAGCAGGGAGCCCGATGCAGGACTCAATCCCAGGACCCCGAGATCATGACCTGAGCCGAAGGCAGATGTTTAACCCACTGAGCCACCCAGGTGCCCCTCTCTGCTGGTTTAGATGGGGAAATGTGGATCCCTTCTCCACACATACTAACTACTCAAGACTTAGCTCAAATGTTACCTCTTTGCAGAACGATTACGCCCTCCCTAGATATAACAAAAAGTCCCTTCTGTTTGTTGAACGGTAGTTAGAAACTGCCAGGCCCCATTTTCCATTTGCTGAGCCATTACTTCATTTCCTCCTGCCAATATGTTTGCCAAGTAGGTGGTATTATTCCTTGTGTTAATTTATCATTGTTGCTGTAACAAATGATCACAAATTTGCTGGTTTACAAATGATTATTTTATAATTTTGTAGGTCAGAAGACGTTCTAAAATCCAGGTGTGGGAAAGGCTAGGTTCCTTCCAGAACAACTGGGAGGAAATGTTTCCTCGTGTTTTCCAGCTTCTAGAGGCTGCCTGCATTCGTCGGTTCCTGGCCCCTTCCTCCACCTTCAAAGCCAGCAGCATAAGAGCAATCTCTCTCTCAGATCAATCTCTCTCTCCCCCCACTCTGCTTCTGTTGCCACATTTCCTTGTCTGATTGTTTGACTCTCTGGCCTCCCTCTTTCCCTTGTAAGGATCCCTGTGCTTACCTGGGGCCAACCAGATAATCCAAATTGAGCTCTTCATCTTAAGGTTTTCGATATAATCACATCTGCAAAGTCCTTTTTGTCATGTGAGGTCACGTATTCATAGATTTGGGGGATTGGGACGTAGACATCTTTGGGATAGGAAGAGGGGCTGGTATTATTTTGCCAACCATATCTCTATTTACAAAGATTCACGGCAAGGTTGTGTATCCTGCTGACATTCACACAACCAGTGAGTGAGAAGTCAGGATTTTAATTCAGACCTGTGTGGACTCTGGGTTCCTCCAGTGCCCCTAAAGTGGTTGCAAATACCAGGGCCTAGTCAGCATTGTGGGGCCCAGAGTAACTGCTAATATTTTCTTTTTACCATCTACCTCCTTGTGTTGAAACCATGCATTAATATCTCTGTGAGTGATTTGAAAATCAGAATTAGGTCCTACTTAATTTTTATTTTTTGTTCAAAAAAATAAAAATCAGACATCCACCACCCTAAGCCATCACTGGGTTTTTGTATCCCTTTGACTTTATCCACAGGCAGATAAAATTTTTCTCTTGTAACCATAGCATGGATACAATAGTATATTGTTCCCCCAGCTTTTCGTTATATACTTTCTCAAACGTATGGAAAAGTCGAGAGTACCCCTTTGACCCAATTGTTCACATCTACCTCACTTGCTTTTTCTCTATGTGGAGTTGCCTGTCTTTATACACTGTTTTTTGTTGAACCATTAAAAAAGAACTCACAGGCATTATGACATTCATCCCTAAATTCTTCCGAGGCATATTTGAACAATAAGAACATTCTTTCACATGTGCACAATGATTAGTATACCATTTCAATTACCAAGAGCAAGCCATACTCGAATTCCTGATTGTCAAAAGGTATCTCCTCGTTTAAAAACCACACCAGGATCCCGTCAAGATTGTATTTGGTTATATTTTCAGCTCTTTTACTTTAGAGCAATCTCCTCCCTCCCCGATATTTTTCACGGTGTCCCATTTTTGAAAAAACCGGGCCCTCTTGTCCTAACAGAATGTAGCAATGGCTCTTACTGTTCATTTCTGCTGCTCAGCACGGGGTCTGGCCCTTAGTTGGCTGTGGACGTGTTGAACAAGTGAGACCCAGGATAAGGGGTGTGAGTAATAATCTCAGAAGCTACTTTTTTTGGGGGGGGGGGCTGGCTCTTTTGGCCACTTTGTTCACACTCATCTAATATGATCCTCCCCGAAACCCTTTAGGAAATTGCATTCGTCTCATTCACAGGCGAGGGAGACAAAGCTGAGGAAGGGAGGTGGCCTGCCTGCAGTCCCACGCTCAGAGAGGGGCCACACCGTACGGGAAACTGCGCGGTCGGGCAGGGGCCTCCCTGCTTCTGGGGTCGGTGACCCCGAGGTCGATCTGACTGCGACCGTGCACGTGTGCGTGTGCCAGGCAGCGCCTCCCCAGCGCTCACTGTCCGCCAGGCCCCAGAGCCAAGCGCCTCACGCGTGCGTTTGGTTTGAATTTCCTCCACCGCCCGGCGATAGGCGTGGCACGGGGTGGGCGCGCGACGTGCGGGGAATGAGCTGTGCACAAATGAATGAACGGGCGGAAGTGTCATCGCCGTCAGCCGGGGAACTCCTCCGGGACCTCTGGCGCTCCCTCGGGAGACCCCGGCCTAGGGAGACCCTGCGGCTCCCGGGCCCGGGCCGGCCTCAGGCTCCCGACGGTTCCGAGTCTCACCCAGGTCCCAGGTGGCTTCCCACTAGGTGAGGAGCCCGGGCCGGCTGGGCGCTTTGGCGTCATCACCTCCATACCCTGTGCTTTCCCCTGCCCGCACCGCAGCCGGACCCCGCGGCCCCCCAGTGCGCGGCCCAGCAGCCCGCAGCGCAGAGGGGCGCGGACCCAGACGCCACCCGGCCAGCTCCCGCCGCGCACGCCCACCTGTCGGCCGCGCATGCGCAGCACGCTCCCGGCGCGCCCGGCCTCCCCGCTCCCCGCGGCGCGCGGCCAGTGCGCAGGCGCGGCGGCCGATGCGAGTGTGTATGTGCGGGCGAGAAGATGGCGGCGGCGGGGGAAGCAGCGTGAGGAGTCGGACGAGCGCCGAGGCTCATTGAAACGGGTCGCCATGGCCCTCCGCAACCCGCAGGTAGCCGGCGGCCCGCGTCCTGGGCGGGAGCCGCCCTGAGCCGCGGCGGGCGGCGCGGGGGCGGGCGGGCGCACCCTGCCCGGAGCGAGCGTGTGGGAGTGGGGGAGGGCGCCGGGACACGCTGCCCCGGACTAGGCCCCGGCCTCCCGCCGCCGCCGCGCCCCGGCCGCCCGCCGCCGCCTGGCGCGGAGCCCTCAGGGTCCTGCTGCGGGGGAGCAGCGGGGAGGGGCACCGGGCCGCCTGCGGAGAGCGCGGGGGCCGCGAAGGGGTTAACCCCCGAGTGGACCGCGGGGGAGCCGGGGGTATGGAGGGGGCCCTGGGCGCCCCAGAGAGGCAGCCGGGGGGCTTCGGGAGGCCCCGCAGCGTCAGGGCCCCTCCAGGCCCTTGGCTCGCCCCTCCGCGCAGAGTGGGACCCCAAGGTGTGGGGGTGCTCCGCTGCCCCCATGCCCCCTAAGGTCGCTTCCTCAGCATGATGGACCGCGGGGGGCTTGCTGCTCTTCTGGTTTGTGGGCTCGAGTCCCTGAGGAGCAGCCTTGGGTTACCGTTGCAAAGAGAACTGGAAATTGAGTCGCCAGGACCGTACTTTCACTTGCACCAGAGTGACATCTTTTGCACGAATCGTCTCCGCCTGGCTAACGCTAACGCGCCGGGTCTCAGCTGTCTCTAAAGTTTAGGGGCCGCGTACAATAATGCCGTTGCGGGAGGAAGGGTAGCACGCACCCTTCTCTTCCAGGGAGATGTACGGGTAGAGTCGAGCCCCCCCCCCCATTATAGTTACTCATGGGGTATTATTCCCTTTCAAGTTGGTTTTAGACCCCTGCTTTTTGACGTCTAATTTCTAGAAATTACTGCACTTTATACCATCGCAGGGTGCTTTCGAGTTGAATACTGAAGGTGAAACAAAGTAGCTGCTGGGAAAACTGGTGGCCGGTAAATACGAACCCTCTCTAAGCTGTTGGTTTTTCTCGCTCTCTGGGAAGTGAAGTCGATTTTCATAGCTATTGTAATTAATGCGTGTCGTGAAATTTAAAACGCGAGATATTTAAAACTTTTTTTTTTTAATGAGATCTTACAGGAGTCTGGAATTCTGTCAAATTTTTGGTACTGTAGTTTGCGATAGAAGTTTCCTCCTTTAATTTTCTGTTCACTTGTACATCTGCTTTTGTGAATGTTTAGGATGGTTCTTTGAACACGAAAAAAGAGGTTTAGTATTTGAATAATTTTTACACATGTATAATTGAAATATTTTCTTAAGAGGTTTGGTATTTGCCGTATTCAGGACTTAAATATTAATGTGAATAGCTCATTAAAATTAGTGAGAACATAGTACAAGATTGATTGTGGACTGATGTGTAATGTAATACGCACAGTGATTTTCAGAAACGAAGAGAGCATGTTTAGGGATAATTCATTCCATTATTTATTTTTTTCAAGATTTTATTTTTGTAAGTAGCCTCTACAGCCACTGTGGGGCTCGAACTCACAACCCTGAGGATCAAGAGTTGGTCGCTCGTCGGACTGAGCCAGCCAGGCGCCCCTAATTCAGTCCATTGTTATAAGCATCCATTACGATGCAGATTCGTTGAAATGGTAATTAGCAGCGACAGTATGTAGACTTAATTGTAATTTCGTTTGCATTCATTGTCTTAGTATTTACGTTTTATCCTACAATATTGCCTATACACATCTTTAGAAAATTGCAGTGGCCAAAGTTAGCTGAACATAAGTGTTAGCAACTTTCTGAGTTTATTCTTTTGTTGGGTGTATTTTTAAGCACAGTTTTAAGCTCTAGCATAGAGAAGGTGGCAAAGTAATCCTTTGTTTGATTTCTCTTAATTTTCTTTTTAAAAGAATAGTAATAAAAACAAGTAATGGAATCGTGTGGCAGGTTTTCATGATTGTATCCTGCTTGAGTCAGGCTGAGCATTTTAAGAAATTTGTTTTCGTTCAGTTACCTTCCATCCTGGGGATCCTGCAGAGTCAGTGGTGGTCATCCATTCATTCGTTCAGCGGTGATAACTTATCATGTGCTAAGCACCGTGTTAGGGGTAGTACTCGTCTACGATTGGGAATGACAATCACAGGTTAATAGTAAGGGTTTTATATTAAAATAGAATTGTTACAGGTACAGTTTTGAAAATTTATATAGATCATATCCTAGTTCCATATTACTAATTGAATCTTGTTCCCTGGATTGAAGTGAACCAGTGCAGAACTTGGAAACATTTCTAATGCCAGTAGCTTTCAACATTTTAACAAATACAAAGGATGAACTTTTCCATTGAAGTGTGAGTACATCTCTCCTTTATGAATATTTGTTGTCTGATGAAATGATTTGGGATAATTAGTTTGAAATGACCAGTTCTTCTTAAACCAGAAGAGATTTTTGTGGTTGAACTTGTAGTGAAATTCCCTCAACAGCGCCTCCTACCCGGTGTTTGAATATCACACCGGCTTCTCCTGTCCTGGTCCTCTGAAGCGGGCTCACTCCAGTCTTTTCATTTCCGCACAGTAGTGGGGCCCCCACTTTTTATACTATGGAATTTCTTGGATCCAATTTACAGCATATGGCAGAGTGTTACTCTGTCGTTGAGTATCTGTTTATAACTGACAGCTCTATTAGTAATTCTCAAAAGATACATTTTTATTGGAGTCTCACATAGTGAGCAGCTGAATTAAATAAAATGATCTGAAATGCAGGATATTTGGAGATCCTGATTTTCCTTTCACAGTGACAGCAAAATACCGAAACGTGTCCTAAGACTAGACATGCCGTTTAAAGTTTGTGAGTTGACAGTTGCCGCTGTGGTTTACGGAGCCGCAGTCAGATGAGGCAGAGCCAGGGCCCAGCCCTCCGGCTCTCGAGCCGGCTCGTTGGGACCGCTGTTCACTGAAATTACAGTGAATGCTAAGCGGACCTGCCTTGTTCCAAATTCATCTCTAGAGCAAAAGTTAGGACATACATTCCAGTGCACTTTATGTGGAATCTCCGTGATTTATGTAGTGGCTCACATTGGAAACTGAAAGGAGGAAAAGATTATAAGGTTGAATGATTATTTATTGACAAACCTCGTGGCACGTTTACTTTGTGTCATGTTCAGAGTGTAATACTAACGTAGTTGAGAAAAGTGGTATCATCTCTACCTGAATTATTCGTCATATCACGGTTCTTTTTTGTTCGTCTTTGTGTTTTTACTGATTTCAGACGTGTGAGTACTCGCTGTTAATGGATCTGGTTTTTCAAGCGGATCATTAAAGGTGGTTGCTGAGGACATTTCTTACGGATAGTGTGCTAAGTATGAAATTGTGGGAAGAGCTCGGTTTTGGATTTGTAACTGGGCAGGTACATTTCTATTTATTGCTTCCCATGCAAGAGTCACAGTGGTACAAAACAGATAAATCTGTTGGCAGTGGAATTTAGTGGCCTTGGGCCACTGGATTACTATCATTTGTCTCTTCAGCGCTACTTCAGCGGTGTAGATGTTCACTCCCGGAGACTCACATGTGCTTGGATTGCAGTTCGCCCGTTTATTGAAGTGATCCCCCCCAGAGGTCTGTTTGTGACCATTTTTGTCATTACAGGCCGAATGAAGAACTAGTGTAGGTGACATAAAAGGTAGCCCGTGGGGTATTTCATGGTAGTTGTTTTAAGGATTAGACATTGTAGAATCTGTCGTAAACCTGGATGTGGATCTTCAAAATGTAGACTTTTCATGAGCTGGCTCTTTTCTGACTATCTGAAAGCCCCTCAGCCGTGACCCCATTTCAGCAGAAGACCTGAGAAACCAGAAGCTGTCGGCTAATAGCTCCGTTCTGCCGTCTGTCTTGACACACGTGCTGCTCCATTTTGTCCTCTTCTGGCAATAGAGTAGGTCAGGTATAGAGACCCTAGAGGTGTGGTTTAGGACTGGGAGAATAAGGTGGTGCAGAGAGGGTTAGAGCATATTTTCCCAGTGTTTCCTTTTCTGGCTAACTGTAGAATTGTTAGATGGTAATGTGCATGGAGTGTTGCCCCAGTGCCTGCCACCGAGTGTCCACGTGCTACTGCTGGCTGCTCTTGGGACTCTCAGGCCGCTCCCTTCTGGCTTTGGGTGCAGCTTTACCAGTTGTCCTTCCTCAGCTCCGTTCTTCCTTTTTTTTAAAGATTTTATTTATTTATTTGACAGATCACGGGTAGGCAGAGAGAGCAGAAGGGAAGCAGGCTCCCCTCTGAGCAGAGAGCCCGACGATCATAGTACGCTGGGATCATGACCTGAGCCAAAGGCAGAGGCTTTAACCCACTGAGCCACCCAGGCGCCTCTTCAGCTTCATTCTTAATTTATGTTTTTGGTATTGGCTTGAGGGACATCTCCTGAGCCTGCACTGTCTGATTCAAGAGTCTCATAACTGGCGCACTACAAGTGAAAGGAGCCCCCAGTAGAAAGGGATTCCAGCCTACACGAAAAAATCAAAGGGTGCTTGATTTTTACATCTAGTTGTCTCTTTCCCTTCCTCCCTCATTTTGTTTCGCCATTTGTTCTTGTTTTATGAGGAAAATTTTTTCAGGGCTCCTGGGTGGTGCAGTTGGTTACACATCCAGCTCTTGGTTTCAGCTCAGGTCACAGTCTCATGGTGGTGAGATCAAGCCCTGTGTGGGATTCTGTGCTCAGCACGGAACCTGTTTGAGATTCTCTCTCTCCCCTCTCCTGCTTGTGCGCGTGCTCTCTCTCTCTCAAATAAATAAATCTTTAAAAAAGAAAATGTTTTCGACTCCCTGTGCTGTATGCAGACAGCTTGCTGGCTGGGGTGGGAAGGGTGGGGTGCCATGAGTGGTGTGTGTGTTGTCCCCCCCACCCCCACCCTGAGCTGTTTTTCTGAGATGAGACTGCTGGTTGTGCTGGAGTTGGGGACAAATCACACATAAATCCAGACTTATTTTCTCCACTTAGGTCTCCCACTCTCCACAGAAAGGGGTGGTTTTGCTATGAGTACATGTCAAAAATACTTGTGTTGTAAAATGTATCGAATAAAGCTCTGTGTCTGTATAAGTTACATTTGCCAGCCACAGGCCTTGGTAAATGGAGTTGGTCAAGAACATGTAAGATGATTCTGTGTAGAAAATTTTGATTTGCCTTTTGTGTAACGAGTTACTGTCTGCATTGTTCACTGCATTCATCACAGAAACATGATGACATCCTTTGCCTTGGATATAAGGAGTGCATTTTAAATTTTATTACATTCATTTAAATTTAGTTAGGACTAATTAACTTACGAATTTATTTGGTATTCTAATAACTTAAGAGGATTTCTAGTGTTTTTTGGGTTTCCCCTATTTTAGACATTTTATAATTCTAGAGAAGCAGTGTCTCTCTTGAGACTTTCATCTTATGGCATTAAAACACTCTACCCATTCTTAAAGTCTTAATTTTTTTTTTTCCTTTTTATAGGACGTGTTGAAGCTTTAGGGGAAATGGAAGATAATTTAATGGTAAAATTGAATTCTGGAGGGTTGTTTTTTTTTTTTTTTTTTTTTTTTTAAGATTTTATTTAGTTGAGAAAGAGAATGTGCCAGAGGAAGAGCACAAGAGCGGTGGGAGGGAGAAAGCAGACTCCCTGCTGAGCAGGGAGCCCATGGAGGGTTTGATCCCAAGAAAATTCCAAGATGGTGGGATCATGACCTGGGCTAAAGGCAGAAGCTTAACCGGCTGAGCCACCCAGGCACCCCTCTTCTGGAGTTTTTTGAGAGTCTCGCCCGGGGTTGTATAGTACGTCTCTTGATACTTTAAGTAGTAACCCGCACTGCGATGGCTGCCAAGATGCACATATTTATTTGAGACTTGAAGTGGGTCTTCTGAGTGGATCCCATCATTGGACAAAGAAGAATATATTAATAATAAAACACTAACTATTGCAGTAATCAGCATTTGAGGAATGTCGTGCAGTGTGTAAACTTCATAGTTCATAAAGTGCTGTAGTTTGTTTGATCCTTTGGGCCACTCTGCAGTGTGGTGTTGTCACCACCATTTTACAGATGAATGAAGTGAGACCCTGGCACCTTGTGACTCGAAGTCCCATGGCTGTTAAGTGCGTGATCAGGGCCTCGCAAGCAGGTCTTTGGACTTCCAAATTCTTTGTTTTTTCTGCTTTGTCAAATTGCTTTTCTGCATGAGACTGGCAAAGACGTAGTGCTTCACATGGTGACTTTGCCATAGCACTTCCTCAGCGAAAGTTTACAGAATGGGTGAATGCATGAAATAAAAATAGAGACGTTTAAAGATTTTACTAATTTGAGAGAGAGTGTGTGCACACGTGCGTGCATGAGCAGGGAGAGGAGTAGAGGCAGAAACAGACTCTGCTGAGCGCGGAGTCAGACTTGGGGCTCCATCCCAGGACCCTGAGATCATGACCTGAGCTGGAGGTCATGAGTTGGATGCTCAGCCGACTGAGCCACCCGGGTGCCCCCACCTCAGCTGTAACGGTTAAAGACAGGAATCTTACTAAGAGTTGCTAATATGTTACTCATTACTAAATTTTTGTGTGGGGTTCATCCTTATTGATTTTTTTTTAAGATTTTATTTATTTATTTGACAGAGATCACAAGTAGGCAGAGAGGCAGGCAGAGAGAGGGTGGGAAGCAGGCTCCCTGCTGAGCAGAGAGCCTGATGTGGGGCTCGATCCCAGGACCCTGAAACCATGACCTGAGCTGAAGGCAGAGGCTTTAACCCACTGAGCCACCCAGGCGCCCCCTTATTGATTTTTTTAAACACAAACTCCAGGGGTTTTCATGCTTTTTTCTGCTGGGCGTTTTTGTTGTTGTTCCATTGTATGGTATGTCTAACCAGACGGTCACTGAACTGAACTGTTTGGGGCAAATCTTGTTTCAAAAAAAATTTTGAAGGCATCTCTTTAAGCACAGTAAGTTTTCTTTTTATCTGATTTTTCCAGGGAATGGAGCAGATGTTCTGGAGGTTAAAGTATACCGAGAATTGTGGAGGTGCTCTAGAAATTTCTGAGTAATAAAATGTCCCCCCCCCCTTTTTTTTAAAGAAATGGTATTTTGAAGAATTCAACTCCTCAGTTAAATCAGCTGTGCCATCCAGTTTCTGTATAGTGAAAAGATGTTAATCACATTCAGATTCTTGTCTCTTGGCCCCCCTCTTCACTAGAGAAGATTATTGAGAGGATGAACCATTTCTTAGTTGGAGAGATTGGTAGGTCACCAGCCTGAGTGAATAGTGGGGCATTGGTCGTTAGCCTGGGTTTTCTCCTGTCTTCTGTTAAAATCAGGTTTTCTTCTCCTCCCCCTTTGTTTTAATCCAAGTGCTACAATGGCAGAAAATAAAACACTCTCCCATGGCCCACCTCAGATCCCTCTCCCCAGAGACAACAGCATTAAACCACCTCTGACTCTAATAAAATGCAAAATCAGGCCCTCCCGGGGTAGCATTCTGTTTGATTATTTTGCAGGCTACCAGACACTTTTATTCAGAACCACATGTGAAGGACTTTGTATCTTTTGTGATTGTTCAAACAGAAATCTGTGGCGCCTGAGCATTAGGAACATAGAGCTGAAGAGAGTTCCGGTGCTTTAGAAAAAGTTCACAGAGTAGCAGAGGGGAGCGAAACGGGCTAATCAGTGAATCCTGATTTCCGGTGGTAACTCCTCTAACGGAAGTGAAGAACGTGGCCACGAATTTTCATTCATTCATTCGTTCGTTCGTTCAGTGAATAGTTATTGAGAGGCGCTGTGCACCAGGCACTGAGGATGGGGTGACAAGTGAAGACAGGCATTGTGCCTTCTCCCAGGGAGCTTACTGCCTGGTGAAGGACACAGTTGCTGATCAGATAATCACAGTAATGCATGTGTCGTTCCAAGCTGAGAAGCGTGTCCCAAAGGAAGGGGACACAGTCTGTTGGCTTGGGGAAGTCACGGATGTGTTTCCCTGGAGTGGCGCCTTAGGGGAGATGCACAGTGTGAGACACTGCGGACCGCCTGCGCCCTGGCCCTGTGGCTGCAGGGTGTTCACAGCGCCTAAGAGAACTCGGAGAAAGCCTGTGTACGCAGAGCTCAGTGCCGGAGAGGAGAGCCAGACCAGTGTCTGTCCGATCTTGTAGGGTTTCTGAGGTGTTAATGTGTTTATCCTGAGAAAAACGTGGAAGGAGCGGCTCATACAGCATGGAGCCACATGGGCACGTTGCAGAGCAGGCTCACTCTGAGAGCCCCGGGCAGAATAGACTCGGTATCATGGGGTCACAGTGGCCATGGGAAGATCAGGTAGGAGGGTTTCTGGAATTCTGTTAGGGAGAGTGCCGTGGGGTTGCCTAGGTGGCTCAGTCAGTTAAGCGTCTGCTTTCACCTCAGGTCATGATCCTAGTGTCCCCGGATCGAGTCCTGCTTCAGGCTCCTTGCCCAGCTGGTAGCCTGCTTCTCCCTCTGTCTGCTGCTCCCCCTGCTTGTGCACGTGTGTGCGCTGGGGCTCTCTCTGGAAATAAATAAGATCTTTAAAAAAAAGAGGGAGAGTGCAGTGAAGAGGGGTGGCATGGGTCAAGAGATACTTGGGTGTAAGATGGATTGAACAGGAAGAGTGAGTGTTGGGAAGCTGGGAAAAGGTCTCTTCTAAAAAGGTGACATTTGGGCAGAGAAGCATGAGGACAAGGGCATATGGGAAAGAGCATGCAGAGGAACAAAGTGCCAAAACCCGAGACATGTTTAGGAACCTGGGGAGAGGGTTGTGGCTGAAATGATGTTTAGGGTGAAGTGGTGGGGCAAGGGTCCGAGCAGAGCTGAAGGACCTGGAGAGAGTCCAAGCCAAAGACTGCCTTTGATCTTGTAAGCAGATGGGGGTCTGTGGGAACCCACACTTTTTTGTAACAAAAACCACAGGTTTTAAAAAAGCGGTGGTACCACTTTGTGTGGCATTGCTGGTGGAGATGGTTTCCAGGGGCTCGTTGAGGTCCTTCATGGGCTGTCAGAGGTTTCCCTCTTGGCTGTCCTCCAGACCTGGGAATATACTCTCCACTAGCTTCACCCCAAACACGTTAAACCCCAAAACTTTGAGGGGGGAAAAGTAGGGCATTCTTTTGGGGACATCTGAGGCGGGTTAATGCAAGGCAAATAGCTCTTGACTGTCCTCAGTGATAATTGGATAGATGTGTTAGGGAAGGCCATTTGGGGACATTCTTCATTTATTTTGGGGGGGTCACGTTTACAAACAAGCATTTGTTCTTTCCTTTCGATCCTAGGAAATAAAGAAAATATAAGAAACACATGTCACCGGTAGTATCCCACAACCCCGAGGTGACTTAATGAGGTTAATAAGTTGAAATGGTTCCCTTCCGTCCTTTTTGTAGTAGATGTTCGAGGTAAATTTTTTTTTTTAAGATTTTATTTATTTATTTGACAGATAGAGATCACAGGTAGGCAGAGAGGCAGGCAGAGAGAGAGAGGAGGAAGCAGGCTCCCCGCTGAGCAGAGAGCCCGATGCGGGGCTCGATCCCAGGACCCCGGGACCATGACCCGAGCCGAAGGCAGAGGCTTTAACCCACTGAGCCACCCAGGCGCCCCTGTAGTAGATGTTCGAAATTTAGAGTCATTTTGTGTGGTGGTATTTCTTACGTTGTGACTCTTGGTCATTGTCTTCTCCTTTGGAAATCCTCTGGCACCCCGAGGGCCAGCCAGACCCCCCGGGCAGGCCCCCGCATGTGGCTTTTAGGCAGTTCCCACACGGATGTTGCAGCCGTGCTCAGGGTTCAGAGCTTCCACGTGGCTTTGTTGCCAGCGTGTTTCACTTAACCTGTTGAGTACTTTACCACGGAGAGGATTCACTAAATCATATTTTGGATAACATTTTTAAACTTATCCCGTCTAGGTTAGTTGTGAACAACAGCAAGAATATGTGCATGTACTGCTGTGAGGGCCACGTTGTATGATTTTAGCACTGAGTGGAATGAACTGTGGGAACGGAACCAGCATGAAAAACCTGAAAACTTTGCCCCTTTGAACATTTGTCACATCGGGTTTTCAGATGGAGATTTCTGATTAAATCCTTTCCAGCAACAGTTATCCAGCTCTTGCCCTTTGCTAGCCCAGTTGTTAAGGTTTGTATGTTACAAAACACAATGACAACAAAGTATCAAAGCACAGATACATTCCCTAGAGCTGTAGCCCTGTTGTGGGTAGAACCCAGTGTGGATGGTGCGGCTCATTGGAACTGGGTCCATCTGATGTCCCAGAGAGCTGGGTTGAACTTTCTAATTCATCCTGAAGTCAGGTTATCATCAAAATTTCTCTGAGGTTATATGTACAGTATTAAGCCAATTTGTTTTCAGAAATTCTTGGTACCTTTTTTTTGTTGCTGGTCATGGATTTGTCAGTTTAGGAAATTCTTTTCTCCAGATCTCCACAAACGTGCTAAAATAATTACTTTTTTTTTTTTTTTAAAGATTGTATTTATTCACTTAGAGGGCGAGAGAGGGAGAGAGATCAGGAGAGAGTGGGGAGAGGGACCGAGGGCGAGGGAGACTGTCTCAGGCAGACTACGTGCAGAGCTTGGAGCCTAACTCAGGGCTCCGTCCCACGACCCAGAGATCATGACCTGCGCTGAAATGAGGAGTCATGTGCTCAGCTGACTGAGCCACCCAGGTGTCCCTAAAATAATTACTCTTGGGATACTTGGGTGGCTCAGTCGGTTAAGTGTCTGCCTTCGGCTTGGATCATGACCCGGGGTCCTGGGATCGAGTCCTGAGTTGGGCTCCTTGCTTAGCGGGGAGCCTGCTTCTCCCTTGCCTGCTGCTCCCCCTGCTCGTGCGCATGTGCTGTCTCTTTCTCTCTCACACAGACAAATAAATAAAATCTTAAAAAATAAATCAAATAATTACTCTTGGTTCCATCTTCTTACTGAACTCCTGGCTTTTCCATGCCACAACTGTATTATGAGTTAAGTGCCAGGAACACAAATTTTAAATTTTAACTTGAGTAGTGTTCAGTGAGAAAGAGGGAAGAGAGAGGTTTTGTTTTTGTTTTTGTTTTTTAATCTGAAAAGCATTTTCTACGTTTTGGCTGGAAGCTTAGCTGGCTATAACTTGAACTTCACACACAGTGACACTGTAGCAGTATCCTAGCAGTGACTAGTCTTGGACCCAGAATTACCGCAGCTGAGTTTGCAGAGAGTTTACCTTTTATCCCAGGGCACATATTGAACAAATAGGCTTTTCCTTCTAAGTATGTTGTCATTTTCTTTCTTAGACATTGATTTCTTTTTGGGTGAAAACGTAGATTTGAATTAGCTTTGTTAGTCCTTCTCTGTCCTGTGAAAAAGGAAAGGAATGCCATGTTCGTAATATGCACAGTGAGCGTCTTAGGCCGTTGTGGACTTTGATTTTGGAGATGCCCTGTGTTTCCTCTGCGAGTCAGTTGGCCGTCCATGGAGGCCTGCACCCTTCCGGGCCCTGTGTGGGCAGTGTGCCCAGAGAGGGCCCTGCCTGGTGGAGGGAACACCACACTTGTGGTTGTCTAACTAGAGCCTTGGCAGGTGCTCTGAAGTAAGAAGGACCCTGGGAGCGACCCAGTGGCCCAGGAAGGCTCTCTTGAGGTCTGGTTCTCCTCCAGCACCTCCGCTGTCAGCACAGCGTCTTGCCTCTGCTGTGTGTGCAGTGGATAAGTGACTTATTGGAGGGACCAGTTGGAGGAAATAAACAGAACACCTGGTTGTCATTCACTTTGTTCAGGATTGCATATGGCATTGTTTTGGTGTTTCTCATTCTGGAAATGAAGTTTAGGACCACGGCGTGCAGAATCATGAGGGACAGATTGGTCCTCCGTAGAAATACCTTCTAGTAATGAGACCTGAATAAGAAGGGTAGGCTGCTGATGAAGTATTCAGATTGATTATAATTTCTGCATTAAGGATGAGTGGGTGGGGGCGCCTGGATGGCTCAGTGGGTTAAAGCCTCTGCCTTTGGCCCAGGTCATGATCCCAGGGTCCTGGGATTGAGCCCCGCATCGGGCTCTCTGCTTGGCGGGGAGCCTGCTTCCCCCCCTCTTTCTCTGTCTACTTGTGATCTCTCTCTGTCAAATAAATAAATAAAATCTTAAAAAAAAAATGGGTGGGTGGTGGTGCCTGGGAGTGTCTGCCTTTGGCTCAGGTCGTGATCTTGGGGTCCTGGGATTGAGGTACATCTCATTCTCCCTCTGTTGATCCCCCTGCTTGTGTGTGTGGTGTGCATGCTTGCTCTCTCTCTGTCAAATAAATAAATACAGTCTTGTAAAAAGAAAAACGAATGGGTGGGTCACCTGGCTCAGTTCGTGGGGCAGTAACTCTTGATCTTAGGGCTGTGAGTTCAAGCCCCACATTGGGTGTAGAGGTTACTTTAAAAAAAACAATGCATGGGTGCCCTCTAAGCGTCTTTCAAGGCTTTTCATGGTTCTCTTTATCTCTGTTGTGTAGTTTCTTGTGCCCAGGTGACTGACCTCTCTATCAGATAATGAGGTATTTTGTTTCATTTTCTGGGTTGTTTCTCAGTAAATGGAATCCTGAGATCAGAGGACAGTTACTGATGCCAGTACAGTGCTTTCAGTGCCCCTCTCCCGTGCCCAGTTAGTGGGCCCTGGCAGCCGTCCTTTGTTGACCCGGTCAGAGCAGGTGCCGCTCATTCCCCCGGTTCAAGAGCCACAGAGCTGTCAGCCTTCCCAGTTAGAGAGCCTGATTGTATGTCTGAGATGAGCAGAAGTTTGATGAGAGCGGGGATTTCTTTGTTTTGTTCAGTGATCATCTCCAGGGCCTGGAACAGACCAGCGCTCTGTAAGTGTGTATTAAGGAACACACGGGTGAAAGGTACGGCACAGACCATACACTGAGGGAGTTCACGGCTGAACATGGGAGAGACTAGTCAGCTGTTACCATCCAGAGTGAGTAACTCTACAGGTTTGTTGGGGAGACAGTTGGTAAAGCTGAGACTCTGGCAGTGACTGAGAAGTCCTCCAGGCCGGAGGGAAGCCCTGGGTGCAGGAGACCCCAGTGAGCACAGCCGCGTGGAGTGTGCAGAGAGAGCTGCGGCACCAGGCCCTCAGGGGACTTGCTGATAAGTCTGGGTAGGTGGGTGAGTGCCAAACCCGGAGCTCTCATACGCTCTGAGGGGACCCTTTCTTTTGAGGAGTCATGGCAGGCTGTGCCCAGGACCAAACTGACATTCCCATTTTATTTTATTATTATTTTTAAGATTTTATTTATTTATTTGGCAGAGAGAGAGATCACAAGTAGGCAGAGAGGCGGGCAGAGAGAGAAGGAGAAGCAGACTCCCCGCTGAGCAGAGAGCCCGAGGTGGGGCTCGATCCCAGGACCCTGAGATCATGACCTGAGCCGAAGGCAGAGGCTTAACCCACTGAGCCATCCAGGTGCCCCTGACATTCCCATTTTAGAGAGAGCGCTGTGGTGGCCGCCTGTGGTTCAGAGTGTGGAGGCTGAGACGCAGAGAGGCTCTGAAGGGGTGGGGAGGGGAGGGGAGACGAGGCTTTGGGTGACCAAAGGGGATGTGGAGGGAGCCAGGCAGCTTCATTGTAATTTATTTTAATAATGTATTTTATTCTGTCATGGAATGCTCTATGTGTTTCAGTAAAGTGTTTTTTCCAACTTACGTTGTGACTGTTCTCCATTATTAAACTTTTTCTTCAGTATTTAAATACTGTGGTGGAGTCACAAGTTGTTTTATACATACTAACAACAGTCCTGGGGGGCGCCTGGGCTGCTCAGTGGGTTAGGTGTCTACCTTCTGATCTGGTCATGATCTCAGGGTCCTGGGATCAAGTCCCACAGCAGGATCCTTGCTCAGCAGGGAACCTGCTTCTCCGTCTGCCTCCTGCTCCCCCCGCTTGCTTTCTCTCCTGACAAGTAAAATCTTTAACCAACAACAACAAAAGCAGCGATGGGCAGTTTTTGGATACAGTTTTTAGTTGTTTCTGATTGTGAATTATCTTATTTCCCATGACTACTTAAAGCATTGAAGTGAACTGAAAGGTGAATTTAAATCATTATTTTGGGGCAGGCGGGGGAGATATATTTTGCTAAGTGATACTAAGTAATTAGTGGTAATTTAAAACGAAGGTGTTTTTTTTTTTCCAGATTTTATTTTTAAGTAGTCTCTACACCCAGTGCGGGGCTCAAATGCACAGCTCCGAGATCAAGAGTCTCGTGCTCTACCGGCAGATCCAGTTGGGTGCCCTGGAAACATGAAGTTTTTCTAATGTTTGGATTTGTTTTTTAATTTTTATTTTAAAAAAGATTTTATTTATTTGAGAGTGAGAAGGAGTAGAGATAGCATGATCAAGGGGGAGAGACAGAGGGAGAGGAAGAAGCCGACAGGGCTCGATCCCAGAACTCTGGAATCACCTGGGATCATGACCTGAGCAGACATTTAACCGGCTGGGCCACCCCGGTGCCCCTGAATGTTTGGATTTTAAAACTGCATACTGATTTGTTCAGAGGCAAGTTATACACATGAAATACTTGAGAAAGATTGAGAAAGATCTTTCATAAAATACTTGTCAGTAAGCTGGTTAATGTTTGGTGAAGGCCACCTGTTTTAGTTGCTGCTAGAGCTATCTGGAAAGGTAACTGAAGTGCTCTTAACCCGTGTGGCCCCCAGGTGACTAAGCACGTGCCTGAGGCCTAGGGAACAGCCAGGGCAGTCCTGAGATGTGTAGCCAAGTGCCGAGTGCTTGTGCGGCGCGCGTGTTAAGTTCTGCACCAGTAATTCAGAGAGTGAAGGAGATGAGTGATGCGTAGCTTTGACGGTATAAGAGGATTTTGGCAAATGGAGAGGCAGGTGGAGGGCATTCTGTGTAGGGAAACAGAATGACTAGCGCTTAGTTTGATATTAACCTTGTTTTGGCTTTTGGAATGCTCCCACTTTCTGTGGAACCCCGGGCGCTGCTCCTGAACTAAGCCTTTTATCTCCTGCGTTGCCCACTTCATTCCTTCCTGGTTTCGGGTGCTTTTGCTAACAAGTAAAAGAAAGGCCGGCTCGAGCTGGCTTGCACTCGGGGCTCACGGAGCTAGAAATCCCAGAGGGAGGCTGGGCTTCAGGGCTGGTCTGCTGAGTCAGTCCAGGGGTGTCTTTGAGGACCTGGTTTCTTCTCACTTGTGTTGTGTCAGCATTTTCCTAAAGCTAGTTCTCCTCCAAATGACACCGTGGTCACAGCAGATGCAGACTTCAGAGTTGTGTCCAGCCGACGCCACCCCGCCAGAACAAGCGAGTGCGTGTGTGTTCCAGGGTTCCTGACTGTGTCCTGCGGTCTGTGTCCTCTGCGTCTCCTTTGAGCCAAGCACTGTGGGCAGGAGGGTGGCACACCAGGTCAGGCTCCCACCTAGAGCTGGGAGTGGGTGTGTGTCCGCCTTCTGAGCTGGTGAGTGACCACTCACCAGCAGGGATGGAGGAAAATGAACTTTCAGAGGATGGTCCAGAGTTCATTACCATCACATCTGGGAGGACCATTCGTTCCCGCTCTCCTTTTCCGGGTTTGTCACTTCCTCCTCCTTCTGGACTCCTTTGAAGACTGTGTCCTTTTTTCTTGCAAGTTACCCTGCGTTCCATTGTATTTCAGTCTTCCTTTAATTTTTTTTTTAAGATTTTATTTATTTATTTGACACAGAGAGAGAAAGACAAATGAGAGAGGGAGCACAAACATGGGGAGTAGGAGACGGAGAAGCAGGCTTCCCGCTGAGCAGGGAGCCTGACGCGCCCCATTCTTCCTTAAATTTTATTGTACCTTAACTCTTCATGTGTTATTTTTGGGGTAGCCCCAAGCCCCAGGTTCTAATCCTGGCTCTATCTTGTGTTCATGGGATCTTGGGCAGTTAGTTCTCTGAGCTTGAAGTTTTTTCATCTTAACACAGTCAGCTGATACTAGATTCTGAATATGATACTTAAGACTTCAGTGGTTGGGGTCCAGAACCGTAGGACAGAAGGCGACCACAATTCATCTGAGAGACGTACAGTCAGTGAGAAACGTGACATTGCTTTGACAGAAGTAAGGAGGCAGGAAGACTTCCCTGAGGAGATGATGCCTGTGTTTGACCCTTGACAGGCCAGCAGTGCTCACAGCAGGGAGGGAAGAGGGGCCTTCAGGGCAGGAGAATAACGGGGTCTTGGCTGCACAGCGAGGTGAGGCTGGGTTGTTGTGGGAGGGACGGCCCTCATCCCAAGCTCCAGGGTTTCGGTCCCATCTCCGTACACTGGACGGGTAGAGTCGAGCGTCCGCGCCGGCTTGTGTTGTTCCGGGGCAGTTCGTGTGGTTCTTTCGTGCTGAGCTGTACCTTCAGTTTGGATGGTAAAGGGTCACCCGACTTAAAGTCAGAGTTCAGAGCCGCGTGCGGGCGGTGTGCAGTGCGTACCTGAGGGCAGGACCCTGGGATGGCATGAGGTGCGGCAGCGCTGCTGAGACCTAAGCTGCAGAAGCAGCCAGCCGGGGGTCTTTCGGGGGACACATCGGGCCGCAGTCGGTGTGACGGGGGCTCGAGAGCTGCATAAGCTCTCGAGCAATGCCCTTGTTGCTGGCCTGGGGCCACCCTTTGAGTAGCAGCGTAGGGCAGGACATGAGTGTCAGGGGGTCCCTGAAGTCCCTGGAATCACACGCGGAAGTGGGGGTGGGCGCGTTCTTCGGGCAGCGGGCCTCACTCACGTCAGATTCTCAGGGGCTCTGCTGCCACCCCAGAGCCGTCCGAATCACGTCAGGATGCAGTGACATCTGTGCACTCAATGCCTTTGAGGCATGTCTACCTCATGAGAGCAATCCGGAATGCGGTAGTGTCTTGTCTTCCCTCCTTCCCACTCCTCCTCCGCCGGCCAGGTTCTTTGAGGCGGGAAAGATGGCTTAAACATTTAAAATAACTTTTTAATACCTTTTGTACCATGAGTGCTCAACAGAAATCTGTTTAGTTTGGTGACAAACTCTTTTAGGGCTGTCGGGCGTCTTGACCACGTCTGAGGTCCCTTGTGTGTCCGGTGTCTCACCAGGTGCTGAGGGGCCGCCGCTGTGTCCTGCAGGTAGCCAGGCGCAGAGGGACGGCCATCAGGGCTTGGGCTGGGCGGTAACAGACAGCAGGATTGAGGAGGAGATGAATCATGTTTGCGGTCTTACTACTGAGTGTGATATATGTTCAGAAAGGTGCTACTCCTGCCTTTGGTTCGCTGAGATACTGTTCTCGGGGTCTCCATCCCGTGGATGTCGTAGCATCAGCTTGGATGCTGCTCTCACTTCATGTCGTTGCCTTGCGCTTGCCAAGTAGAGCTTCCTGAACATTTTGACATTTTGTTGATTGTCCCAGAAATTTGGGATGGAAAGGGTACCTAATGTAAGACAGTCTTCAAAATTTCTCATCTAGTAGGTTGGCAGAACAATGAAAGATGCCATTGGTATAAGGGTAGAAGCTGGTTTTGAGAAAATAATGGGTCTTTTGAATTTAAGGTTAAACAAGAAAATGAAAGTGGGAGTGCTGTGAGGCTGGCAGCCTGGAGAATGGAACTGTGATATGATCGAGCAGTCCGCGTGGCAGATGCCAATTTGGACTTCACCAACACGGTTGAAGCTGGGAAAGAAGGAGGGGTCCTTGTGGGGGCTGCTGAGGGACTAGCCGAAGGGAGAGGAGGGAGTGCTGGGAGGCAGAGTCCAGTCTTGCAGGGTGCCGGCAGACAGAGGATGTGTGTGAGAGAGCTCTGGATGCTAGCAGATTGATGCTTGGCAGAGAGATGGACGAGCTGAAGGGTGCAAAAGAACGCTGGCTTGGATGCGAGGTTATTTCTGTCCAGGCGGGGTGTTGGAGGTGAGTGTTAGATTTCAGTTAAGAGCAAATGAGAAAATGAGCTCAGCTCTAAAAGAATTATCTTTGTGGGAAAGACGTGTCTAAAACGTTGCTTGGCAGAGGGGGGCGGGGGAGACACCTGGCTGGCTCAGTTGATTGAGCTTCTGACTCTTGGTTTCAGCCCAGGTCTTGATCTGGGGTTCATAGTGGAGCCCCACGTAGGTCTCTGTAGTCGGTGAGGAGTTTGCTTGGGATTCTCTCCCCCTTTCTTGCTTTCCCTTTGCTCATGCTCTTTCTCTCTCAAATAAATAGAAATTTTAAAAAGTTGCATGGAGTGGAATTTTTTTTACTGAATTATTTCCAGTTGCATGGTAATTTTTCTTCTGATAGACATTTAGCTTTGTTGCCTTTAAGTTGTTAGTGATCAGTAAACCCTTAAAAGCACTAAAAGCGTTCCCATTTTATTTTGTTATTTTATTATTTTAAGATTTTGTTTATTTATTTATGAGAGGGCATGCGTGTGGGTGTGAGCTCGAGAAGGAGAGGGGCAGAGGGAGAGGGAGAAACAGACTCTGCTGAGCAGGAAGACTGACGCGGGGTTCCACCCCAGGACCCTGGGACCACAACCCGAGCCAAAAGCGGACGCTTCATCAGCTGAGCCACCCAGGTGCCCCAAGAGTTCCCCTTTTTTTTTTTTTTTTTTTTTAAGATTTTATTTATTTATTTGACAGAGATCACAAGTAGGCAGAGAGACAGGCGGGGGGCGGGGAGGAAGCAGGCTCCCTGCCAAGCAGAGAACCTGATGCGGGGCTCGATCCCAGGACCCTGAGATCATGACCTGTACTGAAGGCAGAGGCTTAACCTACTGAACCACCCAGGCGCCCCAAGAGTTCCCATTTTAAAAACATCTGCCCTGGATGTTGTTCATCAAGCAGTAGGTCCTCTTATAAAGTGAATAATCATTTCACATTGTTTCCTAGTTGGCGTCTGTCGGTTTGGGGGCATAACTGAGTGGCACAGTAGCTCTGGGCACCTTCCCTCCTGTTGTCTACGTAGTTTCTCCCACCCTTAAATTGCCTGTAGTGGTAGAGCTTTTTTCTAGGTTTCAGAAACACCCCTACACAATGATTCTGAACCCTAACTGCACATCATAACTACACAGAAAGTGTTTAAAATGTTGAGTGAAGCCTGGGTGCCCCCTTACTCCAGTGAACCCCGAAATTAAAAAAAAAGATTTATTTATTTATTTATTTGACAGAGAGAGAGAGAGAGAGAGAGAGAGAGAGCGCGCGCGCGCGCGCGCGCAAGTGGGGAGAGAGGCAGGTGCGGGGGGGGGGGGGGGGAGCAGGCTCCCCGCCGAGCAGAGAGCCCGATGCAGGGCTTGACCCCAGGACCCTGGGATCACAACCTGAGCTGAAGGCAGAGGCTTTAACCCACTGAGCCATCCAGGCGCCCTGAACCCCGAATTTTCGCAGCTGTGACCTGAGGATCCTCGGGTGATTCTAGGGGGTGGCCTGGGCTGAGACTCACTGCTGTAGTCCTTTGACCTGCATAGCTGATCTTGCTTCCCTGCTAGGTGAGCCCCACCAGTGGTTGGTTTTCTGCTTCTATATTGTCAACTAATTGGGAGAAATACCTCTTTTCCAGGATGCTCAAGTTATCATAAGTGGGACTTTCTGAAGTATCAGGTCTTGTTTTTCTCTAATGAAAGATTTTTAGGGGCTCCTGGGCGGCACAGTTGGTCAAGCGTCCGACTTTTGGTTTTGATCTCAGGGTTGTGAGATCGAGCCCCCCATGTTGGGCTCCACGCTTAGTGCAGAGTCTGCTTGGGGTTCTCTACCCTCTCCCTCTCCCACTTACGTGCACTTGCCTGCTTGCTCTCTCTCTAAAACAAATAAATCTGAAAAGATTTTTAATCCTAACAGTGAACTTAAATGCATAATTCAGGAATGAAGTTGTTTTGGCTGGTAAAGTAGACTATTTCTGCATAGTTGCAGTCTTCGTTTTCAGCAGATCATTAGGTGGAAGTCAAGCTGGAAGGGCAAGCGGTGGAGCGCTTCCTCCATGGACCGGGCCGGCCTTCGGTGTCAGCACTGCATTTGTGTTCTTTCATTTTCAGCAGATCATAATTTAGCAGCTTTTTCTGCTCGGAGCAACTCTTCTGAGTAACTTTGGTTTTCATTAACAACCGAAGTGACCCATTCAGGGGAGTCTGGGGACATTTGGGGAGCCATGGAAAGGGTTGAGGGTATCTTCCTCTGGATGTACGGGATACAGGGGCGTGAATTAGGCAGCTCTAGATCTTGCAGGGTATTTAAGAAACCACTGGCAATGGCCAGCAGTTTGAAGAAGGTCATTTAGGTAGTAACCCTGCTTGTTTTCAGACGTGTTTAAACTTGAAGCTCTGGTTTAGTGATGCGCTGTCCTTTCTGGCAGGCGGCCTTCGGTAGCCCAGCTTCTGTTGGTTTGGTTCCAGTGTATTTCATTAAGTGAAAAATCCTGTAGGACAGATGCACTTACAGGTTTCTCTGCCCACGTAGCACTCTGTTTAATGAAGCACTTGCGGTTTGACTCAGTGTTCCTGGCAGTAACGTGCGTGGCGTGGAGTCCGAGTAGGTGGTCGGGGGTCTAGGCAGCTTAGGGAGGTTGGGCTGGGCCAGGACAGTCTGTGGCGTGGTGATGAGGAACTATAAGAGTGGGCGCCCTTATGGTGACAGCTGGCGGCAGAACACAGATGTCATGCCCAGCGTTGTGGGTGCTGCTCAGTGCTACCAGCAAGAGTCTTTGGGCCGAGGAGCGCAAAACCTTAAAAAAAAAAAAAAATCCCAGTGTGTGGATGTTTTCAGACAGTGTTTGAGAATACTCCTGATGTAAATGAAAGGTTAACACGGCGGTCCTTGCCATCAAGAGCTGCTTTTGTAATACAGCTGCCTCGTCCACCTTATTTGTGGGCATGCGTTGATTGATTGTGCATCAATTTAAAAAACCCATTATGAGGTATAATTTAATACAGTAAGTGTACCCTAGATTTTAAGTTTTCATCTGGGGTTTGATAAGGACATGCCAGGCTAGCTACTACCACAATCAGTCTGTTGCCCTGGAAGTTCCTTCATGCCCCTTTGCCGTGAATCTCTACCCCGTATCAAGGTGGTTCCTGATCTGCTGTCTCTCGAGGCTTTCCCCTTTCCTAGAATTCTGTTGAGGCGGAATTACACGGCGTGTGCTCTTCTCTCTGGCTTCTCTTACTCTGCGTAACATTCTAAGGTTCCTCTATCCTGTAGGAATTCTCTCCCTTCAGTGAGGATTAGAATTTCATTATATGGCTGTACCGCAGATGCTTTCTTCACCTCCTCATGACCACTGGTTGTCCCGGCGTTTGTTAGGATGGAAGATGTGCTCTACATTCATGTGCGAGTCTGGGTAGAGGCGTTCACTTCCTGTGGGTAAACTACCTGGAAGTGACATTGTTGGGTCACATGATGTGTGTTTTCTTTTAGAGGAAGCTGCCAAGTTTCTCCAGAGTGCCTGCCTTGACACCTGCACCAGCAGTCATGAGCATCCCCTTCTGCTGTGTCCTCACCGGCGCTTGCTCTTGTCAGTCCTGTTAATTTTATGGTGCACCAATTTCAAAGGGAAGGATTTTTTTGTCCACAAGAGCAGGAGTCCATGTTGATGACAGAAGAGTGAATCGGAGCACAGATAGGTGGTTCTCAGTGAAATTTGTTTTTTAAAGAAAGTTGGAGCCAAAAAGAGAGGGGACAGTAAAGACTGGGAGAGCACCTGCTTCGCACTGGACGCGGGTGATTTGTTTGGTAGGCAAGGATAGTTGAGGTAGGAAATGAAACTGAGTTTTTAAAAGGTTGACCTGCCCTCAAACTTTTTGATTACATCTGTGGTTTGTTTTACCCTTTTTTTCCCTTCTGAATTTAGAACATGAAAGTGGATTTTTCTTTAGTTTGGGAGACCACATGGTATTTGTGAATGATTTTTCCTCTGGGTCAAAATACATGCTCTTAATAAGTTTTCTGTAAGGCTTAATTCAAATTGTCTTGATTCTGTTTAATTGTTATATTTAAAAATTAAGGGTTATATCTTGGTTATATTTAAAGATTATATTTAAAAGTGAAGGGGTGACTGGGTGGCTCAGTGGGTTAAGCCTCTGCCTTTGGCCCAGGTCATGATCTCAGGGTCCTGGGATCAAGCCCCACATTGGGCTCTCTGCTCAGCGGGGAGCCTCCCCCTGGCCCCCCGCCTCTCTGCCTACTTGTGATCTCTCTTTCTCTCTGTCAATTAAACAAATAAATAAAAATTGTGCTTCTTGCTGGAACATCTCTGATCTTAAAAATAGGAGAATAAGACCAGAGCAGTCAAGGTGATTTGATGGCACTGACATACGGGAAGTTTCTTCATGTGGAGGATGGAGAGGCTATCATTTCTTATCCCTAAAACTTTTATTTCCCATGGGGTTTTCTCTTCATCTTCCTCTTCCTCAGTTCACTTGTTCAGCAAGGCTTTTTTTCAGCACCTACTATGTGTCAAGTCCTTTAACTGCTGGCAATACAAAGATGAATTTAACTTGGTTCCTGTTCTTTTTAAAACAAACAAAAACCTTTATGGGGACATAATGTATCTGCAGTGAATTTCACCCTTTTAAAGTATATATGATGAATCTTAACAAATCACATATTTGTTTAATCCCCTCCACAGGTAGGGTATCTTTCAGCCCTTCTCTGGCTCCCAGCTTCCCCGTGTGCCCCCTGCAGCCTGTCTTCTCATTCACCCTGGGCCCCAGCAAAGGTGGAACCACTGCTAAAGTTCTTTATTGGTGTTCTGCTTGCTTTCCTTTTTCTTCTCTTATTTCCTCCCCACCCCTTACTTCCCAGATCAGCACTGGGGTGATTGTAATGAAAATTGAAGTAGGCGGACTCTGAACTTCTACCAGAGCGATCCTAGACAACAGGCACTCAATTCACTCCCTAATAATTTATCAGGTCTTTTCCATGTGATAAAAATTCTAGATAGCAAGTTATCATATAATGTGGGCTCTTTTATCTTGCTGTCTAGTGTTAGTTCAGAGCAGAACAAGTTAAAATCTAACTGCTTTTGTGCGAAGTAACGAACTCTAATGTAGACTTAAGGCTGGAAAGTTGGTAAGAAATGGATTTCTTTTAGAAGAATCATGTTTTGTAGTTGGAGATGCATTTGTGGGAACAAGTTTTAGCTCAGAGTATACAGCTAACGCATTACAGATCCTGCTTTGGAAGGTGAGAGGCGATCTTTTTTTTTTTTTTTTTTTAAATATTTTATTTATTTATTTGACAGATCACAAGTAGGCAGAGAGGCAGACAGAGAGGGGGAAGCAGGCTCCCCGCTGAGCAGAGGGCCCGATGAGGGGCTGGATCCCAGGACCCTGTGACCTTGACCTGAGCCGAAGGCAGAGGCCTTAACCCACTGAGCCACCCCGGCGCCTGGAGAGGCAATCTTCTGATAGGACTTTAGTAGTCACATAAATAGACTACATGAAACTAGACACAACATCGTGCTTTCGCTTGAATTGTGAGGAGAGTGCACTGCCTGTGGGTGTGGCTTTGTCACACAGTTTGTCCATTCTGTCCCCTTCTCAGGACCCCTCTACTCCAACTTAGTCCATTAAGGATCAGGCCTTCCTCTATCTCCCTCTTTGTTGGCTTTTGCCGCTTGTAACGCTCACTGCAACTCACATTCCACTCATTCTGTGACAAAACTGTAAATGTCGTAGTGTCCTGAACGCTTTGTCTGTTTTATTCAGTTTCTTCTTATAATCTAGCATGACTCAGTGTGGCTAGTTGGTGCCCATCCAGTACATATGGTTAAATCAGTGAAATTCCTGTTGTGCATCGACTGTCCAAACAGTGTCATGTCCATGTGTCCCCACACCACCCACACCACTTTGTAGAGTTGAAAGTGTGCGGTGACCCACCGATGGTTCAGTAGATGTCAGCATGCATCAAGGAGGACGCGTGATCAGTCAGGTTGAGTAAAGGGGCACCTGGAGGGCTCAGTTGGTTAAGCTTCTGCCTTCAGTTCAGGTTGTGGTCCTGGGGTCCTGCGATCCAGGCCCCTGCCGGGGAACCTGCTTCTCCCTCTCCCTCTCTCCCCACTTTGTGTGTGTGTGTGTGTGTGTGTGTGTGTGTGTGTGTGTGTGCACGCGCACGTGCACACTCTGTCTCAATTGTTTTTAAAAAGTTTAGTAAAGAAATGAGATTTTTTTTTGCAAGCACTTTTTTTTTTTACTTTATTGAGCTATAACTCACATACCATAGAATTCACCCATTTTTAATAAGTACATTTTAGTGGGTTTTAGTGCGTTCACAGAGTTGTGCAACCATCACAATCGTAGAGCATTTCATCACTTCAGAAAGAAACCTCCTGTCCGTTAGCAGTGACTCCCCGTTTCCCCGTCCCGGAACCTGTGACCACCACAGTTTACCTTCTGTCTCTAGAGACTGGCTTCCTCTAGACATTCCGCATGAATGGAATGCGACAATTTGCGTCCCTGTCACGTCTGACTTCTTAACGTGATGTTTTCAGGCTTTATCCATGTGGTAGCAGCGACTCACCTGGGGACATTTCCAGACCCTGTTCCTCTGTCCCGGTTAGATCCAGGATACACTTGTGGAGCCGGGGGTGGGGGGGGGTGCTGGAGGTGGCCGAGGCCAGCACCCTCGTGTCAGAGGCGAAAGTGAGACTTGCCCTCAGAGCTGCGTTGCTCCTGCGTATTTCAGCTTCTCTCCCAAACTCAGCCTTTTTGGGTTGGGGGATGGAGGAGGCGGAGACTGTGCCTCTCGGGCTCTCGCTGGCGAATCCGGCTTCTGTCCTTGCTTCGTGCGAGGCCGGACTTGGGCCTGGACTCCCGCAGTGGCCTGGAAGGGGGGCTCGCGCGGACGCCTGCCCGCCTCGGAGGCGGAGGGACAGGACGCGCACAGCCCCGCGTGCACGCAGCACTGCCTTGTGTCTGGTGTTTCCCTCCGAGGCGGGTCGCTCTCCGGGAGCCCCGTTGGAAGCAGACGGCCGGCCTTGGTGGCGCCTAGCGGAGGCGCGCTGTGCTCGTGCGCCCCCTAGCGCCGCGGGCGCGCCGGTGCCGTTCCTCCCGGCGCGGATCTGTGCCGAGCCCGCGCCTGCCGCCGGAACCTGCTTTGGCCGAGTGGCCCCTTCGCTTTTCCTGTAGCGTGAGCACGGCGTTTCCACGTTTGCCGGCCCCTTCCTGGGGCTTACAGAGCCAGACCCTCCTAAGGGCTGAGGCCTCGGGTCTCCGGAAGGTGACACCCAGAGCAGCCGCGTCTAGGGGCTGCGTGTCAGGAGTGTCTTGTCTCCATCCTGTGTTGTGGCCTTGCCGCCTTTTCCTGCAGCGCTTCTTGTATCTGTTTTTTTAACATACCCTCTCTAGAAAGGATCGGAGAATAATCAAACGTGCAGACAGTGGGAGTTTTTTTTTTTTTTTTAAGATTTTATTTATTTATTTGACAGAGAGAGATCACAAGTAGGCAGAGAAGCAGGCACAGAGAGAGAGGAGGAAGCAGGCTCCCCGCTGAGCAGAGAGCCTGATGCGGGGCTCGATCCCAGGACCCTGAGATCATGACCTGAGCCGAAGGCAGAGGCTTTAACCCACTGAGCCACCCAGGTGCCCCGACAGTGGGAGTTCTAAACCCTGAGCTGAGTTAGTTGAAAATGTGTCCCCGGTAGTGGGCAAGAGCATCGGCACCTCGCTGGCTCGCCTGCCTCCCAGAGAGAGGAATGCAGAGGCGGAAAGCCCCTGGAGCACTGACCTCGGGCCTTTCGTGTGGGCCTTTCGTGTGGGCATCGTGGCTGCTGGGAAGAGAGCGATCCGTTTTGCTTTCTTGTTTCTCCTTGTGACTCTACCATTCAGCGTGCTCTGGTGGGGGTTGCGGAAAACCTAGAGGGAGTTACCAGCTTTGCCTTAGACTGTATCTGCTACCCCTGTTAGAAGAGTAACATTGTAAATGACAACATAAACGTTTTGCAATGCAGTTGGGCCGACAGAGGGCCTTCAGGCACCTTTTGTTTCATCCACATGGAACCTGTGGACTGAGTGAGCGTCTGTCTGCGCTGGGCCCTGCACCGGGCGTTGGAAATGAAAGAAAGAAGGCGTTACTGCTGTTGCTCCCACGCAGACTCAGTTGTCCTGTTTTATCTTTCTGTGCTGTTATAAGACAAAATAAATTCATGCGGTCAGTGGAGTTTTCTTCCCCACTAAATTATAAATCCTGTGAAATGAGGCAGAATCATTTTTATCTTTTTTAACCAAGACTCCTATAATATTTTTTCCTTAGAAAGACGTTAAAATCCACTTACTAATAATCCTCCAGAGGAAGGAGAATGTTTCACACTCACAGAAAGAGAGGGGTAAGGGTTTTTCTCACAATTGAGTGTTTTCTGTTTTGGCTATAAAAAAAATCTCTTCATTTGGAAATAATTTCAAATTTACAGAAGTTGCAGAAATAAAAGTAGCATGAAGAGCTCCCTTTTACTCCTTTACCTGGATTGACCAGTTCAGATCGAACCCCCTTTGCTTAGCCATTGCCGTGGCTTGACTTTTCTTGTTGCGTATGCGCCTATTCCCAAACTTGAGCACACACATGGACACACACTCCTTCCTCCACCCTCTGACACTGGAGAGGTCATGTACCATGAGCTTACCCCCGGATGCTTCGACGTGTTTCCCAAGATTACAGATGTCTTCTTACATGACCGCAGGAGGACAGTTACTGCTTTCATAAGTGTACACTGGCGCAGTACTTTTTACAACCCGCTGTCCGTATTCTGATCTTGTCAGTTGACCTCACAATCTCTTTCATAGTGTTTCCCTCCAGGATGGGGTCCATTCTGGGGTCACACTGTGTTTACTTGTTGTGTCTTTAGCTTTTGCCATCCGGGATGTTTCCATAGTCTTTCACGGCACTGACTTTTTTGAAGAACACGGTCCTGCCTCTCTCTTTGGTCACGCTCTTCATTTTGCCAAACACCTAGAATAATCTGTGATTGAAAATTAGGACAGCTTTTGGAGCAGGAGGTGGTAGAACCCGAGCACGTGGCGGCAGTTGGTGGTCCTGAATCTCCACGACAGGCGCTGTGGTGTCCCGCGCAGCGTGGCTTCAGCCCTCTGTCAGGCATGTTCATTTGCGTACTTGCCTGTGAAATGCGGGCCAGCGTACTCTGTGTCCCGGCACTGGGATTTGCTCTCGCATAAATATTTGGCCTTTATCTTTGTAGTTTTTATCAGAATGTTAAAAAGTTACCTTTTTTTTCCCCTCCCATTGAATTCGTGTAAGCTAACTCTCCTAATTGCCTTTCTGGAACAGTGCGGGTAATAAATGCTTATTTGTGGTAATGCTTCCTGTAGTCAGTTTTGAATGATGTCGAGGATTTTGTTAAACACTGAAATGATGTCATAAACTCAGAATTTTTGTGGGATATTCTGTTAAATCGTTCCAAGTGAACATTTGAATGGTTACCAGAGAGGCATTCGTTACTGTGCCTAGAAAGAAATAATTGTCTGTTTCGTTGCATGCACTGCGGAGGGTGGAGATGCGCTTTCGGGAAGCTTTCCCTTGCCCGAGCCCCCGGTGACTTGCGCTCTGCCGACCGTGAGACTGAAGTCCCTCCTTGCTGTTCCTTATGATGCCGGCGCTTCTGGCTGGGCGGCGGTCTGTGTACAGGTCCAGAGGAGGAAGGTCTGGGCCGTTTCTCTGCCACGAACAGAAGGGGAATGGCCGTTCTGTAGGAAACAGATCCTAGCCCAGCTCCTCGGGGAGGCCAGCACCTTGCACAGATGCTGCTTCCTTGGCACCAGCTTCCTAGCGGTCCCCTCTGTCCTCTCCGTCACACAGCTGAAGTGACTGTTGTTTATACTGTGGAGGTGTAGCCGCTCACTTTCAAAGACTCATGCATTTGAGGGGTTGGAAATCCGTCTGATTGTGGCCAGAGGATGTGATTCACGGGTACCTTGGCGGCCCTGCGCATGTGAGCCGCCGTCCAGCAGCTCCCGTTGCAGTGACAGTAGCTCCTGCTGCCATTTGTTGAGTGCCGGGTGATATTTTAGCGTCACACAGTTGATAGTTTGCAGTTGCTTATGACGGCTCTTTGGGATTAAATGTTTTCATCAAGTCCTAATCTGTTGTCAGGGAGATCTTGAAATGAACACAGGCACAAATTTAGGGGGCACACTTGTCTCTGCAAAATGGGTATCTTTGAAAAGTTGTAGAGTCATTTCAGAATTGTTTGCAGAGACTTTTTATGAGTAGTTTTTTGAATGCATAAGGTATTTATTGAATGCATAAGGTATTTACATGGTCTGGAACTAAGAATTCTGACCAGAGACACACTAGGAATCTGGTGTGGCTGCCCTGCCTCCACTTTGCTTTCCCTTGGCTCTGGCTTTTCTTCCCTTTTGTACCCAGAGTGTGCTCTTCGTTTAACAGTTTCCTGGTGATTTTCTCCCCTCCTGTACTGCAAGCTCTTCCATGGTTTTCCCCAGTTAGGTTTGTGATCAGATGGAAGATATGTATCTGGTAGAGAAATGGGTGGCATGAAGTTGTAACAGAAACACACTTAGGGGCACCTGGGTGACTCCCATCGGTTGAACGTCTGACTCTTGGTGTCGGCCCAGGTCATGATCTCAGGGTCCCGGAATCCAGGCCCGTGACGGCCTCCTCCCGCAGTGGGGAGTCTGCTTGAGATTCTCTCTTCCTTTGCCCCTGCACTCTATCTAAAATAAGCACATCTTTAAAAAAAAAAAAAAAAAAAAGCATTTAAAATCTATAGGAAAGCTTTCCTTTTTTTTTTTTTTTTTTTTTAAAAGATTTCATTTATCCATTTGTCAGAGCGAGAGAGAGCTCCCAAGCAAGGGAGCAGCAGGCAGAGGGAGAAGCAGCTTCCCCTCTGAGCTGGGCAGGTCAGGCTGATCTGTTTTCTGTCCTTACCGTTTTGCCATAGAATGTTACATAAATGTAATCATACCACATGTAGCTTTTGAAGTCAGACTTCTTTCCCTTAGCGTGATGCTTTTGAGAGCCACTGAGCAGCATTTCATTTGTAGACGTACCACATTCACCTCTTGACGGACATTTGGGTTGTTTTAGTGTTATGAGTAGAGCTGCTGTAAACCTCAGCATGCAGGTGTTTTCCGTGGACATAGGTCTTTATTTCTCCTGGGTGAGTAGGTGTGGGTGACTTGGTATGAAACTGCCAAACTCTTCCCCAAAGCAGCTGTACCGTTCTGCACCTGTGTCAGCCATGAGGGAAGCTGCAGTCATTCCCTAATCCTCAGCATTTGGTATCATCGGGAATATTTTCTCCTAATCTATGGCTTGTGTTTTCATTTCCTGCTGAGTAAGTTTTGAGGTTTTATATCTAGACTTGAGATGTCTCTCTGTAGTGGGCTGTAAGAGAATGCCATTCAGCAGTGTCGTTTCTTCACCCCCGCCTTCTTCCGCTTCCTTTGCACTGGAATAGACCTTTCCCTTCCAGAGCTCGCGATTACACCTGAGAGCAGTTGATACAGGCTCTCCCCTGGTGTTGGAAATGGTAAGAGGGTCTGAGTTCCTGTTGCAGACGATGATTTCTAAATTGTTTTGGGACTCTGCTTATTTTTACCATTACTATCAATGCACAGTTTCTTTGTGGATTTTTGCAAGTATATGCGAATGTTATGTGACGATGTTCTTATTTTTAATATATATTTGCGGTCTGGCTAGCTATTGCCAAAGAGCCCTCCGGCAGTATTTTCCCATGAAATGTTGGTGCATTGGGGTGCATGGGTGTCTGAGTCATTGAGTGTCTGACTCTTGGTTAGGCTCAGGTCACAATCTTAGGGTCATGAGATCGAGCCCCCATAGGGCTCTGCCCTCCTCGGGGAGCCTGCTTGAGATTCTCTCCCTTCCCTCTACCCTCCCCCTCTGCTCCTCCCCCTGCTCAGACTTGCACACTCTAAAATAAGTAAGTAAATTAAAAAAAACTTAAAAGAAGGATCAGTGCATTCTTTTTTTTTTTTTTAAAGATATATTTATTAGAGAGCACATGCATACAAGATGGGGAGAGGGAGACTCCCAGGGAGATTCCTCCCACTGAGCTCGGAGCCCAACATGAGGCTTGATCCTAGGACCCTGAGATCATGACCTGAGCTGAAATCAGGAGTCAGCCACTTAACTGACTGTGCGACCAACCAGGCAGTCCTCGGTGCAGTCCTACTAATACGCTGTGAGAGTTCATTGTTATTTATTCACGTTTGTGATAATAATAGGCATTTCCATTTATATAATATGTGCTTACTGGATATTTTTGAATCACATGCTTGTACATTTCGCAGCAGGTCACTCAGCTCCATTAGAGCCAAGGAACCACAACTCTGCTTACCATTTTTTCTTTTTTTAAATTTTATTTATTTTATTTTTATTTTTATTTTTATTTTTTTAAAGATTTTATTTATTCATTTGACAGAGAGAGATCACAAGCAGGCAGAGAGGCAGGCAGAGAGAGAGGAGGAAGCAGGCTCCCACTGAGCAGAGAGCCCGATGCGGGGTTCGATCCCAGGACCCTGAGATCATGACCCAAGCAGAAGGCAGCGGCTCAACCCGCTGAGCCACCCAGGCGCCCATCTTTTTTTTTTAAAGGTTTATTTATTTGAGAGAGAGAGTGAGTGAGCAGGTGAGGGGCAGTGGGAGAGGGAGGTCAGGCTCCATCCCGGGACCCTGAGATCAGGACCTGAGCTGAAATCAAAGGTTACTCACTTTAACCAACTGAGCCACCCAGGCACCCTATCTGCTTACCATTTTTTTTTTTTTAAGATTTTATTTACTTATTTGACAGACAGAGATCACAAGTAGGCAGAGAGGCAGGCAGAGAGAGTGGGGGGAAGCAGGCTCCCCGCTGAGCAGAGAGCCCGATGTGATGCGGGGCCCGATTCCAGGACCCTGAGATCATGACCTGAGCCTAAGGCAGAGGCTTAACCCACTGAGCCACCCAGGCGCCCCTGCTTAACCATTTTTATCCCCAGTACTGATCTTTGTGCATGGTGTTAGTAGGCTCTAAATAATTATTGACTAGATGAGTGAATAATTTAGTGAGCAGTTCTCTGTTGTAGAAATCTAGTCATCCTGATTCTTGTCAGTGACTTAGTTTGTAAAGCTCCGGGAGAAAATGAGCCACTGGGCACCTGCCACACTTGCTTCTGCCGTTGAACCGGTTGTTTTCCCACAAAGTCAGCGTTCAGAGTTCTGTGAAGGGTTTATAACTAGACCTGTGTCTGCTCAATAATGTGTTTATACGTCAGGTTTAAATGAACTTTCAGGATAAAAAGGTACATATATATTTATCTCAAAGCTCGTTCATCAGGATCATTAGCTTTTTTTTTTTTTTTTTTTTTTTTTTTTTTTGATAACTCTGTCTTCCCATGTGAACACTGTGAACCACGTTTTCTGCTTTCCAGTAGTGCATGTGGCAGAGAACACTGGCATGGAGGTAGTGAATGAGTCAGTAGAAAGGTGAACGGGACACCTGGAAGTGTCTGTGAGCCAGAAAATTGTCCTTCAGGCAGGACTCTGCTGACAGGTGTGGTGTACAGTGTTTCAAAGTAAGCTTATCGGTTTCACGGTGTTCTCTGACAATTTATGAAAAGGCTCAGTAGTATTTTCTTTTATGTAATTGGAAATCTCCATTATGCAGACCCTTGATTTATTTACTTAAGAAAGGGCGTTGGGCTTCTGGCCTACACATTTCATAGGATTGGTATAATATGTAGCATTTTCCCTGAAAGTATATAAATTGGATATTTTATGTGATCAGTGGCTTTTTTTTTTTTCTTTTCCAGTATATTTTTGGAGATTTTAGCCCTGATGAATTCAATCAGTTCTTTGTGACTCCTCGCTCTTCAGTTGAGGTAAGACAAAACGTTTTATTGAGTATGTGTGTAGATAAAATTACTGGTTATGTTTTAGTTTTGATTTTTTTTAAATTTATGCTTTTGTGATAAATCCACTGTACAGAAATGTATAGAAAAGAAACTAATAGAAATGCCCAAACCCACCACCAGATTTGACTGATATTGACATTTTGCTATATTTATATAGCAAAGACATCACAGATACAGTTGAAGCCTCCTTTGTACCCCTCTCCCATCTCATTCCGCTCCCTCTGCAGAATTAACAGCTCTGCTGAGTTGGTATTGTTTACTGACTGGTTTTCACCTTCTACTACACACAGGGGTGTCAGCAGATAGTAACATCGTAATTTTTTATGTGGTTTAAAGGATAAATGGTTTCATACGCAGGGGTTAGGAGTGCGGACCCCGCTTCATTTGAAAATCTGCGTGTAACATTTGATGCCCCCAGAACTTAACTACTAATAGCCTATTGGCGATCAGAAGCCTTACTGATCATAAGAACAGTTGATTAGCACATTTTATGTGTTACAAATGTTATGTGGTTATTCTTAGAATAAAGTAAGCTGGAGAAAAGAAAATGTTAGGAAAATAATAAGAGGAAATATGTTTATAGTGTTATACTGTATTTATAGAAAAAAATCTGCCTGTAAAGTGGACTGCACAGTTGAAACCCATGGTGTCCAGGGTCAACTGTGTGTTCATCGTTTTGAGGTTTATTTCTTACTAAGGTATTGTTTGCTCTATCTGTGCTGATACGTTTTGTTTTTTGTTCTTTGATTTTAATTGCTAAGCACTGCTGGTAGAACAGCTCTCAACAGCTGTCACAGCTCATTTGCCTTATCTCCTCGCAAGGACCATTGGGGTCTTTAGTTGGTACACAGTTACAGAAATGTTGCAGTAAACATATTTTACGTGCCTCTGTGGATTTCTCCAGGCTTTGGCCTTAGGAATGGAACTGGTCAGCGGGGAAGGAATAAGCATCTGTAGTTTGCTGGAGACCGCTGATCTGCGTTCAAAGCATGTAACAGTCTGCATCCCCATCAGCAGTGCACGAGCGTTCTCACCGTCTCATTTGAAGAAAAAATTCTTGCTTCTTATAATAGGCATACTTAAAAACGTTGTTAGTCTGATGGGTCTGAATGGATTCTCATTGTTAACAGTTCTCAGGTGACATAGTTGAGAACTATTGCATTACTTGCCTGTGCCCATTGACAATACAGATTTCCACTTCTTGAATTAAGCCTGTCTCCCCTGTCCACATTTTTTATTAAGCAGCTTGTCTTTTTCTCGTTACTTGCATGATTAGTGGTCTTTGGTTTTGCATGTTACAGGCATCTCGTTCTAGCGTGAGGGCTTTTGAACTTCACATGTGATGCACTTTTATCTCTTTTGCTGCATAAGGGAAGTACGTTTTTAACTTAAATGTCAAATGTATTGGCTTTTTTCCTCATGGTTTGTAAATGTCTTTAAGAAATACTTTCTTTGTCTGAGGTAATAAAGACTCTGGTTTTCCTCCTAAAGTTTTAAGGTTTTGTTTCCACTGTAGTGGTACAGTTGGGGTGGACTTTGCTGTGTCTGTGAGGTGTGGCCCTGATATGGCTTCTCCGGCGGTGGCTGTGAGTGGTCCCAGCGTCATTCGCTGAGCACTGGGCGGTTAGTTGCAGTGCCCGTGGCTGTGGCCCTCCTGCTTTATCTCTGTATCCTTACCACTCGTTTTAATGGTTGCAACTCTATAATCCATCTTCTGGGAGAGCACATATCCTCTTACACTTATTCAGAGGTGTTTTGATTCTCCTTCATCTTTTTTTTTTTTTTTTAAAGATTTTATTTATTTATTTGACAAGAGAAAGACACACAGCGAGAGAGGGAACAGAAGGAAGGGGAGTGGGAGAGGGAGATGGGGCTCGATCCCAGGACCCCAGGATCATGACCTGAGCTGAAGGCAGATGCCTGACGACTGAGCCCCCCAGGCGCCTCCATCCTCCCTCATCCTTAACTCTTCCTTGGGAATTTATGAACAGCAGGTCAGGTTTCATGAAAAATCCTATTGAAATTTCAGTTGGAATTGTGTTAAAATTATGGGTTAATTTATAGGAGAATTAGAATCTTTATGATAGTTTTCCTAAGCATGATTTTGGTGTATTTTGGCATTCAGTCTCCTTGTATGTCCACTCTTTACGTGAGTAATGGTATCCATTTTGGTTCAATAACAGCTTACCTGGACCGTGTGTTCACATTCGCATTGTAAATGTGAAAACTGTTCAAATTGCATCGAAGAGGAGAAGGGTGGCGGGGGTCGGGGGATGACGGGGAGTAGGTACGAAACTGTACTTAACTTTAATGAGACCTTAACCGGCCACTTAGATCCCCTAATAAATGTCCATGGTAGGTTTGCACGCGTGTGAAGTGTTTTTGCACAGAGTTCTTTTTTTTTTTTTTTTAGAAACTGGAGCAGGAGAGGCTGACTCCTTAGATTAGGAGCCACAGGGCCAGCGCTGCGTGTGGCCTTGGCCAGTCCTTCTGCTTTACCTTGGCTTCTGGAACTCTTAAGCTCTTTCTGGAGCCGTGGAGGAAGGATTAGATGACAGCGTGTTGAAAGTGTTAATTCAGCTGCACAGATGAGTGAAGGATTTATTGATTTCTCCTATTTCATTTTAGGGAAAGAGAAGAAATCAAAAAAGACAAAGCTTATATCAGATTTCATTTTAGAAAACGAGTAAATCCAGTAACATGCCTTCTCCGTCTGTTTTGTGTTCATTGATGGTAACAGTTAAGATTTTAAGGAATATAAGGATATGAGCCAGGGAACCGTGAAGCTAAATTATACATTGTATTTCCTAAGGCAATAAAATGTATCTGCATATTTTAGATTCTGTAGAATAAGGCTTGAAGTTTAGTGTTTCCTGACCAAAAACAAAAAACAAAACAGAAAAAAATACAAAAGTTAATTAGGCAAAACATGACCAGATCTCATATTTCCCAACCATTAGTGTTTCCTGAGATTCTACTCTATATACTCCTCTAATGGTTTGAATTTTAAATCATTTCTGTTACCGAATTGTGGTAAGATACAGGGGCATCTGCCAGGAACAGGACAGTTTGTGCTTTTTACAGTTACGGTTTTAAAAAATGATAAAGCCCAACTTATGTTTTATAAAAACCTTTTTCAATTGTGTGCATTTGCATTTCAAGTGTGCGGGTTTGTGAGTGCCTGTTTGCGAGTAAGTGTCAGAATAAAACCTTGGGTTTTCCTGTGATGTGAAAGTGGAAAAGGTACCATATTTAAGTCTGAACAAGCTGGGCTCCTTCTTCACTCCGCCGCGTAAGCAGGCCAGGCAATCTTGGGCAGTTTCCTCCATCGCGTTGTGCATTCTTTCTTTCTTTCTTTCTTTTTTTTTTCAAAGATTTTATTTATGTATTTGACAGACAGATCGCAAGTAGGCAGAGAGGCAGAGAGAAAAGGGGGGAAGCAGGCTGTCTGCTGAGCAGAGAGCCCGATGTGGGGCTCGATCCCAGGACCCTGGGATCATGACCTGAGCCGAAGGCAGAGGCTTAACCCACTAAGCCACCCAGGCGCCCCCGCATTGTGCTTTCTTAAATGAGAAAATGGAGGTTGTCTAGTCACCTCACAGAAATTTTGGGAAATCACTAGTGTATGGAGGAGTACCTAGTGGATAGCAAACCAAGAGGATAAAGCTGTTGGTGGTAAAGGTACATCAAACTTTCTATTGCAGAAACAGTGACTCTGTCTTATCAGAATGAATTATAGCCAGAAATCTAAGTCTTGCTCATTTTGGGGTCTTCTGTGTTTTTGCTTTCGAGTATGCATTGACAGATGTTTCTATCAAAATCACATATGGTCGGTCCTGTAACCCACAAAAAGGAAACTCAGGCTAATTAAGTGACTGGGCCAAGCTATCTTTCTCAATATTGTAATTATTATAATTCAGGAGTCTGGAGTGTACTAATAATATAATCACAGGGGACACAGGCTGTTTCACGGCGTGATGTGTGGCTGGATCGGTGGGTGTGGGAGTGATGTTCTCTTCCCCACACTGCGATGTCACTGGCTGGGCCTTTTATCTTGCACTGAACATGACTGCAGCCCTGACCGGCACTGCTCCCGCCCTGTGCTCCTGGCACAAAAGGGAACCCCTCCCTGACTTCATATATTTCTTTGGCTCTGAGGGACTTGAGAAAACATTTTGTCTCTACTTAGGGCCAAGAACTGATGAAACAAAATTTGAGAATCAGCAGGTATTAAAATGTAGAAACATTCTACCTTTTAGCTGAAGCCCTGGTCCTCTCAGTTGAGTTTCGGACTCTTGTTTTAGTTTGCTTGTTTGAAAGCTTGCCACTGGCCAGATAGGGTGGTCAGCAGTTTAACAGAATCAGAAGAGGGGCGCCTGGGTGGCTCAGTGCGTTGGGCCTCTGCCTGCTGCTCAGGTCATGATCTCAGGGTCTTGGGATCGAGCCCCGCATCGGGCTCTCTGCCCAATGGGGAGCCTGCTTCCCTTTCTCACTCTGCCTGCCTCTCTGCCTACTTGTGATTTCTCTCTCTGTCAAATAAATACATAAAAATATCTTAAAAAAAAAATCAGAAGAAACAACCTCAGCTGATTTCTTTATGTGATCCTAAATATTAATACAAATTTAAAGGTGACATACCTTTTCTAAAGCTGTATTCTAGTTTATAAGCCATCGTGATTTTAAGGTGAACTCTTCTAACTGGAGAAAAAGCTGTCAATTTATTGGATAAGCATATTTTGAACCCCAGTCATAATCATGTCATTAGTGTTCAGAAATAAGGAGAGAAAGCTCATTGTTCTTGAGCCTTCCAGAACGCAACATTTGAGGCAACACATCCTTTAACGTGTCACTGAACACACAAGCCCAGGATCGTGTGGTTCCCCTGCGGGCGCGCTGTTATTCTCGGCAGTTTGTGTCTTCATGGGATTTCGTAGGAGAGATTTAAGGTTCGTGAGGGTAAGAACAAATAGTGACAATGCCAAAAAGACTTTAAAACACTTCATTTAGTTTATGAAATATAATTAGCATATAAGATTGTGTTTACGTGTCCAGTGTACTGGTTTGATACATTTGACACATTTCTGTTGCAGGATTACTGCTGTAATGTTAGCTATAGTCTCACATAATTACTCTTTCTTATAGTGGGAACAGTTAAAACCTGGCTTCTTAGCAGGCTTAAAGTTTATAATAAAGGTTGCTGTCTGTAATCCACACACTGTGTGTTAGACATCCGGGACTCGTGTATCTGCTGGTGGTGAGTGGTGGAAGTCCTGACCCTGTGGCTCCCCGCTCCCCTGCCTCAACCTTCGCTGGTGTCAGGCCAGTCGCCGTTTTTTTGTTTTTTTTTTTTTTAATTTGAGTTTCTCTGTTTTGTTTTTTTGTTAGATTGCAAAAATAAGGGCTATCATACAGTATTTGTTTAAAATATTACCTTCCTAATCAAAGGGCCTGAGTACTGACTTCAGATTAAGTCTGAAGTACGGTTTTCAGATTAAGTTGATTTTACTGTGCATCTAATATAACTGGATTTCAGTTTTTTAACATTGCTCACCTTGAATTCATGTGTGAATTTGATTTTATAATTTTTTATTCTTAGAAGTAGCTATGTAGTTAAAGAGGGAACTTTGAGCAATTCTCTGTCATAAATACACATTTACCACAGTCTGGGGGGCATCTTCTAAATGGTGGAGGTTTGTTGAATTAAAGGTGCCATGTGCCTGCAGAGTAAGGAAGACACACACTCCCCTCTTTTGTACCTGAACTCACTCCCACACTAATTCTTAGAGTTGCACTATTAGCTTAGTAACTCTGAGTAAGTTTTGTAAACGCAAAAAGAAAATGGCAGTGTTGCCTGGAGTCTCCTGGGGTCTAGAGTCTGTTTTCAGGTCCTGCCTCTGCCACTTAAGACATTTTGTGTAAATGCAGCTTGATTTTTAAAACAAAAAGCAAATACTTTTACTGCCTCACAGTTGCACAGATTTCCCTCACCAGGAGCGGCGTGGTGTCACTGAGAGGAAGAGAGAAGGCATTCTGCACCTGGGAGTTTGCTAAACTTCCTTAGTGACTGCAGGGCGAGAGGAACCTGAACCTGACTGGTGCTCAGACGAGCCTTTTTTGCTCCAGGTGTCTGTGCCCGCGGGGAGTGCTGGAGCACTGTGTGAGTGTTTGAGTGGCCTTTGTGCTGCGGTGCGAGGCCCAGGTGTAGCCCTAGGCAGACCCGGAACGGCTGCCTCCGTGTCGCAGGAAGATCCCCGGCGCCCCCCAGTGGACAACGTGCAGCTCCCATCCCTGCAAACCTTCGGTTTTGAACTGCCCTGTTTCCTCAGGTTCTTTCTTGTCACTCATTCCCTGGGGGAGAGAACTTCTTTACTGTGACCATTGAATCGACCTGCTAAGAGTTAATTGGGGAAATCAGCTGAGGACCCCCTGCACTGCAGTTCTCAGACAGTGGTGGGCGTGAGAAGTCTGGCCTGTCCTTCGGGGCGGACGTGCAGTGCCACAGGGGTGACAGACATGAGGTCACTAGGACTCACCTCTCTTAGTGGCTCAGGGCAAGTGGCTGTGGTATCTGTGGGCATTTTCTAACATCCTATGAAAGGAACGGCTTACGGTGGCATTTTATTGTAGTTGACTTACATGTCCATTGGAATCTTTATTTTCATTTTTTGCCTCATTTTTGGATCTTAAGGACAATTTTTAAAATCATTCCTGTGGTACTTTTTATCTTAAATGAAGGTGATTTAATTTTACTGCCTATGTTATTTTGGTAAAAAAAAAAATGTCATGAGAAAAGTTGAATGGATAACGAGTTTAATGAAAAAGAATGTGTTGGGTTTGAACATTTTGTTGAGTTAAAATTTGTTTTCCACTTCCCTGTGCAGCTTCCTCCATACAGTGGAACAGTTCTCTGTGGCCCCCAAGATCCCGACGAACTCCCTGACGGTAAGCTGGTTTTCTCCTTCATCTCCCCGGCGCGCTTTCTGGCCCCGTGTGCTGGGTGGGCCGGCTGTTCGGAAGTCACGGTTTCCTCCTGCTTCATACTTTCCCAATAAACGTTCCCTGACTGCTTGAGGTTTTTGCTGTAAACTAGCATGTTTGATCTCTGAATCATTTTGATTAATGAAGTATATTCTGTGCTTCACACTGTTAGATGTTCCAGGTTTAAGTATGGAAATAGTTGTTTGATGCCATTTTTTCTTGACCATTATCAGTGGCACACGTGTGTCCTTTATAGCCAGCGGTTTTGGTAAAAGTTCCCCAGTGGCCTTTCTTCTGGTTGTAGAGGCTGCTGCTGGCAGAGCTGGTGATTCTCTGAGAGCATGCTCTTTGCAGGGCTCAGCCGGCAGCTCTGATCTGTGCTGCAGTTTTCATTTCTGTCCCAGTCTGTTCCTTACTGCTCTCCGGAAGTCAGAGGACCTTTTTACTTCCTGGTCTGTCACTTTTCTGGTGTCTGTCCCAGATACAGAGCTCATTACTGGGGACCGTGCTCACTGAGATGCAGTGATTTTGTGCAGTTGAGGACTGGCGGTTTGCTTTCGTGCTGCAGAAGGCTGGGGCGCGGGTCCGTCCGAGCTGTGGGGCCTCGTGCGCTGTGTGGATCATTAAAGGCCCTTGCTGGGCTTGGAGAAGCAGATGGGGACCCTTTGCTTTGAGAGCCAGGGGCCTGGTTCCCTGTTTCATTAGCACGGTCAGACCTGTGAACGGGGTTTTCATTATAATTTAAACAAACCTGAAGAACCTGTCCAGACTTTGTATGTACAGTACAGCCGGAGAGTCGACAGCATCTAATGTCCTTAGCGGTTTGGAGGAAACCATGATCTGGGAGGCTGAGGGAAAGAGCAGTGCTAGGGGCGACTGGGTGGCTCAGTCAGTTACGTGTCTTTTTTCAGCTCGGATCATGATCCCGGGGTCCTGGGATCGAGCCCCACCTTGGGCTGCCTGCTCAGTGGAGGCCTGCTTCTCCCTCTCCCTGCTGCTCCCCCTGCTGTGTGCTCACGCCCTTTCTCTCTGTCAGATAGATAAATAATCGTTTCAAAAAAAGAAGAAAAGGAAGGAGCAGTTCTAGTGGTGGCTGAGGACAAGAGTGCAAGGGAGTGAGCTGGAGGGGTCCGGACGCCCTGCTGGCTGGCTAGCCTTCGGAGCCCCCGCCTGCCGAGTCCGCCGCCGTCTGTCCCCGAGTACTTGGCGCGTAGGAAGTGTGCTGCGGTGGCTTACTCAGCGCTTTCCCTTTGGTGTTGCTCCTTTCTTTCTCGTTTGGTTCACGGTCTCACCGTCTATCCAGGGCCCAGGCTGCAGGTTGGAGGCTCCACCAGCTCCTCTCCGTGGCTTCTCCCTCCCTTCCTCACGCCGCACCCCTCCTTTAGGCTGTCTTCTCGGCTTAGTTCCTGCCTCATGGCTCCTCTTCTCCATTGTCTCTCCTCTCAAGTCCATCTTTTCATCTGCCAAAAACACAGCTGGGATCTGGCCACCGGCTCACGCTGCCAGTGGCAGGGCGGCTTAAAGGCGCATTTCCCTGGGGCCTTTCCTGTTCTCTTGTGTTTCTGTGACGTTTATTCCTTTCACAGTGCCTGTCCCGCTGGCCGGTAATGAGTCTGCCTCCCTCTTCCGACAGTTGGGCTCTGGGTGGCAGGGATCAGGATCACCCATTTCTCTGTGCTCAGCAGCTGCGCACTGTACTTCTGGGATGTTGTAAACCGTCAGTGTGTTTTTGGGTAAATGATTAGGATGATTTGTTCTCCCGCCCACCGTGGGGAGCTACAGCGAGTGCTTTCAGGGGCTCCTCATCACGGCGTGCCTTTCATACCTCTGCTTTTTTTAGTCCGATCCTAGAGCTGGGATTGACTCCCCCCACCCCTCCAGCCAGCTCTCCTGCCAGTTCCACTGACTTCCTGTGGCTTCTGACTGAAATTGGTTGCTCTTTCCTATATCTGGAAGCATCCTTTCTGGGAAGCTGTTGAGGCCTTCTCTTGCCCTGCCTCTGCACTGTCAGCTTCAGTCCGAGGTGTTTTTCTGCTACTCGCTGTCACTCCCGGAGGCAGGGACTTCGCCGTACTAATCTCGTACCCTCTGTGATAATAAGCACTTGGCACGTAGCTAGGTGCTCTGTTAACTGGAGAAATCAGCCAAGGAAGCCACGTAAGCAGCACTTCCCAGACAGCGATGGGCACAACAGTCTCTGGGGGCCCCCAAGCATTGCAGACCGTGTGGCCCATCCAGCACCCTGGGCGCCGCAGGGAGCCCGCCTAGCAGAACGCTATGTTAGGATGGCGTTGTTTTATTTGAGCTGGTTTTCCTTCCCCCAGCAACCCCACTGTCTGTGTGGCCTGAGCACTGAGGCCCCATTCACCTGATGCGTCGACTGTGTGTTTTAAGCCTGGGTTTGTAGGCTTTCACCATGCCTTCAGCCCACAGATTGGGCTTCGTGCTGACTCCTCTGCTGTGCGGTGCACACATGTGTCCGTGAAACATGTTGTGGATGAGAAGAGGGACTGTTTTGGTCAGGACTCTTCGCCTTTTGGTGGTACACTCAGACCCTCTACGGGGTAGGTGTTTTGGAAATAACCGTAGCATAATGTTTCCATTAATGTCCTTTCCTGTTCTAGAATATTCTGTGATACGATAAGATTAAGGATGGAAATGTGGAAGGCACTGTGTCTATTGGAAATAATCAAGATCTTGCACAAGCTGCATGCCACAAAGCATACTAATGTCTGATTTCACAGCGCACACCACCGTCTGCAGAGGGTGGCCTCCCCACGGGGAGTGTTCTTCCTTGCCTCACACACATCCATGTCTGTCTGTGGAGTGGCATTGCACCCTCGAAGCATCGTGGGAGAGGTGGTGCCTGAAATCAAACGGACACTTTATTTTTAGGTGTCATAAAAGAGAACATCATTTCTCTTTAGTGCTTCTTCTCAAAACAAGGGAAAAAAAAGCAGTGCTCAGAGGCGAATGGATTCAGATGTTCATATTGGTGACTGTGTGACAGTGTGCTGTCAGGTGCGGGGGTCATTAGTATCCCTTTTCCAGGAACTTCTTGTTGTCGGGAAGGTGCAGCCCCGCCCCCTGAGGTGTGGTCACAAAGCAGAGGAAGAATTAGGGGACTGGTGGCATCCCTGTCCCCAGCTGTCTTGCACACGATGAGCCCCTCGGGCTGTTTGTTGAAAGGCTGCCAAGGTCAAAAGTATTCAGTTATTTGTAGTAGAGCACAGTTCTCTTGGTAGTATGATTTTATTGATTGGTTTGTTTTGGAATACTTGCCTTGAGAAGTTGGCCTCTTATGCTAGACTGGGAGAGATGTGCAGTTATGCATTCCGGATAAATGAGAAGGCGTGTGTCCTTCCCTTAACGTCAGAATTTATAACTGTTTCATCAGAGACACAGTGACACTGGCACTTGACGTCTGCTGAAAGATGGCAGCTGAGTCTACAGCTTAACCTGACTCAGAGATGTGAACTGTGAAAACATGTACATTTTGGAGTAGATGGACTGTAAAGATGGTCTGTACTACTGCTAGCCAGTTGGCGGGAAGTATCAAAGGGTTCCAAAGAAATTTTTAAAAAAGTTTGCAGTCCTAATTGTCCTTTGGTGTTTTTGGAAGTGTGGCCACCACCTGTGGAGTTGGTCCACTAGCAGCGGATTTCGGGCACAGTTTCGCGCATTCAGCGAGGCCGTCCGCACACTGTGGCGAAGGTTGCAGGAGGAGGTCAGAGGATGGCGGATTCGAGAGTGCTGCCTCCGAGGAGCACCTCTGCAGAGAGCGTGGATTCTGGACGTAGCGCAGACTTTCCGAATCACTAAATTACACTAATTAGGGAAGCCATAAATATAGTAATGACTTTAAATCCCTAAGTTAGTCGTCATGGTTTTCTTTTTAAGTTGTCCAAGATACCTGTACCGTAGCCAGTAAAGTTAGATTTCATTGAGGAGTGTTTGTAGACAGGCAGAATATTATTTGCTTTTTATTATAATTTCATTTGAATTTCTACTTTCTGAACATCTCCCTTAGCTACCCTGAGAGTGGAAAACGAATACGGGCTTCTGGTTTTTGTAGCTCTAAAATTAAATAAGGTTTTATAGTCACTACTTATTTTTGGCTAATTATTTGTCACAGAAATGAAATGTCATAGCTGTGTTAATTAGAAGACAGCTTTAAGGGTTTGGTTTCAAAAAGGAAAGGATTAATTATAGAGACTTTTATAGTTTGTGTAACTGTGCTCTTAACTGATGCCGTATTTACTGATTGTTCTCTTTCTAAACAGGACAAGAATATCAGAGAATTGAGTTTGGCGTTAATGAAGTGATTGAGCCCAGTGACGCTTTGCCGAGAGCCCCCAGCTACAGTATTTCCAGCACACTGAATCCTCAGGCCCCTGAGTTTATTCTCAGCTGCACAACTTCCAAAAAGACCCCTGATGACCCCGATAAAGAAGCGACCTATGGCGCCGTGGACTGCCAGTACCCAGGCTCTGCTCTTGCCCTGGATGGCAGTTCGGGCGCGGAGGTGGAGGTTTTAGAAAGCGATGGTGTCGCGGGTGGTCTTGGACAAAGGGAGCGTAAAAAGAAGAAAAAACGTCCCCCAGGATATTACAGTTACTTGAAAGATGGTGGTGAGGGTGGTCTTCCCACGGAAGCCCTTGTCAATGGCCACGCCAATCCAGCAGTCCCACACAGCGTAGGCTCAGAGGATGCGGAGTTTGTGGGCGATGTGCCCCTATCGGGGACACCCAGGACTTGTGACAGCCCTCAGGATTCCACGGACTTCGTCAGTGACGCTGTGCCCGGTGGGCCTTTCCCCGGAGCCCTCGATGGCGATGCCAGGACTGCAGGGCAGCCCGAGGGCTGCCATGGGGCTGACTTGGAACAGTCCTGCCTCTCTGCGGAGGCTGGCAGGGACAGCCTGTTGAGGACAGCGGTGGCTCAGCCTTACATGGGAACTCATACTACTGAAAACCTTGGAGTTGCTAATGGACAAATACTTGAATCCTCCGGTGAGGGCTCAGCTGCCAATGGAGCCGCGTTGCACACTGTGGAAAGCGTGGACTCGGGCCCCACTAAAGCCGAGAGCGCTTCCCCTGCCTCCGACGCCCCGGCCTCTGCGGCGGGCACCGCTCCCACGAGCCAGCCTAAGTCATGGGCCAGTCTTTTTCATGATTCTAAGCCCTCTTCCTCCTCACCCGTGGCTTCTGTGGAAACTAAGTATTCCCCTCCTGCCACATCTCCCCTGGTCTCTGAAAAACAGATTGAAGTCAAAGAAGGGCTCGTTCCAGTTTCAGAGGATCCCGTAGCCATAAAGATCGCAGGTATAGTTCAAAAGATTGAGGTTGGAAGTGAAGATGGGAGCAGAGCTCTGCCCCTGTTGAATAAGCTTGAGGCTGTCTGGGCTGAGAAACTGTGTGCTAGATTGTTCCCCAGAGCAGTAGTCGGTGACCAGTGTGTTAAGGGGGATTTCTCGGGAATGTCTGTGCCTTATATGCTCTCTGTCTAGAAGGAAATGGTGCTTAAGCACAGTGCGGGCGGGTTGGGGGTCGTACCTTCACGTGAGATGAGTGCTCCATGTCTGTCATCAGTCCTTCTCTGTTGACGGTGTGCATTTCCACGTCCTTGCCTTTTGATCCAGTCATCTGCTCCAGCCGGTGATGGAGTGCGCTCGTCCCACGCGCGTCACAGCTGCCCTGCACCTTTGCTACGTAATCCTTGACTTGGACTCCCTTGGCGCTGTTTCTTTTCTGTATTTCTTAGGGTGTAAGAAAGCATTTGGGTTTTTTCCCTTATTACTGCCTGTTTTGGATTGAGTCAATGGATTTTACTCAGCTGTAGTACACCAAGGTCAGCTCTTGACAGGAAAAGAAAAACTGCAACAATTTAGGTCAGAGTTGATGCTTTGTTCCGAGTGCTCAGGCTCACAAGTAGGATGGATTTCAGTAAAAACAGCTGCATGACGGGTTTTTTTTTTTTTTTTTAAGATTTTATTTATTTATTTGACAGACAGAGATCACAAGTAGGCAGAGAGGCAGGCAGAGGGAGAGGAGGAAGCAGGCTCCCTGCTGAGCAGAGAGCCCGGTGTGGGGCTCGATCCCAGGACCCTGGGATCATGACCTGAGCCGAAGGCAGAGGCTTTAACCCACTGAGCCACCCAGGCGCCTCTGCATGATGTTTTTAAGTTAAACTAGGAAGTCCGATACGCAGGGACTGCGTGCGTGTGTTCGTGTCTCGGGAGCCGGAGTCTGTCCGGTTTCATGCTGCCCGGAGGTCAGCAGGCAGCTCTGCAGAGTGTTGCCCCACTAGCCGAAGTAGAACCAGCTGTCCCAGTTAGACTTTTTGTGAAGCGCATGGGTGTAACATTTGGAAGTCGGGCAGTGTCTGTCCCCGGGACGAGGATCCGTTGCAGGAGCGAGCCGCGGAGTGCGCGGCCCTTTACGGATGGTCGCGGTTCCGTCCGCACGTCCTTCTGAACAGTCGTGGTGTCTCGAGTTCTCTCGAGATGAGGAGGTAATTGGCAGGCCAGTGATTCTGGGCTTCGTATGTACATGTATTTTCAAGTTAGATGATTTCTTTATTACAACTTCTGGAATGTATTGATTGTAAGAGAAAGCTGTCACATGATAAGACGATAGAAGCCTTTGTATAGATCAGTATGCTAAAATATTTTTAAAACTCTACATGAGAAATGCATCAGTGGGATGCTTTTAAAAATGTGCATGCTAAGTTCAAAGTAATGACAGCGCTATAATAATACTTCTGTTCCTAAAAACCTCCAATTTCTAGGAAAATTTCCCAATCTTTATTTAAAATAAGAAAAACTTCATTTTAAAAGTTTTGGAACATTTTGATCCTGTGACTTGAAATGTGTTTTGATACATAGTTTGCTATGTTGTACATTTGTTAAAATCTCACCTGCTCAGGTCTGCTGTTAACCCGAACTGCCGTGGAGGCTCCGGGCTCCTTGTATGAGCGGGGAGCGCGGTGCCGGACGCGGTCAGGTCTGTCCGAGTTGAGGCAGGGCCGCCCTAGCGGGGTTCCTTCCTTAATCGTAGTTTGATTAGACTTAGTCCGGTTGAGAAGATGTTTTCATCTTCTGAGGGAAAGTGTAGCTCTTTGTGAAATACGTGATTCTTTGAGCCTTTTTATGGAGCCTTAGACATCTGGAACGCGGCTGCCGACAGTTGGGAGCGGTGCTTCCTGTGAAACCACGCGCAGCGGCGCCAACACGAAATGCCTCTTGGGATCACACGCACTTAGGTAAAGTGGTGCTGCTTGGAAGTGTCCCCTTGGTCACACTCTCCTCTGTAGAGGTTTACTTTATAAAAATGATGAGCTGTATTCCGTTTGTTGTAAGTAAGACCCGCTACCGCAGACTTCCCTTGAATGGGCGTGCTTTTCACTGTAGGTCACTCGTTTTAAACCATGTTGAACCGTGTGACATTCTCGTTCCAATAAAAGAGCTCTTGATTGAGGTTGGTTATCCTAAAATTAGCATAAGCATCTAACTGGTTCTAACAAGAGAGTAATTTTTGCGTTTATTACGATATTTATTAGCTTGAGGGAAAGAGGGAGAAGGGAGCAGTTTAGACACCAGCTTATTCTGTTCTGAGTTCTTCGAATAATACCAATATCCACAGTTGATATATATATTTTTTTAAGCCCAGGCTCATTTATTTTGGATGCCCACATTTCTGGATTCTCTGCCCTGTCATTAAGTCTGTGCTTCATAAATGCCAACTGAGTTTTATATAACTACCAGTGAAATACAAATGAGGAAAAACCTACTGTAAACAAAGAATAAGAACACCATATAAGGCGTTTGGAATGGAAATACAGCAGCTCGTGATGAGTTGTGACTGTCGGTTGAGTGGGTTCTGCTTTCACCTGCTCGGTGTAGACTGGCAGCATTTTGTTCCAGTAGCTGTTCCTCTGAAGTGTCAGTCTGATCTGGGGAGTTGGAAGGGAGGAGCACTTGTCTGGGCGTGCTCAGTGCCTTGCCCAGCCCCGCAGGACGGTGGGCACCGACACAGAAACCCGCGTGGGCTCGCAGAGGGGTCCGGCTCTCAGCGAGTGGTTATTGTCAGTCTGAGAGGGAATATTTGGCACTTTTCAGTAGGAACAGCTGAACTAGGAGGTGTGAACAAGAAACTTGAAATCTCAGTAGCTTGTATTTGAAAGTGGTTGCAAAATACCAAATTTGTCCATGTTCAGGAGTAAGTTTGACAAACACAAGTAGCACAGGGATTGGCGACGCCCGCAGCTGGGGGAGCGCCCGTGGTCTTCATGGTGACGCGTATATCCTTGTGATGAGCCTTTACTTTTTCCTGGTTTTCACTAAGAAACACTTGTCATATCCCAAACCTAAATTGTATCAAATGCTTTCAAATCACAAATAGAGCTATTTTGTATTTTATCTTTTGGTTTTAAAATCTTATATCAATGTCTTTTGTTTTAAAAGAGTGGAAGTAATGGTGGGCCAGGGCTGAAGACCTACATGAAATGAATTAGAATTCCAGTGGAAAGAGGAGGAAGTAAACTGAGGTCTTTGACGGCTCTAAAAAAATCTTCGTGAGGAAATCGAACCACCTAGTCATGCCACTTATTATGAGTTTTAGTCAAAACCTACTGAATATGTGATTCTGCATAGTAGTTACATACCTAAGGTTTGTTCCAGAAGAGCGGCAGAATCATGACAAGTCGGGTCTGCTCAGAAAAATGAGTTCCTGTGTCCGCATTTATTTTAAATGTAAACAAATACATACCTTGTGATTGATCATTTTTTGGGTGGCTTATAAATTATATTTATACTTACCTCTTCCTTGGGAAATGATTTCTTAAATATTTTGCATTTCCTTTTCAAATTGTCCAAAATAGCGAAGGTTGTGATGATCTAGCATGCCTTCCGCTGCAGAGGTATGGCACCTGCTTGTAGGATCCCTCCCTGCCTGTGGGTGGAGAGTTTCCGTATCCGTACGCCTATGTTCTTGTTGGTATTTATGATGTGTCTCTCTTCTAGGACTGAATCGAGAGCCCTCTACCTGTAAAGCGTGTGTTTATCCGCAGCCAATGGACAGTGGTACATTTTGGTCACTTTGCTGTCCTCCAGCTGATTAGGTAACCAAGCTAGCTAGGACGTGTTCTTCCAAAGTGATGTAACAAAGAAAACGAAAACACTTGCAGGATGTGCTGGGTAGTTGAGGAAGAGGACCAGATACTAGGTCAGTGGCATCAGAATGTTGATTACAGGCCACTTACTGGGCCTTAAGAATCAAGGAGAGTTCCTACTTTGTATTTTGATAGAACTTAAGTGGTGACATGACCTCTACATCCTAGTTTTAGTGAAACAAAATTTGATGCACAAAGTACATGTAAAAATAATCCTATCTTATATTGACTTAAAAGTTTACAATGCAAGTGTTGCCACTGAGTTTGTACATCATTTCTTTGGAATGATTTGTGGCAACATATGTGAGCTACTGTGTATGTCTTGAAATACGAGAAAGGCTGTTAACCACTCAGTTTTTCTGTACGTCAGCAGATTTCATGAGAAAGTTGAATTTTAGTTTAGCCACCTAATGTTTAAACTGTAAAAAAGTGAAGACACCAGCTTCAGTTTTCTGCTGTTTATGTGATATGGAGTCATTCTGGCCTTCTGGGCCGTTCTAGTTACATTGTTCTGGGCGGCCACACCAGCCCTGTGAGAAGGGTGGGTCGACGAGGCCGTCCTCCGCAAGGCTGCTGTGCCAGTGAGTCTGCACAGTGAATTACATGGTGATAAGGAATTGGAAAGAAGGCCTTTGGACGAGAAGTTAGTTACTACCGTCAGCTTCTGACCATTTGCTCTAAAAGAAGGTGAGGTAGAGAACCAGCAGTGATGTCTTTGCAGCACGGGTCAGTCTTCGAGCTTCAGGCTCCGAAGCACCCTGCCTTCTGTCCTTTGGCACCGCTCGCCTGGCCTTGATTCTTCTGGCCTCGGTAAGTACAGTGCTTGTTGGACTTCAGGGTCGGGGTCCAGTAGTGTATGGAACTGGAGCCAGGAGTGGTACCAGAACACTGAAAGCACTTCATCATGCTGGCGTGTCGCAAGTCCACAATAATTGAGTTGTAGCAGCAGGATTCGGTAATAGTGACAGGGACAGTGGACAAGAACTAGGATTGTGTGTGTGTGTGTGTGTGTGTGTGTGTGTGTGTGTGTATTTCGCTGGGCGGCAGCCGAGCAGGAGCTCACTGACTTTGTCAGTGTTGGTGTCTGGCTCAGTTTATGGTTATTGAAATTCTTGAGTGGGGAAAGGCCCAATATATACTATGTTACAAAACCAAAACTTGACATTGTTTGGATATTTGGTGTTTTTTTAAAGATTTTATTTATTTATTTGACAGGCAGAGATCACAAGCAGACAGAGAGGCAGAGGCAGAGAGAGAGGGGGAAGCAGGCTCCCCGCTGAGCAGAGAGCCCGATGCGGGGCTCGATCCCAGGACCCTGGGATCATGACCTGAGCTGAAGGCAGAGGCTTTAACCCCCTGAGCCATGCAGGCGCCCCTGGATATTTGTTTCTTAAGAGAACATCGTAGATAAGATGTTTAATTTTTTACATGCTTTCATATCTTTTGAAATGGAACTCTATATATTCACAAAATGTTCAATACTTAATTTTAAGCAATTTAACTTCTTAGAGTACTGAAAATTGTTGGTTCACTTAAAGTTTTCCATAAATTTCCTTTCTCTTCCTTTTCCCATCTACATCAGTTTTTTTTCCCCCTTGTTTTATTTATTTATTTTAGAGAGAGGGAGTGGGTGTAGAGGGAGCGGGCTGGGGGGGGTGTCCTCAAGCACGCTCAGGTCCTGAGCGTGGAGCCCAAGGTGGGATTTGATGTGGGGCTCGATCCCAGGACCTTGTGATCACGACCTGAGCTGAAATCAAGAGCACGATGCTTAACCGACTGAGCCACCCAGGCGCCCCAGTTTTTTATTTTCTGGTAAGGATAATCGGAGCCTGTGATGTGCTGGCTGTCCTGCTGGGTGTTCTCTACACTCCTGTTACAGGATTGGTGTCTTCACTGCAGCCGTGCCTGGTGCGGCTCGTCAGCTCTGTTATAGGGAGGGGTGAGGTCTTCCGTTTCAGTTGCAAAATGAAGTGGCAGAGCCAGGCTTTGACCCTGGTTGTCTGGTTTGTCTTCCTGGGTTCTTGTCTCCTTCACGGGGACACCTGCAGGCTTAGTGAACGTGTGATAGAATGACCTTCAGAGTCCGCTGGGTCATTTCTGATAAGCACGAATGGAGTCATTTACCATAACCAAGACCTTTAGTCTCCAGATGTTTAAGGCACCCGCTGTACTCTTAGTAAGTACTTCGTGTGGGCCACCCGCTATCTCGGTCAGTGAGTTGTGATAGCTTTGTCGTAAGTGTTGTCTAGAGAATAAGATAGGGCAGTTACAGATGTCTTCTCCTAGTAGCAGAAAGAGCAGTCATCACTTGCAGAGGGGATTGGGGGACAGTAGGAGATGTGCTGGAACCTGGGGACGGCAGGATGAGGTTGGGGCAGCGAAGGCCTGGAAGTTATGTTACCTGGCGAGGGAGGACTCAGCAGAGTAGTGAGCACTGTGAGGGAGTCATCTGGAAGGAGCTGCACACCTCTGATACAAGGTGGCGTCCGCGGTGCCTGCTGCCACAGAGAAGGGCCGGGGCCTGCTCTGGGTGCCTTCAGGGAAGGCTGCTTCCATTCCAGGCTGTCTTTGAGAGTAGTGTTTAGGCTCACTGGAAGGCACGAACGACAGAGTGATACTCTTATTTTAGCTTATGTAAAACTTGCCAGTGGAGAGAAAGGTTTTCTAGAACAGCAGCATAACGATTAAGGAAAATCTAGATCGTTCACTCTTTTTTCTCAGTATAGACGGGTCTATAAAGCTACTAACCTTCAAATTTATACCAGAGACTTTTCCCCCCAAAGATTTAGGTATTTCAGAGAGGGAGAGAGTGGACAGAGGGAGGAGCAGAGGGGAAGAGAAAATCTCAAGCAGACTCCCCATCGAGCAAGGAGCCGGAAGTGGGGCTTGGTCCCCGGGACCCTGAGATGGCGACCAGAGGTCAAGTCAAGGCTTGGCCTCTGCTCCGGTGCAGCCCCGGCTGCCCCGTACCGGAGCCTCTTTGGAAGAATGTTAAAGGCTTGAGGCCGGTTCAGTAATTCTCTGATAAACGTCCTGGTGTCATTTTGTTCCACATAATGTGTCCGAGGTTTGCCGTGTCCCTGTAGTGCACGGATGGCTGTCCGGAACTTGAAGCTGTTACGTGCAGTTACGGAGCACACCGCTAGGTGATGCTCAGAGCCGTGAGTTAACATTGTAGAAGCCAAACGGCAAAACTGCCGTTTTCCTGCCTGTTCCCTGAAATAAGTGAACCAGAAGCGATGGCCAGAAGCTGACATTGCTTCAAGGGAAGGGTTGATGTAGAAACTGAAGGTTTCTGTCCAGCCAGTACACCCTGCTTTCCAGATGAGTGGTGGGCGGAAGTCCACTACCGGCCACTTTGAAATTGGACTCGCTCTCCGCGTCCCTAGGCTTGAGCGTGTCACCCTGCAGCCAGGCGCTTGCTCTGGGCACGAGGCTCAGCAGCAAAGGGAAGAGGTGCCTTCCCTTGAGGAGCGTCAAGTACTTCGTTCTTGATCTTTTTGCACCTGTTTCCCTCTCGAGAGTGGCGTTGGCCTTGTCATAAGTTCCTTTTTTTAAAATTTCGTAAGATATTAATTAAAAGCACTTTTGACCAGCTATAAACATGCTTTTGAATCTGTTGAGAGTTAACGTGGGAGGGAAGTTTCAGATGTTCTATTTCAGTCCCTGGTCATTTTCTTTCCATTTTCCTTCAGTGTCTGTACTAACAGGGATTACTGTCACTAAGCTACTCCCTGCCGCCCGCTCCCCCTGACCTCTGCCCCTACCCTCACCCTAGAAGATGCTGCCTGTGTCCTTATTATCAGAGGAAACTGAGGTTCCTGTACCTTGTCTTTCCCCACCATAAACCGGAGAGTCTGCCCTTCCTAGGTGCCCCCCCCCCGCCCCGCACGCTGGTAGCCTCTCAGTGACCCCATCGGTCTCAGTTGGGCTTCAGGCAGCGTCTCCACTGTCCACTTCCCTCTTTGGAGCCCTGGAACCTGCTTTTCACCTCCACAGCGAACTCAAACTGCCTGCCTCGTGGAGGGCGCTGCGCGCTCTTCCTGGCTGGTGCTTAGGACGCCGCTCCCGAAACATCACTCCTCTTGAGGGCACAGCGCCAGCCCCGAGCTTCGGGCCCGTGTGTGTGTGCGCGTGTGCATGCGTGTGCGCAGATCTGTTGCTTGCCTGTCTGTGGGTGTAAGTACACTGTGGACTGGTGTAGTCTGGGTACCTCTTACCAGCGCCTCTGAACTAAACTTTGATCACATCACTGTACGAAGCAAAAAGAAACCCACCCCTCCGGGCGGAAGGCGCCATCCCCAGCCAGGGCCCTTGCCGTGTCAGCTGCTGTTTGCTATCATTGGCCCCTGGCCCCTCACGGTGTCTCCTGGTGTCTCCGGTCTGTGGATTGAGCTGAGCATCCCCTCCACTGGTCCCCCTTCAGCTTAGCCCGCACTGGCTTTCCCCTTGTTCAGTGTCCAGAAGCTTTCCTGCCGCAGGGCCACCTCCTAGTCACCCCTGGGCTTCCAGTACCTGGCGCCCAGGCTGGGCTTTTCGAACCACAGCGGGTCATTGAACAGAGGCCCTTGTGGCAGGAGAGCAGTTGATTTTGAGTCTCAGGGTTCTGTAAAGACTTAGTATGGCTGTTGGTGGGTAGAACGTGCTATGGCAGAGAGCCACGGGGCCGCGCCAGAGTATCCATTTGGGATTGATGCTTATTTGAAAATGCGCAGATTTTATTTTTGTGGAGTAATTATTTCAAAATAATTGCCAGTCTGTGGCACACGCTGGAGAGTATGGGCTGTTGTGAAAACATGCATCAGAGACAAATGGACAGCTCCATTGTCCATGGGTGGTCTCAAGCCCGTGGGGTAAGTTAGCACAGGAACCTTTGAGTGAAAGGTTTGTAGAGCGGAGCCCCTGGCTCATGTCTGCTCAGGGACACAGCCTGTACCAGGTCCCTAACCCTCTGGACCTCTGTGTTCTCACGTGTAGAGTGAGGAGGAGGATAACCGTGTCTCCTTGCTAGGGTTGTGGGACGATTATGAACAGTGCAGCTGAGGCCCCCAGCACAGTGTCCACCGCGCCCGGCACTGTCTGTGCTGGGGGCCCTCCTGTGGTGCTCGTGGTTCAGGTCTAACTACATGGACCTCACTGAAGCCGGTGCTGTGCCCGTAGTAGGAGGGAGACAAGAGCTTTGTAAGCCCAGACTAATTGAATAGATCCCACCGGGGTTTCTTGAGCCTGTAGTGCTTTACTTTTTATAAATGGGAAAGTTACTCTGTGTGCTTCCTCAGAGGAAGGCTGGCATTTACTCTCAGTGGAGAGAGAGGGAGTGTGTGTGTGTGTGTCTGTGTGTGTGTGTGTGTATGTATATGCTGGTGTGGACGTTAGAATTTTGCAAATTAAATTCTTCAGTTAACGCTTAAGTCTGAGACCTCCCGGTCCAACTGCATTTTAGAATTGAAAAGCTGCTTTTGTTTGAGTGATGCCTTGGATGGATGTTGGCGGCAGATGTACACGTACTGCTTTTCTGGTACACAACCTAAAAGTGAAGGGAGGCAGTGTGCAGTGGCCACAGATCACGGACTTCAGGCCCCAGCTGCACTGCGCAGCTCCTGAGTGCTCACAGGCAAGCTAGGTGATGTTTCCTTGCTGGCGAAAGGGGGATCGTGGTGTTCTCCTGGATGGGTGAGGGTCAAGTGCGGCTGTTAACAAGTGTAAGTTGTAAAGCACTGAGCGTAGAAGGTTTCCATAACTTACAGCTGTCATTGGTACAAGATTCTTAATGGGACATGGGGAGACTTTGTCTTGTTTTAAAGCATTTCTGGGAAAAAAAAAACTGAAAGCATTTAATGAAGTGTTAAAGCATTATATGAAGGTGGCATTCACATCTGTCCGAAGGCTGTAGAAAAGAGGGATGTCAGAGAATGAAACGGAGCATAATGTGTTTCTGAATGGAGTAAGGGCGTTCTGGCACCCAAAACATTCCAGAAATTGGAATTCTAATGAAAAATACAGTTTAGTTATTACGAGACAGTCGTCCTGGAAAGGAGTATCGTCCCTCACTGAACAGTGGATCACCCACTGTGGTGCCTTGGGGGCCCTCGTAGGTGCTGGGGTCCACCTGCCGGCTGAGGCTTGGGTTCGGCCTGTGGGCTCCTCCGTAGCGGTGTTAGCAAGGCCTGCCTCGGCCTGGGGTGTGGGGGAGAAGCCGGGTCTCTCGGGTCTCTGTCACCTCTGTCACCGTGTACCTCAGCCTCTTCTGCTACTTGTTAAATGAGTTGTGTTCCCGGGTTCCGTTCCCACAGAAAGATGAACGAATGTTGGTATTCCCTGGGGGGAGATACTCAAAGAACTGTTTGACCCTCACCTGGCGTACGTGGCGTGGGACAGCACACAGCTCCCACGCGGCTCTAACACTCGCCAGCCATCGAGCGTTTACTCCATGTGTTCACTCGATGTCACTAACCTCTTCAATGTGCTTCTTCACTCTTTCAGAGTTACTGGAGAATGTAACCCTGATACATAAGCCAGTGTCATTGCAACCCCGTGGGCTGATCAATAAAGGAAACTGGTGCTACATTAATGCCGTATCCTTCTCAAGTGCTGTCCCTGGGGCCGGCCGGCTGGCCGCGCCCGGCTCTCCCCCGCGCCTTTGCTCCGTGTGGCTGCCGCGGGGCCTCTCCCCGAAAGTTTGAGTCCAAAGACTTGGTTCCTTGCTTAGTCTGCCTACCTTGCTTATAAAGTTATTCCTGACCCCCCCAAAAGATGATTTGTTTACTGCTGAGTGACAGAATTAGGCGACTCTGATTTTCACTAGCGTGGTCCCGACTGAGGGGGCAGCGTGTCCACTTACAATCAGAAATGTTGTTTTAATTGATTTATCTTGGTCGAATCAAGTTTTGTATGTAAATGCTGATTGCAGAGTAATCCCTTCCATGGAAATCCCAAGGCGGTCATCCTCATGGTCATTCGGCGTGTCCCTTTTTATGTTCACGTGTGTAAGTTTGCAGCCAGCGCCTTTGGCTGACTCAGTGCTACATGCTTTGGGTGAGATGCACCTTTCAGAAATCTGGAGTGTCTGTTGCATTTCCTTTACACTTCCTTACTGCCGGTACTCAGACACTGCAGGCGCTGGTTGCTTGCCCTCCGATGTACCACCTGATGAAGTTCATTCCTCTCTATTCAAAAGTGCAAAGGCCTTGTACGTCGACACCCATGATAGATAGCTTGTAAGTAAGGTGCTGACACATGTGTCAAGGGCTGGGGTTTTTGCCTCTGGTAATTCGAATTCAAATAGTTTAGCAGGTTCTTAATTTCTTGCAAATGAATCCTGTGATTTTATTATTATTATTTTTAAATGTACTGTTCATGTTTTTATGTGGAAGTTAACCATCAAGGGAACTGGAGCCTTGTTTTTCTGTGTTCCTCAGATGTTACCCAAGTGTGGTGTTTACCATTGTATGTTACGTGAAATAGACAAAGACCTTACAGAGAAAAGACCGAAGAACTCACCAGCGATTATAGCATTGGTTACTTAGTATTTGCCATCTTCATACTAAAATGTTCTGCTTAGCCATTGAGGCTCTTTAGTAAAAGTATGTCTTTTTAAAAAAAATGTACTAAACTTTTGTTTCCCCCGTGTTTATAGTGTTCGGCTAATGAATGAGTTTACTAATATGCCAGTACCTCCAAAACCCAGACAAGGTGAGTAAAAATGAGGTCTTCTGATGCCCATTACATACAGACAGTTAGGAGGCCTGATGACTGAATGTCATAAATTCAGTCTTGCTGGAAAGCAAGTGTATCTAAAATGCAGGCTGCTACACCTGTGCTCTTCTGGGCACCGTGCGAGGGCGGAGGGGGTCCGAGGGGGTCCGATGCTGCTGCCCTTGAGCATTCGAAGACTCCATTTTCGTTATGAAAACCCATGTCCTGTTTCCATTGCAGCTCTTGGGGATAGAATCGTGAGAGATATCCGCCCGGGAGCTGCGTTTGAACCTACGTATATTTACAGACTTCTGACGGTCATCAAGTCGAGCCTGTCTGAAAAGGTTGGCACTGCTCTCTCGTAGCCAGTAGAAATTCGCCCCGCTCTCCGGTTGCGGCTGCACTGGTGCTGTTCAGCGCTCCTGGTGCATTGTCAGTGCTGGGGGTTGGGGGCTTCCGTAGATCTCAGCTTGTTAGGGAGTTGCTTGCTTGATTGAATATTAAAAATACGATCACCGTCATCAGAGCCGGCTCATGCATCGTTTACTGTGCACCAAGTACTCCTGTAAGTTCTTTCTGTACGCGAGCTTACTCAGGCCTGTGAGTGGTGCTTGTCTCCTTGTTGCATTGGAGAAAAGCGAGATCTTTGTCCAAGGTCACACAGCTCCTGCGTGCAGAGCCTGGTATCACAATCCGCTCCTTGAACGCCGCTCTGCCTCTTACACGGAGCTTGCTGGTGGGGCCTGGAATGGCGGGGGCCTTCAGCAGAGCTGAAAACATCCTCTTGTGTTTTAAGCAGTTCCTTGTCTCCTGTCGACATGTTCAGTCATGCGCTTTGCTCCTGAAGGAATGGGACCAGGGGCCGAGGAGGTCTTGAGTAGAGTTTGATGTGGGTCATTATAAGCATTTGAAGTGATGCTTAGGGAAATTATTTAGAAAGAAAAATCATCAGAACAATTCCACTAAAGCTGAGTAAAGCAATATGAAGCTCCTTGTTCTGGGGAAGGGTGACTGGCCAGGACAGAGTAGCCGGATACCACTGGGGGCACTTTACTGCTCCTCTCGTAGCCGTCGGCTCGGAATTTACACTTTCCAGGTAGAAATGTACAGAATGGTGGGAATGCAGAAACGGATTAGACTGTGCCCTCTGCCCTCAAAGAGCTCACTGTCCAGTAGGGGAATTAGATCCAAGAAAACAGGCCAGCAAGAGAAGTACTCAGATGAATGCACACGCCGGTGCTCTGGAAGCCAGAGGGCGGCCGTCCACTCGGGCGGAGGCAGAGGGGAAGCAGCGCATCTCAAGGGGCACCCTGCTCGGAAGTTCTGCTCGTGGACAGAGGTGTCTTTCAGCGTTACATGAATACTGGCTCTGTTCTGTCGGCTCCCCCACACCAGCCCCAGGTCGGTGATGGGATGGAAGCAGTCATCGGACTCAGAAGCTGTTACTCACAGGGTTTAGTCCAGTGCAGGGACACAAAGGCGACATCAGACATCCGCGGGAGACCTTGAGACTCCTCTTCCGGTGTGTCAGGAGAACGCACTTAGTTTCTCAGCATCAGCGTGTGACAGCACGTGGAAAATGTTGTCTGCTACGGAAGCGCATTGGAGACTCAGTGCCCTGGGGCTTTACCAAGGACTGGTCCGGAATTCCAGACTCGCAGAGGGGAAGCAGGTGTGCGCCCCTAAACCACACTCTGCGATTTCGGCACAGTCTCTTTTCACTTCTTGAAATGAGGGGGGGATCCCTCCCCAAATCCAGGTACCCAGGTGCCAGCCAAGGACCAACTCAGCAAGAAGGCCTCTCCACGAACAGCTGCCTCGAGCCTGCTGTGTCCGTGCTCTGCATCTCGAACGGGCCAGTGTCTGCCCTTTCCCACACGCGGAGCGCCTCCGCTCCGAAGAGCTGCTCTCGGTTGAGAGCTACAGCTCTGTGTGGAGCAGACAGATGCGCATGGAGGCGGCAGGAGGACTTTGAAAATCTTGGAACATGTGGTTATTCTCCAAAGAGTGAAATGGGAACTAATCCTGAGATTGTAAGACGAGTCCATGACTGCTGTGTGATTCATCTCTGAATGATTCTGCTGGGTGTGTGTGTGTGTGTGTGTGTGTGCGCGCGCGCGCGCGTGCAGCCGTGAGCTAAACCTTTTGTCTCAGTAGCGCTTTTCACCTATAATTTGGGTCCTTTCCCCTGTAGTTGCCCATCATCAAAAATAGAAGGAGGTTCTATTTTTGTATTCTACACAGGGCTGCTCTCCACAACCCCCGGTGTGACCGTTAGGCCCTGGGGTTGTGCCGTGAGGTGGCCCTCGACCTCTGTTCCTGGTCTTCTGTTTCATGTCAGCAAAAGAGCAACTGTTAAGTGACTGTTTTTATCATAAAGGCAGCACATATTTATTGTAGAAAATTTCAGAAATACGAAAAGATAAGTAAAAATTCCTGCTCATTCTGTACTCAGAAGGATGGACTTGGTCCCCCTCCCCTGCCCCCCCGCCGTTCGTCTCAGCCTGCCCGTTCAGTGGTCCGAAGCGGAGCTCTGCTTCACATCAGTCTTGTTGGAAATTTAAGAGGAGACCTGGTCTGACTGTGCATGTATAATGGTCCCTGCAGTCCTTGTGTGGGGACCACTTAAAATTAAATGTGCTCACATCTGGCCTTTTCAGGGTCGACAAGAAGATGCTGAGGAGTACTTAGGCTTCATTCTAAATGGACTTCATGAGGAAATGCTGAACCTCAAGAAACTCCTGTCACCAAATAACGAAAGTAGGTCGTGGTCTGTCTGCCACAAACCTGTGAGGACCTTTCCTTAAGAATTCCCTTCGAACGCTTGTCACCTGCCCAAGTGGTACTTTGTTACCCCCCAGGTCTGTGACCCTTGGCATCCCTTTCTCACTAGGGCGAGTCTGACTGTCTTTACATTGCTTATTTTATAGACCATTGAGATTGTTCTATTTGGATAAATTAAAATATATCCAGAAGCTCTGCTTTTTTCCCTTCAACTCTTACTGAGGAAAGTGATGAAACCTTCAGGAGAGCTAGGAGAATAGTTGGCAAATACTGTCGAGGCGCTGGCCCCGGCCCTGCTGACATGTTGTCACGCCTCCTTCCTGTCTGCCCCGCACACTGCGTGTGGCGCCCTGAGTGACACACATTGGGTTGCGGATACCAGAGTAGTTCGCCCCTAAATGCCAAAGCATGGTTCTTCCGGGAGGAGGGTGCTCCCCCGTGTGACCAGAGCCCCTTTCCGAGTTAGGAGGCCTGGCCGCGATGACACAGTAATGCCCACTTTCCAGTCCGCCCTTGGATTTCTCAGCTGTCGTAAGCACGCTGTCCTTGGCGGTTCATGCACGCTGGGGTCCGGTGGGCGTACACGTTGCATTTATTCTTAACGTTGGACACACCCTGATTTCACTTTTAAAGCTAACTCTGTGCGGGCAGCTTCTGTAGGACCTTTCTTTAAAAACGTTTTTGCTGTTACTATTGCCAGTGGTAGCTTAAGCAAACTGTCTCTTTTTCAGAACTCCCTATTTCCAACGGACCCAAAAGCCACTCAGTGAATGAAGACGAGCAGGAAGAGCCCGGCGAAGGGAGTGAGGACGAATGGGAGCAAGTGGGCCCCAGAAATAAGACTTCAGTCACTCGCCAGGCGGAGTTTGTTCAGACCCCAATCACTGGCATTTTTGGGGGACACATCAGGTTTATTATGCTTTTCTGGAATACTTTAGAGCTTGCCTTTTCCAGGGTTTTGCTGCGATAAGACGTGTCTGGGAAAGTCTGGACTCAATGGCTTGCCTTTACGCCCCTGTGCCCGCTCTGTTCCCGGACTTCCCTTTGCTTCCCTGCTCTCGTCCCACACGGCAGTTCGGCACAGGGCGCCGGTCCCCGGGCCCGGCGGCCGCCCTGACTCCTGCCCCCTCGCTCCCTGAGCACCGTTCGCCCTGAGCGAGCTGCACTCCACTAGGTAGGAAGAGAAGGACTTGCTAATGGAAATACATGTTTCGTTACAAGAAGACATTCTTGTGTCTGCTGGAGAGTATTAGGCGCCTGAACCAAGTGAGCTAGAAAGGTGAGGGAGACACTCCGGGCACCTGGTGCCTCCTGGAGTGCCTGGGCCCTCCCCTCCTGCCCCAGTTCCCGTCAGCCAGGCGCTCGCTGCTCTTTCATGACGTCCTTCTAGAAGGCTTTCATTTGATCGCGTTAGAGCCGTTCAGGACCACCGTGATGTGGGAGCATGGGGGCCGTCTCCAAGGAGGTTAGTCATCCAGAGTCCCAAAGGGCCTCGTCAGAGCAGGATTTCCTCTCGAAAGGCCTCATGTTATATCCCACAAGGGCGGTTTTTAAGTGAGACTTAGCCTTTGCTTATCCCAAATGCTGTGTATCCAAAAGAAGTAACGCCCTTTCCAAGGCATGGAAACTTTCAACAGGCTGGTGAAACCTCAGCATGTCCGCGAGCTTCTTCTCAAGCCAGTCAGCGCTGCAGTGTCGGACGGGATTCTGAAGCCGGGCCCCCCGAACGAGTCATTTCTGAGCGCTTCCCTGTGAGCTACAGCCTGCTGGCCCCTTTGTGTTCTGGAGTCTCCCCACATCCGCCTCTTGCGGTCAGGGGTGCTCTGGGGAAACGCCCAGCCTCCCACCGCTGCCGCTGTAACTTGTTTTCGCGGGATGTGATTCCTTGGCCTGGGCCGTTTGGGGAGGGAAGCAGGGATCCAAGTCAGGCGACAGCAGTGAGAGGAGGCCGGCTTGTGCCCGTAGCTCTCGGTTAGACCTCTCACGTTAGCATTCTTGGGCCGGTCCCTTAGGGATGGGAGAGAGGATGAAGGAACAGCCCGGTGGGTAGGACGGCAGCGCCAGATCTGCGCATAGGGAGAGTATCCAAATTCTGAGGCCACTGAGGCCAGCATTCCCAAAGAGCCCGCACTTGTTTGAGAATAACCGGTGGGAAAAACCAGAGTCCACTTTGGAGAAATTTCTAGCTTGGCCTGCATGGCTCTGCCAGGCCTCTGGCCTCGGGGTGGTCTTTTTATGCTGAAATTGATTGTTGACATTTTTGAGAAACGATGAAGATAGAGAAGTTAGGACAGTTCTTTCCTGTGTGAAGTAGTAGTTAGTCCCATGAAGTGCGCTCCTTGTTCAGACAGCTGGAAGGTGGTTTTGTTTTGTTTTTTTTTAAATTCACCGTCTTTGGGTATGTGTTCACTTCCCTCTGAAAAACCAGCTCCTTTCCTCACCTTTCCCCTCAGGCCACGTCAATAAAAGTCTAAGCCATTGGAGTGAGGAGGGCCACCTCTTGATTACTCCACCAGTTTGGTTGTTTTTTTTTTTTTTTTAAATTTTATTTATTTATTTGACAGAGACAGTGAGAGAGGGAACACAAGCAGGGGGAGTGGGAGAGGGAGAAGCAGGCCCCCCGCAGAGCAGGGAGCCCAATGCAGGGCTCGTCCCAGGACCCTGGGATCATGACCCGAGCCGAAGGCAGATGCATAATGACTAAGCCACCCAGGCGCCCTCCTCCACCAGTTTTTAACTCCTGCCGCTCTGGGAGCTGGGAAGGGGCCGTTGCTCCCCAGTGGCACCCTGGAAGGAGGGGTGGCGTCGAGGTGTGTCCCAGCCCCACTCTTCAGCAGTGTGGCGCGGGCACGGGGGCCCTTCATCCGGCTCTTCACGGAATCTGCCCCCTAAAGCCTCAGTACCCACGCACTCCCGTTTGATCCCGTCTGTAAACTAGGTCACTCAGACTGCAGAAATGGAATTCCTTGTTGAGCTCCTGGAATGTTTCCTTGCCGGGGCTGAGAGATGGGCCGAGCACACAAGTTGTACTCAGAAAAACTTAGAAAAAGAAAAATGAAAAACCAGCTAAGAAAACAAGGTTGAATTGGCTCCCTTCTTGAGGGTGGTGGGTAGCCTTGTTTCCTGGAATGTTCACTTGTTTTTCATTACACACACCCCGCTCCCCTCCTTTTGTAAGTCGTTTTTGTAGGGGGGAAGCGCCATTAAAAACATTCTGTTTACCTTGGGGCTTCCTCTGTTTTATTGGAACGGGCTATGACGTTGAGCAAACGGAGAGCGTCCGCACTCTGAGGCCCCGGCAGGAGAGGCGCACTTCCTGGCTGGTGCGTTCAGTAGAGTGTGGAGCGGAGGTGCAGGAATTCGGAAGAAGAACGTGTTTTCTTCCTCCTGCCTGCTTGTGCGGGGAGAATGGTCGCCCTGCGGGTGGTTGCTGGAAACAATCAGGAGGTGGTATTCAGCAGGATTATTTCCAAATTCAGTAAATTTTTGGCTTATCTGTTCTCTCTGGTCTTCTAGAGATGAGACTGAGCAGTCTCGTTTTCAGTTAATGTGTCTTCTCCTGCTGGCTTGCCTTAACGGAGAGTGGGATGGAGCGGTGACTCTTACAGTCTTCTGTTTCTGTCTCTGCCTCGCAGGTCTGTGGTTTACCAGCAGAGCTCAAAGGAGTCGGCCACTTTGCAGCCTTTCTTCACCCTGCAGCTGGACATCCAGTCTGACAGGATCCGGACGGTCCAGGATGCGTTGGAGAGCTTGGTGGCAAGAGAGGCTGTCCAGGGTTATACCACAAAAACCAAACAAGAGGTATACTCCTAGTTGATCTCGAACATTGTGCTGAGGCTCCCTGGTGTGGTGGAAAGACTCCAGAAGTGGGAGCGCGGAGAAGTGCCTTTGCGCTCTGCCTCTTAACCCCGGTGCTTAACTGGTTCGGATTGGAAGTTTCCACATTTTGGGAATGAATGGTTGAGGCAGATGCTCCCAGCAGCCTCCTTTACCTCTAAACCATGTATCCCAAGGTGGTGGCCGCTTGCATTGTTTGTCTTGAGCTACTTTTAGTTTTCTGATCGTCGAATTACGGTGGGGGGAAATCAGTACCACCTCTAACAGAGGCCGCACAGCTTCTTTACATCCCTGACGCCGTAGAGCAGTTCTGTGAGATTAGTTAGGGGAGAAAGGAGACTCCAAACCTATCTATTTTTCATTTGCTTGTAGGTCTTCAGGGACATCGACCAATAGAAAGTAGCTGTTTTCTTGTCTGTTAGTCTTTCATTCGATCTGAAAAGGACAGAAGCCTGAGTCCTTTAGTTTTCGGGCGTCAAGGGAAGCAGCTTCGTGGGGTGTACTTGTTGGCCAAGGCAGGAGAGGGCGAGAATATTCTGCTCTCAGAGAGCTTACTGGTTCCTGGGGTCCAAATGTACGAGCTGCCCTCTGTTTTCCACTCGGCGGTCGAGGGGGTCTTCTCCTTTGCTGAGGTGATGCCTGTGAATGCCGAAAGACATACGGGGGAGGGGACTGCAGGCTAGCTGGGGGCAGCGCTCACCTGCACCGTCCCTCGCGTCCCTGGGGAGCCTGCTGTGAGCAGACTGTGTGGCTGCCGAAGGGGCAGGAAGAGTAGATGCTGCCGGCACCTCACCGAGCTCGCTGGGCCTCCCAGGCCGGACAGCCCGCGCTGGGAGAGCCGAGCGGAGGCGGACTGGAGATCTGTGGTCATCTGGGGCCTCCTGCTCAGACTGACGAACCCATCCTCTTGGGGAATCCATACAGAGTTAGGCCTAACCCTCCACCACATTTTCTGACTTGCTTCTTCCCACGGGTGATTTTATTTAAAAAAATACAAGTGGTAGGAGCGAGAGACAGAATCTTGGCACTTGTCTTAAGCGAGTAAGCGGAGTCTGGCGGTGGAACTTAATGAGAAAGTGGGTATTTGTTTTCGGGGACATTGGTTGGTGTGGCTGAGTTGTGCGCTTGGCTCATTCTGTGGCAGCTGTGGCTGCGGAGGTGGCGTCGCTGTCCCCGTGGCTCTCTTCTCGCTGGCTATCCTCTGGCCACCCGTGGAGGTTGGTGGGCGCTCATCCCGCAGGCGGTTTCCTGCCTTTCCCTGGGCTGCCAGGAAAGCCCCCTCGCGGGTGGTTTTCCTGTCTTGCTCCTGCTCCAGTTAGCTGTGGGCTTGGGGAGGGCGCAGACGAGATAGAGGGGGGAGGGGGGGGGAACGGGGGGCTTGTTCTAGGTGGCGGGTGGAGGAAGGATGCAGGCAGAAGAGGCATTCCGGGGAGCCACGAGGAAGGAAATGGAACTGCTTACTCGCAGCTCCTTGGTGGTGCTGTGTTACCAGACCAGGAGCAAGAACACCCAGAAAAGCAAATGGTTGAAAAAGGAAGATTTCGGACAGTTCGTGTGGGGTGGGGATGTTTGGAAAGAGCAAGTATCACATTTTCTGGAATGTGATTTCTTTAAACCTTAATATTTTTATATTTTAAGGTCACAAGGTTTTTTGCTGTGGGAACACATGATGAAGGTCCATGGGAAACTATGATTACATAAACTACTTGCTGTATAGAAAAGATCTGGTTTTCTTGGGTGAAGAAAAGTTTGTCTCAGTTTGTCTGGAAACCCAAAACACAGGCAAAAATTTCAGATTAGTCACTTAATGAATTGCCTGAAAGCTTGAGGTCCAAATCCTGGGTCACCAGCACTTATAAGCATCCCGGAGACACGTTTGTCCCAACTCTTCGGTTCACAGATAAGGAAGCTGGAGTCCACTTGTCAGAACCCCAGTTTCTGACTGTCGAGCTGTAGCCACACTTGTCCATCATTCACATGTTTTGTTGGGTGTGGGGACACCAGGATGCAGACACACGTTGGGACTCTGGAGGCACGTTGGGTGGTCCCACAGCTGGGATTGGAGTCTGGGTGGGAAGCCAGGTGCCCGTCAGACACGTCCACCCGGATACGAATGTGGTCTTTTGAGCGCTTCCTTGGTTTCTCATCTATGCTGTTATCTTTTGGATCGTGACTCAAACAGATTTCTGCCAGAAGTGTTCTTCATGTAAACACAGGAAGCATCAAAGGGTTTATAGGTACAAAGAACAATAAATAAGGGGAATAAGAATGGTTCGTGAGGACACATTTTAATGAAAAAAAGCATTCGCTAGACCTGCAAAAGCATGTAAGGAGCATATAAATTGATAAAACTGGCACTTGTAAAATTAATGGTTAGAATAGATGGCTTTTGGGGTATTGGGAAACACACTGGCCTCACTTTGGTGAGTGGTGTGGGACTTGCTAGAAAGTGTGTTAGTGATACATAACGCAGAGTTCTGCTGCGACGTTCGCTTTTCAGTTTCTGCGCCCGTGCGTCGTGACCGTCACAGAGCAGGGCTTCTGAGGGGGGAGTTCACATGTGGGCTCGCGAAGCCGTGGGGTCTTCTGCGGTTGTGTTCACAGGATGGTGGCCTTTCTGTACGAGGAATGTCAGTAGCTCTCAGAAGGCCTCTTAGCAGAGTGTTAGATGTTGAGAAGCTCCCTCCACCCAGCGGCGGCTGAGCAGTGCCGTCCTGGACCCTCAGGCCACGGGCCCTCGGCGGGGGGGGGTGGGGGGGGTGGTGGGTGGGGGGGGAGGTATGGTCCTTGTGTGACGGAGGTGCGTCTGCTGCTGCGTGAAGTAAGGCGCGGGGTCCTGCTCTGCTTTGTGCCTCAGGTGGAGATAAGTCGGAGAGTGACTCTGGAGAAGCTCCCTCCTGTTCTGGTTCTGCATCTCAAGCGGTTTGTTTACGAGAAGACGGGGGGATGCCAGAAGCTCGTCAAGAACATTGACTACCCTGTGGACTTGGAGATCAGTAAAGGTAACAAACACGGAAGGCGGAAGGGTTTGTGGTGACAGCTGTCCGGGGAGTCCGTGAGCTTGACGCTTGGCGCTTCTGTCTACTTTCGAGAACAAGAAGTTCTCATGTGACTTTCTGGTTTTCAGTTTCTCGGCTTACCACAGATTTTTGTCTTAAAATCGGCACCAAAGGAGCTCTTGAAAAATAAAGGCAAAGGTGAAGAAACCGTATACTCTTACTAGATCAGAAGAATAGAGAGATTCTGTCCATCAAAATGAGCATCGTTTTTCTAGGAACGTTTTATGGGTTAGTGGTGCAAAATCGTTTTCTTTGTACTAAGTGTTAGCAACTGCGCAGCCCAGCCTGGTGAAAGGGGCTTTTTCAGTGAAGTGAGAGAGGGTTGTCCGTAGGCCCCTGGGGGTTCCTCCGACCTCTGGTTGCAGTGACGCTGGGTCAGGTTTGTGGCTTTCTGTTGGCCACGAGTCTCTGTCAGGGAACTGGGGCTCAGCAGCCTTGATGCATTTTGACCAAAGCACCAAGTTCAGGGTGTGATGGTGAAAGCGCAGCTCGAAGGGGACTGTCCTGGAGCTTCGGGGTTCGTGAAGAAGGTGCTGTGCCGTCCAGCCTTGACTGAGAACAAGCTGGAGGCCGTTCGAAGATCATCAGGGAGTGTGCAGAACAGAAAAGTGGTCGTGGGATGTCATCGCTGGGTTCTGCAGAGGAATGCAGCTGTCGCCTTGCCCCCCCCCTCAGTCCCCACCACGTAGCATGGCCACACTCCACTCCTTCCTGGGCCTGGGGACTCCCAAACTGGGGGTAGCTGGCCTAGCCTGGAGCCCCAGGCAGGGACGCTGCGTTTCTGCAGCCGGTCTCCCGCTGACGGGCTGACTCCTGTGGCCGCTCCCTCCCTCCTTCACCTCGGAGCTGCAGGTTTTCCTGATCCCGTTTGAGAACCAGAAAGGGGAAGAAATACCAGCCGAGCATCACATCCCGGGTCACATACCAGGTCGCCCGGGCTGTTGTGCCTGGGCTGTCGGGTGAGGTGCACACACCGAGCCCCATGGGGCATCCTGTGCCCCATACTCTTGCCTCTTCCCTCCTGCCCAGATAAACCGCCTGCACTGACGCAACGGGCTTTGTTTACAGACCTTTGCTGGCTGCCTGTGCTCTTACAGCAGCTGCCCCCTTAAATGCTTTCCAGAAAGGAGTCAGCTAAGGCTGGACCAGAGGCCCTGGTGTGGGTCGTGGGCGGGGGATGGGAGGGGCCGGCTGGTAAGGGCAGTGCGGGGCCCATCTGCAGGTGTGCTGCCCCTGTAGGGGCCCCGGGGCCCGGAGGACAGGGCTGTCCGCCTGCCCAGCTGGGGGACCGGTGCCTCTTTGGAGAGACCGTCTGACTCACACAGTGGAAGTTTTGTGGTCTCACGTGTGAGACATCCCAGTTCTTAGGTTTCCTGGAGCTTTGTTTTGCTTCTGAGTGGTGGCTGGCTTCTTTTCCAGTGCTCGGGTATCTGCTTGGGAGGGGCTTCTGGCACGAGCTCGGTGGACTCAGGATATTCTCCTGCTGCACGGCTGCTTGCTGGCGGGGGCCGTTGCCGCGCCGCCTGGCTGGCCCCCCACGGGCAGGGCCTGCGCGCCAGGGGAGGCTGTGGGTTTTGTTTCCCTGCTGTGTGGGGTGGGTGCATGTGAGTGGGGACCGTTGTCACCTCTTTGCTTCCATTACTCTGAGCCTTTCTTGAAGTGCTTTTATAGACTGGAGCTGTTGGTATTTTGTTTTTCAGAACTGCTTTCTCCAGGAGTTAAAAATAAGAATTTTAAATGCCACAGAACCTATAGGCTATTTGCAGGTAAGTAAATTTGTCTGTTATTTCCTTACTGAAGCAGGGATAGAAGGGTCTGTGCCCAGGCACGGTTTGCTCCAAGACAGCCTCACGCAGACACTAGACTCCAACGCTGGTTTCCCCGTGGACTTGCTAAGTCAGGACGTCTTTTGATGAAAACGTGGTTTGTCCTGACATCCGGTGCTTGAAATTTGACCGAATATCCTTTTGGCTCTAAGCTGAATCCGGTCCTTGTTTAGCATCTTTTCTGTCTTTGAGTCGGAGGGGCAGGCGTGAGGCCGCTGGCCTGGCAGTTTAAGGCTGTGACCTTGGCTGCGGTGGTCGCGGTACCTGTGTGGTGGGGTGCTGCCTGTGGGGGCGCTACCTCTGGGTGGGGCAGCACTGATCAGGTTAGGAGAGAGGGGCCCACACGGACGATCTGCTGCATGGTCTTCACTGCACTGGCTCACCGGGCTCCTGGGCTGCCACACTCCGGCTCGGAGCCCTCCTGGGGGGCGATGGCATCCTCAACCCCAGAACTGGGGGCCCTGACCCCTCTTATCTCCTGGCCCTCCACTTCCTGAGGCACCTGGCGTCCTTCGTCTGCCTTCCTTCCTCTTTTGTAGCCTGAGTCTCCTGGGCCTTTGAGGCTTTATGTCTCTCTTGGTAGTCACCGTTTGCAACAACCGCGCGTGCTTTCTGGCCTTTTTTATTGGGATTTTCTAGCTGCTTTGTTCCGTACACTTCCTTTTGTGTTGGCTTTGGTGAGCATGTTTGTAATTTAAAATGACAGGAGCGTTTGTTGACCATCACACGTTCATTGGACCTTTCTCCTAGGGACCTTTCGTAGTATTCATTTGTTCTCACAGCTGTCCTGAGGTACAGGTGGTGGGGCCCCCCGTTTTATAAAACAAGAAACCCGAGTTCTGAGAGAGATACTCTCCACTCTGAGCGGCGGTGGCTGGGCTGGGCTTCACACCGTCACTGCCAGTCCCTTGTGTGCATTTAGGAGGTTGGGTTGGGCCCTGATCAGTGGGTCAGGTCCCTGTTGCACACTGGTGGGGTTTGGCCCAGTCCGGTCTTCCTGCCTGTGGCCCTGCCCTTTGTCTTCTCTCCCAAAGCCGTGATGATGGCTTCTCCCCGGACAGGGTGGCCACGCGCTCCTGTGGTGTCCCCAGCCCTTTCCTTGCCCTGCCTTGTCTTGGAGGCCCTGCCGCCTTGGCTCAGGCCCTGCAGCTGCCTCGGAGACTGGAGCAGCCCTGGGGTCCGGCCTGCTCAGGGAGCTTGGCCCCAAGTCCCAGCAGGAGCTGAACTGCTGCTTTGCTGCCTCCTTGCTGCTCCTCCCCTCATTGCCGGGCCAGGCTGGAGATCAAGCTCAAGGGGCCCTGGGTCCTACTCTGCCTGCCGGCCGTGGTCCAGCATCTGAACTGGGGCTGTCACTTGTGTTGCTGATTCCTCCTCTCACGGCTTCTCATCTCCGATAAGGGCCCTGGATTCGATGGGCTGGCATTTTCTGTAAAATGTGAGGAAGGAAGCACGTGGTGAGAATGGTTTTGACTGTGGGACTGGGAGAGCATGTGAGTGCAGCACTGCCCAGCCCCGTCCCGCTGGGCTTACCTGCACCCCTGACATGCCCCGCCGGTCCCCAGGCCGCCGCTGCGGAGACCCCGGCCGCATGCAGTGCCTGCTCTGGAGGATCGAGGCTGCAGGTGTTGAGAAGGAAATACGGATCTGCTGAACCACAGGCCCTTTACATCCCACTGAAGGGTCACTTTCTATAAAGTCTTGTCCAGGTCGTAGGTCTTGGAGGTGAAAATCCAGGGCAAAAGCCCGAAAGCAGATTTGGGGTCCAAGGGACCGGCTGTGTTGAACCTGTTCCACGCCCTTGATGCCCGTGTGATCACGGTGACCCACAGTGCCCGTGCTGGTCCCACCGCCAGCTCCCTGCCTGGTCGCCCTGCAGTCTTCCGCCCTTGGGTGTCCAGTTGTGTTTGTCACAGGGATGGCTGGGGCCGGAGCTGGAGAGTCCTCTGAGCCCCAGAGAATGCTTTGCCAGAGGGACTGTCCTCCCACCAGCAGTGGCCACGGGCCCGGAGCGGGCTGGGTCCTCCCAAGGTGTGGCCGCTGCCGCCAGAGCCCAGTGACACGCCCACCAGCTAAGTAGGGTGCCTCTCCAAGTGACTGTCCCTTTTGCCCCGGTGGTGGCACACAGCCTGCCTGGCCACGTTGCAGGCCACACTGGGTGTTTCCTTCCCCCAGCCTCCTGTCAGCTGCCTGGACCCCTCCGCCCTCCTCCTCACAGAGGGAAGATGCAGCCTTTGGTGTCTTTAGATAACAGAATTTTTTTTTTTTTTAAGTAAATAACAAGTGGTATTTATTATAGTTATTTTGGCATTATTTGTTAAAAAAAATTAAAACATTTTTTAAAGGGGAAAAGGGTGCTGGACTACTGCCGTGTTGGTGGGGCTGCTGCACTCGGCCTGTGTCACAGCCCTGCTGTCCCTCCTGAGACGTGCGGTCGCTCTCTGTGATGACAGCCCCAGAAAACCCGGGTTCTCAGCTTTTCATGTCTTTTCACAAGCATGTCAGTGCCCCTGTGTGTCCATCTGCCGTGACGCCTCCGCTAACCATTCCTTCTAGCGCGGGTGCTGCCGTGGGCCCGAGGTTCGGACGCTCTCCGTAGAGCAGCCGGAAGTGGGGTTGGCTGGATGAAGGGCGTGAGCGTTTTGGGTCTCTGGGTGGCGTTTCTGGAGGTGGGTGGGTGGTGGGGCCGGGGGGTCTTTGGCGCTCTGTCCCCGTGTGCTCTCCTCGGCGATGGACATGGAGTGGTGGGCCGTCCTCACCCGAGGAGCTGGCGTGTGGGACAGCCCCACGGAGCTGGCGCCTCGTGTTTGTGAGGCGTTAAACATCCTTACAATGTCATTAAGATACACACGTGTGACTTTGTCTTGGAAATTGTGCAGCGTTTTGATGATGTGACCGAGCTTTGTGTAGTGACATCTCTGTGTCCCGCCTGCCTCAGGGAGGGGCGTCCCATGCAGTGGCTCTGTGGGGGCTGGTGGGCGCCCTCGGCCGCAGGGGTGCGGCTGTCTCACCGGGTCGCCCGCGGCCTCTCTTGCAGTGGTGTACCACCACGGCAGCAGCGCGACGGGCGGCCACTACACCACGGACGTCTTCCAGATCGGCCTCAACGGCTGGTTGCGCATCGACGACCAGGCGGTCAAGGTGGTCAGCCAGTACCAGGTGGTGAAGCCCACTGCGGAGCGCACAGCCTACCTCCTGTATTACCGCCGCGTGGACCTGCTGTAGCCGCCGTGCCGCGTGCCCGCCGCCCGCTTGCAGACGCGACTCCCTCTGACGTGCTCCCTCTCCTCCGCGGCTCTCTAGAGAGACTCGTCTCCTTCGCAGAAATGGGCTAGAATGGAAAGCAGACGCCGTGGGGCGTGTGCACAACAGTTCACGTTGACGTCTACCTTCCAGATCCAGATCATTTGGTTCAGACTGTCGCTTGATTAAAGAAAATACACACAACCCATGTTTCTGAAATAATGCCGATTCCTGGGTCAGAAGGGGGACTTGCATTGATTCCCAGTCTAATTGCTTAGTAGAATAAATCCTGCACCAGCAACACTTGTAAATTTGTGAAAATGAATTTTATCTTTCCTTAAAAAAATAAATTTTTTAATCCATCACACTTTCCTTCCCACCCTTTAGTTTTTGATAAACGATAAAAATGAGCCAGTTATCAGAGAAGAAATAGTTCTTCAAAAGAAACGTAAATACAAAAAATAAGTTGCTGGTTCCTAACAGGACAAACACACTGTAATAATTGTGCGGTGAGAGGCTGCTTCCGAGCATGCCGCAGAGCAGACGTTTGGAGTTCAGATGCTAGTCCACGCAGATGGGTGATTGTAACTTTATTGCCATTAAAAGATTTCAAATCGCATTCATGCTTCTGTGTACACGTAATGAACAATGGGCAAAATAATGAAGATTGATATTTCCCTAAGTCGCTGTTTAATTCTGCTGTCTGCTCCTCTTAATGCCGCGTCTCTAATTGTACACAGTTTAGTGATCTCCAGGAGTACAGAAGTTGTCGCCCATCAATAAAGATCACCAAGTTGGTTTAAAGCTGTGCGTGGTGTTTCTTTGACTGCAGTTGCCTCTTTGTTTCTGGAGTTCGGGGGAGGGGGTGCGAGGACACCCCCAGAATTACAGTGGGCTCTATGACCAGGTGAACCAAGACTCGGGTTGTGCTCGTTGAATATCTCCAATGTTAGTGACTAGTGATCTGGGGAAATGGGAGTTTTTGGATCTTCCGATAGCAGAAGAGGGGAGGGGGAGGGAAAGTGGCCCTGTGCTGTTCCTGGCCCCGGCGTGGTCAGCATCACAAGAGTGGCGGCCTCGGATTATGGCCGGACATCATGCTGCTGGGGCGTCTTAGCAGCAGCTCAGGAGCCCCTCTTGGTTGTGGAAAGGAGGCCTTCCCAGGCAGAAGAGATGGGGAGGCGAGAGGCCGCGTGTGGTCAGGCCACCCCTGGTGGCTCTCGTGCCTGTGGTGCCCCCACTTCCAGGCCAGGCACACAGTTCATGGTAATGGCCTGGGGTCCCCAAGAAGCAAGTTTACGTGGTTGGAGCCTTTTCCCCAGGCTCCTCCTTCAGCAGCTGGTGTTCTTAATCCTAGACTTGTGCCACCCGCGTTCAGAGCTTCCTCCTCAAATCACAGTCCTAGCGCTGTCCACTTAGCGTGCTTAGCTGTTGTCACTCCAATCTGATTTGCTTGGCTGACTTACAAGTTATAGTTAGGTTCTCATTAAAGTTACGTACAGCTCTTAGGAACACATGGTGTGTGGAGTCCAAATTCACTTTGGGGGCAGCAGCCCCCCACCAGCAAGAGCCCAGCCAAAGACGGAATAAGGCTCTATCATGCAATACTTCGTTGAGCTCTGGGTTGTGATACTGTGACCCAGGTCAAGGACGACCTGTCCGGTAGACCCCTGGCCTCTGTAACTCGTGCTGGTCCTTCATCCTGGCGGGGTCAGCGGCTCTGTAAGTCAGACTGAGTGAGCGCCCTCTCAAGAATAAGGCTGATCTGAGAATGCCTCTTCCCAGGAATCCGGAACAGAACAGCAGGCAGAAGAGCGTCCTTGTTGGTGCCCGCTTCCACGTCCCTGAACACAGCCTGTGTGTTCAGATGGGAAAATACTCCCTCAGGTATCATGGACGGGTTTCTCCGGAATCCCGAGGTTGCTGTTGGAAATGAGTATTGGAAATAGTCTCGGAGGCCAAAATCTATGGGAAATGACTGACGTATTGAGAAACTTGGAAAGATCCCAAGTGTCTCTCAAGAGTGGTAAGAGAAGCGTTCGTCCAGTGGGGCCCTGGGCATCTCGGTCCGTGTCCGGTGTCCAGCAGCACTGCCTTCGCTCAGGGTTGCTGCCCTGGGTGGGAATCCGGACTCCTCGGCTCAGCCGTCTGGTAGTCAGCAAAGGGCTCCTCTGTCACCCTCCGTGTGCGCTTGTCATTTGTTTGGAAGATAAGCTCTGGCTGGCTTTGGAAGAGGTGGTGAGTGTAACCCCATTCCACCTGCCTTCTGCGATCCGATGTGTATGAGACCGAGTGGTGCTTCCCTGTTCTCTTCCCTCGGATTGGCACACCGAGCTGCCGACAGAACAGGGAGCTCCCACAGGGGCAGAATATGTCACGAGGGGACGTCAGCCTGGAGTCGAGTTCTCATTTTGTCCCTGGAGTGAGTAATTGGCCCCTGGGTAGAGAACAAGATCGTTCTAGCAAATGTGACATTTTCTAGGGTCCCGAGTGAATTGCTACCCACGTGTTAACCTGCTCTTGAGGTTTTGAACTTGGGGTTCAGCATTTTATGCTGTCATGTTTACCGTTCTTGCGAGTTTCATACTCTGTCCCTGGTGTTAGGTCATTTACACTTAGAACTGGGACCCTTAACCTTAGTGTTGGGGTTACAGGTTTAGGGATTTTCCTTCATTAGCATAGGATTTGTCTTCATCGGCATCTCAAACCGGTGTGAATGCCAGGGGACTGCTGGGAGTGTGTTGTGGGGAGGCTTTTCTCTGATGTGTGAACGATTACTAACAGGACTTGGACGTTGTCTCACAGAGAGGAACGTGACAAAATTTATCTGGCTGGTATGTTTGCCCAGTAGCCGAGACAGTACCCACAGTCCCGTGGGCCTCATTCAGAATGAAGAACGGCGGTCATCTCGTTGCCCCGTTGGTAACAGTGCACTTGGCCGAGTGGCTCATGGAAGCGCTCTGCTTTCATTTCTCTAGTCCCATCCTCGTGGGCTGATTCGTGGGCGCCGTGAGCCGGAATCCATGATCAGCTTCTGTCTTTCACCATCTTCTGTCTTTGCCTTGGTGGAGATTTCTGTTTATTGCTCCCAGAGACGGCTTGCCCTTGACCAGGCCAACTGGTTAGGAAGCTAAGCTTGCAGTCAGAGTGGGGTGCTTTGGAGTCAGCAGATAACCCCGTGGCTTTAGTAAGCACCGCGAACAAATGTGCATTGTCGGACGCATCGATCTTACGGTGTATTTAGTCCCTCAGGACGGACGGGAGGGCCCAGGCTTTCCTGTTACCCCTCTGGCTCGTTGACTGTCCCCAGTGAAGACCGCGCCCATTTCACCAGTTCCCTGAGGGTCATTTAACGATGTGGCTTTTAAAAGTAGCTAGTGACCGGCAAGACCACCTGTTCACAGACACTCGGCACCGGACGTCGTGTTTTCCATTTAAAACCAGTCGAGTACATTGCTGGGCAGGCATGGCTTTCCTTCAGCAAGCCTTTTCTCTCGCTTCCTAGCATATTTTGTTTTTTAAGTGTTGGTATTCATCTTCTGGACGAACCTGTCCCATCTTTAAATATCTTTTGGAGAAAAATTTATTTGCTTGAAAAATGAAACTGACCACAGAGCCTGGCTTCACTCTGTGGGCACGTCTGTTCTGAATTTTGAGGGATAAACAATGAACCAGCACACAAGGGCTCCGTACCCTGGTGCAGTCCTTCACCCCCTTGTTTGCGCCGTGCCTCCACGGGAGGGGCACCCCCCGGGGTCACTGATGAGCCGGGGCTTGGGGGGGGGACCTTCCTCCAGAGGATTTGTTCCACACAGTTCTCCCTGAGTTGCACACGCATTCTGTTTCTCACACTTGGTTGTGTCTCTTGCCATTCGCTGATCATGATTGAGGTCATTTGCTAAGCCCCGATTTGCTGCACACAAGAGCATTTTGTCAAGTGATCTTTCCTTGGAAATAAATGGCAAGCACTATTTAAAGCCCCTGTGTGTGCATTAAAGGAAGTGTGCTCTATCCTGCTGGCTATTTGTGCAGTGCTCTCTTCGGTCTCCAGGACTACTGCCGAGGGATAGTGCTGAAGATGTTCTCCTTTGTTTATAAAACTACTTTCTCTGAGATTCCTGTGTAAGGGCTTGCCCGTTGTCTAGTTTATCACTTGCTGGAAAGGTTTCCTGTTTGTTTTCTAACAAGTAAAATATTAGGGTAGCTTTGTTTCTTCTGTATGAAACCAACTAAATGAAAGTGTGCGTTTGAAGAGTTCCCGGACGGGCTTAGGAACGCCCCATGTTGCTCCCCGCACATTTGGGAACCAGAGAAACCTCAACACTGTGGTGTTTTAGTCTTGGCCCCCCCCCCTTTTTTTTTTTTAAATACAAGGGTTTTTTTTTGTTTTTTGTTTTTAGGGTTTTAATGCATCCCGAAGGTGTCCCGCTGTCCTGCCATCTGCATGGTTTTTCCAGTGTGGGGGATCACCCAGGGGTTCTGGATTGGGTCTCATGGACTGACCTTGGGTTTCTGCCTGTCCTTCAAAGAAAGCAAAGCTCTTCACATATTTTCTGAGAATTTGGGGACCTTATGTGGTTTAAGAAGAAACTATTCCTCTGCTTAAAACAAAAAACGATTGAAAGCCTCTCGTGCGAGATGTGGGTTCACTTACTCTGTCCCACTCAGTCGCTGGGCCTCCGCAGCGTTGATCTGCGCGTCTGTCTGCGCAGGGAGCCCTCTGTTGACGGCTGTCTAGGTAGCCCTGACCCTGCCCGGCTGGACGGGCTTCCTTCCAGCAGCACCTCCCCATCCCGTGCACCCCAGAGATAAGCGGGTTCCTCCGCTTCCCAGCAGATCCCACCCTCACACCTGAGGCCCGCATGTGAGGCCTCGGAGCAGGTGATGCGGTGACAGAAAATGTGTTCCACTTTCGGGACGGTGTGTTATGTTGTCACTTGGCAGTGGGTGACACGTGCTTTCTAGGACGCTGTCCCCTTCCCGGTGGCTTCAGATGCACCTGTCAACCAGGTCACCCCTCCCAGTACGAGAGGTACAGGCTCAGATGGAACCGCGACCTGGGCTGTGGACGGGGACCCCTGGGTGCCTGGACTAGGGGTCGCCCGTGGGTGCTCCTGCTGGCCGCCCCCTCAGCACCTCTCTCCGGCTTCCCCGCCTGCCCTCCCATCTCAGCCGCACGCTTAGGGCTTGGATTCGCTGTTTTTAAGATGTGGCAGCTCAGGCTTGCTGGGGACCAGGCCTGCTCCTGAGCGCTTCGGCGGCGTTTGGCCCTCTGGCGCCCCCTTGAGGCCGTGTGTATCTCCTCCTGCCCCTGGGGAGTTGGCCCCGGCAGGGCTGGCTTGGGTCCTTGCCCCGGCCCTGCTCCCGGGGGCGTCCCTGCGGCCGGCCCTGCTTTCCTGAGCTCAGCCCTCCGGAGCGGACTGCAGCAGCGGAGGCCCATGGATGTGGCCGCAGAATGGAAGGGAACACGTGCATGAGCTCCCCATGCTTGTGGCATTAAAACAAAAGCTGCAGAGTAACAATGATAGAGACGGGCGCTGAGGCCGCACAGCCTGCTTTCCGCTCTCCCCCTTCGCACTAACCCGTTGTGTGACTTTGGGGAGCTGGCCCAGGATCTGGTCCGAAACGGCCACGGGTAGCACTGTTGCATCAGGTTAATGACGTGCTCTCCCAGCGAGGCCCCGGGGCTCCACGAGCCACAGACACTGGCCGCCCTCCTGCTGTCACCGCAGGGCTTGCGGCTGGGGCCTCGTTGCTCACAGCTCACGTTTGAACCTGCGTCCGCCTTTGACTCTGCTTCCTCGGTCCCCCATTTGAATTCTGCCATCTCGTCCGTTCTGGGTGCTTCTGTTCAACCTGGACAGCTGGGCGGTGTCTCCTGCCCGGTTACGGCCCACCAGGGTGGAGAGATGTTTGCTGCTGGCCAGATTTCCAGTAGAAGAACGCCAGTGTGAGTGGTGGTGGGCTCTCCCCAGCACGGACTGCCTCGGGGAGGTCACCCTCAGCGGCTCTGCAAGAAGGGTGCCGTTCCCACCGCCTGTCTTCGGGTCAGAGTCAGAGTCAAGGGCTGGCTGTACACATGCCTTGTGTTTGTATTTGTGTGTGTGTGTATTTTCTTTAAATGCCTACTCTTCTTTATAGCTTTAATGGGACTTCAAGAGGCAACAACTCAAAGTCACTAGAGCACAGGAAAAATAAACCAAAGACTAGTCCAACCGAAGACTTAGAGCGACTGAAGATTTGTTTTCAAATAAATAAAGATCTTCAACTTGGGCTTACAACAAGAAGAAAGCACGCATTTCTTTCTATAAACACAGCACTTTACAACGTGCTTTATTTCTGTTTTGGGACCAATTAAGGGCACAGAAGGGGTGGTCAGGCTGTGGGAAGGGAGAGGGGATGCAGGGGAGGAGGGAGGACAATCAAGGAGGCTGGCAGGGGCACGGGCCCGGGGGCGCCTTGGGGAGGCCTGGCCCTCCGAGGGACGGCGTGGACCACGGCTGCAGGTCGCAGTGGCGGGCTGTGGTGCTCACCGTCAGCTGCTCCAGCCGGCTTCCTTAACCCCAACCCCAATCTCTGCAGGGACGAGCCTCACTGTGGTTTCTCCTGGAAACAGACCTCACTCGAATTCTCAAAGTCTCAGTGTCTGAAGAACGGTTTGCGTTTTAGAAGTTGATTTTAAAAATTTGGAGGTGTCCTTCTTGGCCCGCAGGCATGCTCCTTGTTCACAAGCAAGTGGTTGCCTGATTTCTCTTGGAGCGGGGGTTCGTCTCTGTCCCCAGTGCCCGAAAGAACCACGTTTCCTCTGACTCCTGAGTGTTCTCCACCCACAACGAAACCTTTCTCAGTGTGTTGGTGTCCGTCTTCACGGTGACTGTATATAACAGGAATCAAAGGGAAAATAAAATTCACTGAAAAAAAAAATTAGATCCATGGGGTGGACGGTGCCTCCAGTCAGAGCCTCCGTGCTCTCTCCCGGGAGCGGTGGCCGAGGCAGGACCTGCCTGTGGGGTCTGGAGGCCTGTCACCGCCCACTCTTGCCCGGACCGGATGGGATTAAGTCATGGCTGGGAGCCGGAGCTGCAGGCTGGCTCTCTCTGAGGTGACCTCCTGGCCCACGGAGCAGATGACCCACACTGGGTCTCTCAACACCCCCCTGCCCAGTGCGGACACCCCCGAGCAGGTTTGTAGCTGGTGGAGCAGGAATTGGGGGGGGCCAGGCCCCCCTTTCACGGAAATGATGAGCTCTTCTAAGCGATGGTGCCAGAGAGCAATAAAATCGTGGGGTGGGGGGGAGCGTCAACCCCAGACGCCTCTGTGCTTTGTTGCGACGGCGGTTTGGAAAATACTGAGAAGCAGAACCAAGCGTCTGCCGTGAGTCTGCGTGTCCATATGGTTCGTGTTTGCCTTGGAACACCCGAAAACCAGCCCTTCAATTTCACTCGAGTCAAAGTGATACATTGACTGAAACGTCCTGTCCTACTTAAGTGGGGGCGACTGCCAGGCTGTGCTGGGGGTGGGGGGGCTCCCATGCAGCAGAACGCTCCGCCTGCGGACGTGCGACTCCGTGGGCCTCTTGCCTGTTCGCACGCCCATGGGAGCCTGTCGGGCTGCTCCCGCCCCCGGGGCCCTGGGTCTCTCACGATCGGCACTATGGGCCCGTGGGCCGCTCCTTCTCTGGGGCCCGGCCGTCCTGTGCATCGTAGGGGCTAGGCGGCATCTGGCCTCCACCCCCTCCCTCTGTGACACCCCCACACGTCTCCCTACACGGCCCCAGTGACCCCCCCGGTCGAGGACGGCTGCTGGGGACAGTTTTGACCGTTTGGGACTTCCTGTGAATGCCGTCCCAGAGAGCGCACTCTTCCCGCCGCCTCTCACCTGATGTGACTTCTCTGAAATGAGCCCCTGCCCAAGACTCTGCGGAGGCTGCTCCTTGTCTTTGGCACGCGTGTGTGCTTGTGTCTCCGGGGTGCACACCCGGGAGGGGGAGTGCGGGCCCCTGCGGTAGGCCCAGGTTGAGCCCTCGTGCACACCGCCACGCGGGTTTCCGAAATGGTTGCACCGATTTCCGCTCCTCCCGGCCGTGGGAGAGGATGCCAGTCTCGGGGCTCTGGTCACGATTGTAAATGCACCACGGGGTCAACGCCACCCTTTGGATGGGCTCAAGAAAAAGACACCATGTGTTGAAATTCACAGTAGGAGGATTGACGCTCCCCGAAATGTATCCGGAGTGAGCCAGTTTAGTAACGCCGTATCCACTCCTGAGTTATTCTCGAAGGGGTCAAGTCTCAGAGTTCAGAGCAGCAGAAACCCCTTTTCTTCCCGCTGACCGTTAATCGAAGGCGCGGAAGGCGCGCTGAGTAGTCAGGTGCCAGGTAACCGGGGGACACTGAGTCTTCATACACATCTTCCTGATCCTCAGGAGGCCGGGGCCAGGGCTCATCCCGTTGGAAAACAGGGAAAACGGAGCTTAGCTGGCGGTACCCCGCGGGGCCCCCCATTAGGTCCCTCGTGGTGTAGCTTGTCTCTCCTCGGCTTTGCTCCCGCCCCGATGTCCCAGCCTCTGTGGGGTGGGCTGAGAGTGGGGTCCGCTTACTGTGCGTGAAGCTTGCATGAGCGATGAGGCCGGCCGCCTCACCGTCCCGCTGCCCACCGGGGGAGCAGCCCCCCCCGTCTGCGTGCCTGCAGCTTTCCCGGAGGGCCCACCCCGATGCTCAGCTGCACCCCGCCTTTCCGAGACGCGCTCGCACCCTTAGGGCCAGTCCCCAGAGCCAGGGCTAAACCCTGAAAGTGGATCCCCTCACCTGAAAGGATCGCCAGCGGTGGTCCTTGTAGGTTGCTTTAAAAAATCTACCTGTGTATCCCCAGTTTTCTGCAATGGATGTTTTTTACTTTCTAAGTTTATTTATTTATTTTTTAATATTTTATTTATTTATTTGAGAGAGAGAGCACACACATGAGCAGGGGAAGGTAGAGGGAGAGGAAGAAGCTGGCTTCTGGCTGAGCAAGGAGCCTGACGTGGGACTCGATCCCAGGACCCTGGGATCATGACCTGAGCCGAAGGCAGATGCTTCACTGACTGAGCCACCCAGGTGCTCCTTCTTTCTAAGTTTTTTTTTTCTTTTTTTTTTTTTTTAAGATGTTGTTTATTTATTTAACAGAGAGATCACAAGTAGGTAGAGAGACAGGCAGAGAGAGAGGGGGAATCAGACTCCCTGCTGAGCAGAGAGCCCGATGCACGGCTTGATCCCAGGACCCTGAGATCATGACCTGAGCTGAGGGCAGAGGCTTAACCCACTGAGCCACCCAGGCGCCCCTTCTTTCTAAGTTTACAATACTTGGTCCTTCTGTGCCTCTGAGCTCGAGTTTCCAGCCCAGGATGGCTGGAGCCGCTCCTGTCCTCCTCTGCCTGAAGACCAAGGGTCCTGGTTCCCCAAGACCTACAATTTGGTTTCGTTGCAACCCAAGCTGCTTATTTTGATTCCAGTAATTGGGGAGCACATCTGCCAAGTGTCCACCCTCTTGGAATTCAAGCCCTGGTTTGAGAAGGACCATGGGATTCACTGTGTGTGTCCGAATTGCAAGTGTCTAATTGCACGTTCCGAACACGGGTGGTGTGAGCCTCCCGGGCATGCTGTGCCATTCCGTGGGGACGAGCTCAGCACAGACAAAGGCCAAATCTTAGGATTAAATCCTCCTTCAAATCCTTACCCGTTTCTAGCCTCTGGGGGGAGTATGCCTGGGAAACGTATCTTTGGGGTTTCATCAAACACTTGGAAGATAATCTGAAAAATTTTCTAAACCCTGGATGGTACTAGCCTGAATCCTAATTGATACCTAGTAACTATGTCTGTGGGGGCTTTGCCAGTCTGTTCTTAGTACCGTAAATGGCTGAGGAGACATCTGTGCCATGGATTTGCTCTGGGGCGGGTGAGGTCTGGGGGTCGTGCTGCCCTGGCCAGTCTCTCTACCTTCACAAACCCGCATTTATCCCTGCCAGATGCTTGCCCCAAGTCCACTATTAACCAGAATCAAATTTTGAGTCCGTTTCACGTGTATTTATTCATTCTTCAAACCACTATTGAGCACTAACTCTGCACCAGGTTTGGTCTGTAGTTGCGGGGAGGTCAGAGGTGAAAGGAGGAGAGAACTGGGGGCAACTTGGAGTTTTGACCATTTTGATGAGTTCACAGTAGGCGGCAGGACGCTGGGCCCGGGGAGTGGGAGGGGCGCGGTGTGAGTGCTCAGGTCACAGGACAAGAGCTGGGGGTGGGAGAACCCAGGGGAAGGCCAACTGGGCAGGGTGAGCTCAGTCTTACTCTTTCTCCAAATTATTTTCTGTCTTCCGGGTCCTCTGCTTTCCACCTGTTTGAGCTTGCCTCTGTCTGGAAAAGGTGTGCTGGAATTCTGCTGGGAAATGTGTCAAGACCTGGAGATCAATTTGGGGAGAATTTGCAACTTAATTACATTGAGTCTTCCTGCCGTAGTCTGTACACACAGTATGTCTCACTTTATTTGGGTCTTCTTCTGATTTCTTTCATTGGCGCTTTGATGAAACCTACAAGTCATGGACAAGTTTAGTTAGATTTATACTACCTAAGATTTATACTACCTAAGTATTTTGGGGGAGCAATTGTAAAGGGTATTATTTTCAGGATTTCTGCTATTAATTGTCTATTGCTAGTATATAGAAATATGTTGGATTTTGTATGTTGACCTTGTATCTTGTGACCTTGCTAATAAGCTCATTATTTCTATCATTTTTTCCCATAGGTTAAAGTTCTCTACATAGACAATGATGTATGCAAAAGGGGGTAGTTCTGTTTCCTCTTTTCTAGTCTGTACCCTAGTGATTTCCTTTTCTTGCAATATGTCACTGGTTCCAGTAGAATGTAGCTAAGGAATATGGTAAGAATATATATACTTGGTTTGTTTCCAATCTTAAGGGAGGTCATTTGGCCTTTCCCCATCAGTTCTAATGCTAGCCGAAGAGTTTTTGTAGCTGCCCATTGTCAGATTAATACTTTCTCAGTATTCTGAGCATTTTTATCATGAATGGATATTAATTTTGTCATTTTGTTTTTCTGCACCAATGTTGATATGATCATGCGGGTTTTTTTTTTCTTAGTCTCTTCATATGATGGAGTATGCTGATTGATTAAATACTTTTTTAAAAATGAAGTTTAAATACTTCACCAGCCATGCATTTCTGGGATAAACACCATTTGGTCATGGTCATATTTTTTATATGTTTCTTGATTCAATTTACTAGTATCTGTTGGCGATTTTTGTGTCTTTCTACATTCCTGGTCTGTGCACAGTTCTTGTACAGTCTTCATATGGTTTGGGTGTCAGGATAATACCAGTCTCCTAAGATGTATCGACAAGGGCTCCTTCCTCTGTTATTTTCTGCAAGATACACTGTAGGATTGCCGTTGTTTCTTCTTGGAACATTTGGTAGAATTCACCAGTAAAACCATCTGGGCCTGAAGACTTCTTGTCTGGAAGGTTGTTTTTTAAATTTTTATTTTTTATTTTTCAACATGGGACGTGAGCTCATGACCCTGAGATCCAGACAGGAGCTGAGATTAAGGGTCAGGAAGCCTGACTGACTGAACCACCCCAGTGCCCCTGGAAGGTTTTTCATGACAAGTTCAATTTCTTCCTGACATAGAGGACTCTTGGATGGTCTGTCGTTCTGGTCATCTGTGGTTTATCAGGAAACTGTCTCATTCGTCTGTGTTGTTGAGTTTGTACACGTAGAGGTGCTTAAACTATTATTTCATTGGCCTTTTAGTGTCTGTGGGTCTGGTGATAGCTTCTTTTTATTCTGGATGTTGATTTTGTGTGTCTTCCCCTCTCTCTCCTCTCTCTCTCTCTTTTGGTCAGTCATGCTAGAGGTCTGTCAAATTTTATTGGTCTTTTTGACGTAGCAGTTTCTGGTTTCCTCCCTTTTTTTGTTTTCCATGTCATCGATTCTTGCCTTTCATCTTTATTATTTCCTTCCTTCGGCTTGCTAACAGAGTGTGACTCACCCAGGGAGCGAATGCACTTGGGTCAAGCACGCACAGCCGGGAATCTCTGGTTTTAATATGAATAGTAAACGCCGTCACTCCTTAAACACGTATTTGCACCCCGACCCTTGTGCACTCACCAGTTACACAACTGGTGGGTCAGGCTTACTGTCCTCTCCTGCAGGCAAGAGGAGGGAGGCCCAGAGAAGGGCAGTGACTTTCCCCAGGGCACACAGCAAGGAAATGCTATGGCAGAGACTCAAACACAGTCCCTTTTCTATGGTGCCTCTTAGCCAGGATAAATTAAAAAAAAAAGAAAATTCCGAATTCTTCCAGGTAAACACAACAGGCTAGCTTCCCTTCTGCTGACATACTTCCAGAATTTCCTTCTCTCTCAGATGACTTTAATTTATGGGTGGGAAATGTTAGTAAAGAACGGTTAACCTTGGAAAGTCCGTACACGTACGGTGTTCTTTTTTTTTTTTTTAAACATTTAATTTATTTATTTGACAGAGATCACAAGTAGGCAGAGGCAGGCAGAGAGAGAGAGCAGGAAGCAGGCCCCCTGCTGAGCAGAGAGCCCGATGCGGGGCTCAATCCCAGAACCCTGGGATCATGACCTGAGCCCAAGGCAGAGGCTTAACCCACTGAGCCACCCAGGCACCCCCGGCGTTCCGTTTTGATGAAGAATTCCGGGAAGCTGGAGATGTGTCCGTGTAACAGGCTGCCGTTTCCCCACCAGAGTTGGCTCTTTCTCCAGGTGGAGCAAGATCACATCACTCATGGGGACCTTCTAACCTTCCCTTCCACTGACTCGTCCCAGTCTCGGTCAGCAGCACTGACTCAGAGAGGTCGGATTCGAAAGAGTTGGAACCAGAAATTTCCCTGATGCCGTCATTTTGATGAGCCTCGGGAACAGGTCATGGCGGGGGTTGGGGGGGCGCCCCGAGCCCTTACTGAGGCCGTGGGCGAGTACTTCATCCGCTGCTCACACACTTGCACAGCTGCAAGAGGCCGGTTTGGTTGCTGTTGGTAAACAGCAGACATCTGTCTGCCCTCGGTTCACAGTGCGCGTGGACTGTGCAGCTCCACGTGTGGGCTGTTGAGTGGGTGGGTTTCCTTCTGCTCCAAGTTCACGGATGCCCTGTTCTGGCCAGTCAGCTGGCGGCCATTGTCCTACATTTAACTGGGCCTTGGTGGAGGGTTGGGGGGGACGAAGCTTCTGGCTCGCACGCACGTGCCCCTCTGGCCTCTCCCTCCTGTCTCTGGTCTGCACGGTTCCCTCCGTGTGTTTTCCTTCACTCCCACTGTCCCTTCCTGTCTTCCTTCTTGTTTTTTTCTTCCTCATCCCTCCCACTCATTTTTCTTTCATTTTCCTTTTTTTGCACAGTTGCCTCTGAAGTCATACACGCTCACTGTAAACGTTGTCAGGCGGGAACAGAAGACAAGAACTGCCCCCCCTAATCTCATCAGCCATATGAGTGCACATTTCTTTCTTTTCTTTTTTTTTTTTTAAGATTTATTTTTTAGAGATAGTGAGAGAGCAAATGAGTGGGAGGGAGGGGCAGAGGGGGAGAGCGAAGCCTCAGGCAGACTCCCTGCTGAGCGCAGAGCCCAAGATCATGACCTGAACCAAAATCAAGAGTCCGTTGCCTAACTGATGCCACCCAGGCACCCCTATATTTAGGATTAAAAAAAAAAGATTTATTTATTTGAGAGAGAGAGAGAGACCATGAGAAGGGAGAAGGTCAGAGGGAGAAGCAGACTCCCCACGGAGCCGGGAGCCCGATGCGGGACTCGATCCCGGGACTCCAGGATCATGACCCAAACTGAAGGCAGCCACCCAACCAACTAAGCCACCCAGGTGCCCCTAGGATTTCTTTATATATTTAGGATTGTACCTTGATATGATGCTGCTATCCTGTATTTTTGCCTAGTATATTTCAGTAGGTTTCCCCCGGGGCCATGGAAAGAACCATCCTTTTTTGTGGCAGTCTAGGGATCTCGCTGTGCATCTGGAACTCACTGCAGCCTAGTTAGGGTTACTGATGAATTACTCCAGAAAAGCGCAGCACCCTTGCAGCAGGATGTTCCGTTTGTCCTCCCCCCGAGTTTGTGCTCTTATAGTCCACACACCGTAAGCCCCACAAGGCAGTGTTACAGTATTTGCTTTCAACAATCTAGTTTATCAGTCTGTTTTTTTATTGATTGTGCTTTTGATACTGTATCTAAGAAATCTTTGCCTAACCACCGGGTCACAAAGACTTTCTGCTGTGTTTTCTTCTTCTGGGAGTTTTATTGTTTCAGTTTTTACGTGTAGGTCTAATACTGGATGGAGTTAACATCTGTGTGTGGTGCCAGATGTAGATCAAGGTTAATTTTATGCATGCAGCAGTTCTCCCAGCACCTTTTGTCAAAAAGACTCTCCTTTCCCCCATCAAATATGTCTTTCCCCTTTGCAAAAAACCTGCCCATTTACACGTGGGTCTGTTTCTAAACTCTCTGTTCTGCTCTGCTGACCTGTTTCTCTGTTTTGACACCAGCACCACACAGCCTTGCTTTCTCTCCCGTCATCAGTCTTGAGCAGCAGTGTAAATGTTCTAACTTTGGGCTTTTCTCAAAGTGGTTTTGACTACTTTATGTTCATTGTACTTCCATACATGTTTTAGTATGTGCTTATTAATTTCTACCAAAAAACCCATAAAAACTTCCTGGGATTTTGGTTGGGATTGCATTTAACATGTAGATCAATTTGAGTTCCTTAAATTCTGGTCTGTGAATATGGTATATGTCTCCACATATTTAGGTCACTAATTTCTCTGAGCAGCTCGGTTTTTGGTGGGTAAGTGTTGGTCATCTTTTGTGAGATATAGACCCTAAGTATTTCATATTTCATGGATAGTAATCAATAGTAATTTGGAAATTTCAGTTTCTAACTGTGATTTGGATTTGAGTTCTCCTTTCAGTTCTGTAAGTTTTTCCTTTATGTATTTTAGAGCTCTATTATAAAATAGGGATTTGATATATGCTTAGTGAGTTGGTCTTACTATCATGATAATAAGTTCCTCTTCATCCCTGGAAATATTCCTTGTTCCTAGGTCGTCTTCAATGCTAATACCACCTCCCCACTGTCTTTCAGTGAATCTATGTCTACGGGCTTACATTTTTCTGTCCCTTTGCTTTAAGTCTGTAGCTTTGTATCTAAAGTTGGCTTCTTATACGCCACATGTGTTGCGCCCTGCCTTTTTTATCCAATATGGTAACCTCTGCATTTTAGTTGCATTGTTTAGACCATTTACATTTAATATAAACTTTAGCATAGTTGAGGTGAAACCTGCCGTCTTACTCCTTGTTTTCAATTTGTCTCCTCTCTCCTTTGCTACTTTGGTCTCATTTTTTCTGTCTTCTTTTAAATTAATTGCCTGGCTTCTCTGATTCCAATTCATCTCTATAATTTGCTTGCAGATATTTAAAAAGTTGCAAGTTCATCAGGGATGTATAGAAAGTAGAGGTTTCCACTAAAATAATGGGACCAATTACAAGACGATTGGTTAAGGAAAAGGTCAACAGTAACGATGCATATTTAAATTTGCCTCTGGTTACTGCGAGGAAACAGAATACGCTTAACACCAGAAGCATTTTATTCCTTACGCGCACAGTTGTGGTATCTGTGGTTGGAATCATCACAGGAGCAAGGTGGAGAGTTCTGGAAATTTGGGGGCGACTAGAACATGCAGAAGCCCAGCCGTTGGGAATGACGTTCTCACCTCTGCTCCCCTTCCCTGTGGTTCTCCTTCCTTCCCTCGCGCTAAGGCGGGAAACTGCAGATTCCATGCTCCAAAACTGTCCTGGCCAAAGGACATTGCGCTCAACTAGAATTTTCTAGCTCGTACCATTGTCAGGTGCATTTCTTGGGTGAGCTTGCGTGTCTCTCTGTCATACCAGTTTTGTGCCAGGTGCCCTATCCAGAGCTTTACTCCCATTAATTCATCTACTTCTCCCAACAGCACTCTGGGGTTCATGCTGTTATTAGCCTGACTTTATGAGGCCCAAGCTCTTAAGGAAGCTTCTGGGATTTAGGCTCGGGCTGCCCACTGATCAGAACCTGTGGCCTTAATCCCTCGGCTATCCCAGGGATGGCCCATCTTGCTTAGATCTCCGCGTTCTGTCTTTCCTTCCCAGTGGCTGAAATGAGCGTTGGGTAACTTCACAAGGCCTTCTAAAACATCTTCCCCTTCAACTGTGAGCCCCGTGCTGGTGCTGGGGAGGCCAAGAGAGTGAGACACGGTCTCTCTCTTACACGTGCTTGTCATAAGAAGAGGTGAGGGGACAGGCAGCTGTCGTGTAGGGATGTGGAGGAGTAATGAGGCACCTGTAACTCTGTGCCTCTGCCTTGCTCCCGGGTGTGCGTGTCTGCTGAGAGTGAGGGCAGCGGGTCACCCGGTCTAGGCCAGGTTCAGCTGGGCTTGCCTCCGAGCTGCAGGTTGAATCCAGTTCTCCTCCACACATCTTGGCTCTCTGCCCAGTTCTCCAAGGGTCATCTGGGGGAAGGGGTAGCATGGTCTCCTTCTGCCTTCTCCAATGGCAGAGGCCCATTGGTCAAAGCAAGTCACAGCCAAATTCAAAGTCAAGAGGTGAGGAGTACTCTCTGCCCACCACAAGGCCATGGCAAGCCCCAAGGCGATGGGGCTGTGGAGCAGTGGTCTAGCAGGGTGAAGAAGGGGACCAATGACTCGGTTTACCTTACACAGCTGAGTAAAGTAATTTGCATGATGAATGCACAAAGAAAGGAAGCGCTGGGCGGTGAGGAAGACAGAGGTGTCAGCCACTGCAGCCCACCAGCCGCATACCTTCACACAGCGGGTCGCGCTCGTGCTGGGTCTTAGGAGGTGGGGTGGTGTTCCCCGGTGGGGAGGGGGTAGAGCATGTGCAAAGGCCCAGGGGTAGAAGCCCCCTATGTGTTCAGAGGGTAGGAGGAAGTTGGGTGTAAGTGTCTGTGGGCTGGGCGAAGGGTTGGGTGTGGGAGAGGGACATGACCCCAGAAAGCTGCCAGTAATGAAGCTAACTGAGGTCTGTAAGTGTGGAGGGACTCAGGGTCTTGGGTCTTCTGATGATACTTATGGCTGCAAAGTGAGCAAAGGGCAGCCCAACAGTAATGCCTGTCATTTTAAGTAAGTGTCGGTGACTTCCTACACCTGATCGCATCCGAAGCTCTCAACAACTTCGTGAAACAGGTTTTGGGTTTTTTTTCTTTACCATACAAGTCAGTAGAGGTGCCTGGGGGCTCAGTCTTTGAAGCCTCTGCCTCCGGCTCAGGTCTTAATTCCAGGATCCTGGGATCGCAGGGCATCAGGCTCTCTGCTCAGCAGGGAGTCTGAGTCTCCATCTCCTGTCCCTCCCCCTGCTTGTGTTCTCACTCCCTGTCAAATAAATAAATAAATAAAATCTTTGAAAAAAAATACAAGTCAATGAATTTTTATTTATTTTAAAGTCTTTCCTCATGGGCTGAGCTTAATGAGCTGGAGGCTTGAATATGGTCTCTCGTAGCGGAAGGGAAAGGTCGAGAGCGGCTCTTAACACGCTGTGTGATTCCGTTTATCTGACATTTGAGACCTGGCAGAGCTGGGGGGTAGGGGGAAGGTGGGGCGGGGGCCGACTGGGGAGGGCCACAAGGTGTGGCAGCAACCTGGGTGCTGGTTGCTGTTACGCGGGTGGAGACGTTTGTCAGGGCTCCGCGGGCCGTGTGTTATCTATGGAGGCACCTCTAGTAGGGTTGACTTAAAACCGCCTCTGAGGCCTCCTGTCGGGCAGAAGGGGGGTCAGCGGAAGGGGATCAGGCTTTCAGAACCTGTGATGTGCCCTTGTCTTCTGTGCCGTGGGGTGCGTGACCCTTTCCGCTCTCAGCTGAGGCTCTTTCTGCCCTGGGGCAGGGGGGCTGGCCTTGCTTAGCAGGAGTTTAGCAAGAGATGAGTGTGGGTTTTGCTTTTACGTCCTTCTCGAGTCCTGAAAGCTGAAGTGGGTAAAAGAAGAGTTTCCTAAGTCCCTTTAGCTCCCTCCACTTGCGCATCAGGACTCAGGCCCGTTGGACTTGACCATCGGGCTGATCACCAGCCAGAGAGGAGATGAAATCCAGCGCTCCATGGAAGAGGCGTCCTTGCGGCATAAGGAGGTGGGAAATCCTTCCCTCCCAGTTTCCGCCGGGGAGATGATAAGAGAGGGGGGTGGTGAGAGCCCCCCACGATATGATGTGGAGGGGAGACCTCTCTGCACTGTGGTCCAGCTCCAGCGGCGGTGGGGGCGGGGCCCCGGGGCCCAAGCCCCAGCAGCTGGTGTGGCCGGGTTAGGGTCAAGACTAGCCAGAGGCGAGCCCACGCTTGCTGTCGTGGGTTGAGTGGGGCCACTAGAAAGATCTGTGCGAGTGCTAGTTCCCAGCATCTGTGAATGTGACCATGTTTGGGAGGAGTCTGCAGACGCGGGCAAGCAGCAGCTTCCAAGCTGAGATCGTCCTGGACCACCTGGCTGGGCCCAGAGTGCGATGATGAGTGTCACTGTAGGGAGAGGAGGCCACACGCGGACGGGGGCAGAGGCTGGGGAGATGTGGCCACAGGGGACACCTGGAGCAGCAGAAGTTGGAAAAGGCAGGAAAGATTTCCCCCAGATCCTTTGGGGGGTGCATGGCCCGGCCGACACTGATTTTGGACTTCAGACCTCCAGAAGTGGGAGACAGTAAATCCCTGTTGTCTCAAGCACGCCCAGTTTGTGGTCGTTTGTTCCGGTGTCCCCAGGACACTGATCTTGCCTCCTGTCTCTTGTAGACGGACCTGGAGGGCTGGGGATGTGCTGTCCGTCATCAAACCCACAAGGAAACCCCCCCCCCGCCCCCACTGGCATCTCGGGAAGAGGAGAGCCAAGGGAGACACGGGGGTGTGGTGAGAGGCTCTGGGTGGCACATCTGTGGACCTGGGACCAGAGACTTCCACGTGAATGGAGATGAGGTCGGACGAGAAGCCGTGTACTGCTCATTGTCCAGTTTAAGTACCGATCCCCGCACCAGGCCGGTCGCCCTTTCCAGAAAATAAACACATCTTTGAATAGCTTCCCTAGTCCCGCGGAGGTGAGAAGTGCGTGGAGGACGGCAGCTCAGGGAGGCACGGAGGACGCACGGGGCTCCCTGCCCACAGCCTCGGCCCTTTGCCAGTTCAGCCTGCTGAGGGCTTCTGCGGCCGTGTCCGGGCTCCCGGGTGAGAGCAGGCCGGCTGCTGCCCACCAGGACGCAGGCAGGCGCTCAGGGGCCCTGGGGGTGCCGTGACAGCCACGAGGACTCGAAGAGACCTCCCAGATCACGCAAAATCTGAGACTGGCCACTGTCTGCTTTGCATCTGGAAAGTGTTACTTGATCACTAGCAAAATAATCAGGGCAAATCCAGGGCATTTCTGGTAAAGGGGCTGTACGGAGGTGCCTCTCGGAGCCGGGTGACTCAGGGCTGCGCCGGGCGCTGTGTGGTCTGCGAGCCGGCCTGCTGCCCTGGCCTTCCACAGTGTTCTGCTGATTCATGGTGGTTTCCCCCTTGAGGGGCGGCGCCAGGCCCCCAGCCCGGCGCCGCAGCCACCCAAGGCCCTTTCGCAGACGCCTCTGATCCTGGGTCTGTGTTTGTGTCCTACAGCTGCTGTGACAAGTGACCACCACCTTAAGGTCTCCGAACAACACAGATTTACTATCTAAAGTTCTGCAGGTCAGAAATCCAGAGTGGGTCTCACGGGGCTCAAGTCAAGGTTTCTGCAAGGCTGTGTTCCCTCTGGGACCTCCAGGGGAGAATTTGCTTCCTGGCCGCCTCCAGCTTCCAAAGGCGGAGGCGTCCCTTGGCTCATGGCCTCCCCACCCGCCTTCAGTGCATGTCACTCCCACCTCTGCCTCTGTCACCGCTTCACCTTCTTCTCTCTGCTGCCCTCTCACAAGGACCCCCAGGATCACACGGGACCCATGGGGTAATTCAGGCGAATCTCCTCACTTCAAGATCCTTAATCCCATCGGCAGTGTCCCTATTGTACTACAACAGTGTAGTAGAATTCCTGTCCACTTGGATCCTCAGAATGTGACCCTCTTGGAAAGTAGGGTTTGCACACATGTGAGGTCATGCTGGATTAGGATGTGCCCTGATCCAGGCACCAGCGTCTTTTTGTAAAGGAAGGGACATCAGGATCAGGATGCACAGGGAACATGGTCACGTGAAGACAGAGGCAGAAGCTGGGGGGCAGAGGAGACACAGAATGCCAGCGATCGCCCGCGACCACCTGGAACTGAGGGAAAGGCTTGGTGACACCTTGATTTTGGATTTTCGGCCTCCGGAACCAGGTAGCACACATTTCTGGTGCTTTACTGTCTTTGTGCACCCCACCTTTGTGGCTCTTGGTCATAGAAGCCCCAGGAAACAGATGAATCATGTGACATAACATTCACAGGGGCCCGGGAAGAGGAGGGGACGTCTCTGCGGGGCCATCATTCAGCAGTGCTGGAGACGGTGGTCTGGAGGTTCTACCCTTCACAGCCTCAGCTGTGTGCACACGGGCAGGGTGGGCAGCCCCTCTGGGCCTTGGTTCCTTCAAGGGAGAGGGGAAAAAAACAGCACATGCCCTGCAGTAGGTGTGAGGACTGCACAACAGGGTTCACAGATCTTATTAGAAGTTCTTACTCCACGAGTACTGAGTGGGCACCCGAGCATCAGCTGGGGGGGGGTTCAGAGCTGGAGGCCATCTGGGGCCTTGGAGAAGGGAGCGGCTCTCCATCCTGTGATGACAAAGCAGGAGTTGAGCCAAGGTCCGTGCAAAATTCCAGCTCAAGGTGTGGAGGAGCAGGGAGGGGGATCCTCGGCCTGAGCTGCGGGGCGACTTGTGTTGGCTTACTCAGCTATAACAGAGTAGCGCAGACTGGGACTTAAACAGCAGAAGTTGGACACCATCCATGAGAATGACCTCATTTAACTTTAATTACCCTCTTTAAAAAAAGATTTTATTATTTTGTTATTTTGATTATTTTGTTATTTTTAAGTAATTTCTATACCCCATGTGAGGCTTGAACTTACAGCCCTGAGATCGAGTCCCACACTCCGCCAACTGAGCCAGCCAGGTGCCTTCCTTAATTACCTTTTTAAAGACCTGTGTCCAAATACAGTGCCTCTCTCAGGCACCGGGGGCTGGGACGTCCACATGTGAATTTGGGGGCCAACGGGGGCACAACTCAGTTTATACCAGAAGTGCAGAATATCCCCCAGGGAATTTTTACCATACGGGTGGCTGTTCGGAGGGAAATGTTTGGCCTTCAGAATCATCTCTCCTTGACCACGTTTGTCCTTCCAGGATGTGATCTGTTAGTGTCCACTGTCTAACCAGGGTTCCCAAACTGCAGGGGTGTCAAACGGGGACGCTGTGTTAGTCTCGCGCTCTGTGGGGGGCAGTCTGATTGAGGGTCCTTCTGTGGTCTTGCTGGGCTCACTCCTGCAGCTACAGGTGGCTGACAGCTTGAGTTGGGTGAGGGTCCAAGGTCACTCTTTTGAACGCCAGGCGGTTGGTGCTGGCTGTCCGCTCAGGTGCCAGGGTTTGTCCCCATGTGGCCCCTCATCCTCCAGGAGGTTAGACCGGACTTCTCTAGAGCACTGCCATTCTCGGGTCTGAGAGAGGGAGAGCAGAGGCCGCAGGCCCCTTAGGTCCCAAGCTTGGAATGGGTACCTCCCTCCCTTCCGCCACAATCTGTCGGCCAAAGTCAGTCACAGTCGCAGTCACACGGCCAGCCCACGTGTGAGTGGAATCGACTCCGCCACTCCCCGGTCACTGAGCGGACAGCAGGGACCTGAAGGCCCACACACGGGACGGGGTCCTCCTTCCATGTGTCCCCAGGTCGAAGCCCCTGCGAGGCCTTGCACGTCTGCAGGCCTCATGAATTAACTTCCCCAGCCAAGGCCTGTCCTTCAGCAGGGGCCGGTGTAGTCTGTTTGACAGGGACACTCATGACCACGTGGCTCCTTCTGAGAAGAGGAGACACGGGCAGGTCTGGAGCCGGGAGAGGCAGGAGTCCTCTCCTTCCCGCTCCAAACAGGGCACGACCCCGCCAACACCTTGGTTTCCGACTCTGGGTTCTGGGAGAAAACACATTCCCGTTGCTTTCTGTCCCCTCTTGGTGGTCATTTTTTACCAACCCCAGGAAACCAGTGCGTTCATGTGCCCGGCTTTTCAGTCTTGGACCACAGATTTACTCATTTGCTTGCTTCCTGGTGGGGGGCGGTGACTAGGGAGGGTGCCCTGGAGGAGGTCATGCTTGGCGGGGACAGTGTTCATGGGAACAGGCGTGTGGACGATGTTGACGGGATGATAGTAAGATTCTCAGCAGTTAGCTTGTTTCTGGCCACGCCTCTGTAACGTGGCCTGTTACTATTGTCTTTTATAGGGGAGGACACTGGGGGACAGAGAAGTCAAGGCAGGTATGACAGAGCTTGGCTTCGAGGCCCCACAGGGGATCTGGAAGCTCGGTGCCGGGAGGAGGGGTATGAGGGCCCCTCCCCAGCAGGAGGGGAGTCGTGCTGTGTTTCCATTCCTGGCCCCGGCGAGGAGGGCCCCAGCTCCCAGAAGGTCCCAGCACACACCCTGGGGGCCACGGGAGAGTGAGCAGCATCGCGGACTTGGCTTCCTCCCAGGCTGACAGAAAGGTCTAGAATCTTCCGGAAACACCACACCCTGGGTGTGCAGCTCAGGGCCAAGCCTCCTCTGGAAAAGCCTGATGGTCACCCAGGGAGGAAGCAATCACCGTGGCAGCGTTTGCCAAAAGAGCTGAATTTCCTGAGGAATTTCCAGTCATGGTCCCCGGTGGTCTCTGGCTCCTGTGCTCGGAGATCAGGGAGACCAGAGGGCATAGAAACCCCAGGGAGGGCGGGAACGCGGGCGTGGTTTGGACATCCGTCTGGGCTGACCCACGTTCACGGTTTCAAAGCAGCGTGAGCAAGGAGTTCCATGAAATTGTGAAGTGGGGTCTCCCTCTTCATGAGGATGTGGAGACTCAGTGGGGGGCCATCTCCATCAGTCTGGCCTTCGGGTGCATTCCTTGTCCCCCTCCCACCTCATGGTGCCTGGTACTGTTCCCTGGGCTGCACGTGATGGACCAGGGGGACATCAGCTCCCGACAGGGCCAATTAGATTTTCTGTCCAGGAATCGGAACTGGGAGGTGCCCGGACACAGCCTGAACTGGTCCGTGGTTCTAGGGGGATGTGAAGTTATGTTGGGGGGATGGTCATGTCCACAGGGAGTGGGCAAGACCTGGCCACAGAGGGAAGAGGAAGGGACCCCAAATCAGTGCAGTGAGAGATGCTCACAAAGGACTACTAGGATGCCTGACTTCCTCCAGGGCTAATTCAAGTTCTCCGAGGGTCCTGACTGTCCTTGGCTTCCACAGCAGGCTACCGTCCTTCCAGAAGCTTCCTCCACTGCGTACAATAACTTGAGTATATTTCTTCTACAACTTCAGTCGGTCAAGATCTCTTGCCGCAGATCTCCCCACCGGCGGGGCCCGCGCTGCCCCCAGAGGGCTGCCCACCAGCAGAAGACGTGGAGCTCACCCCATAGGCAGAGCCATCACATTCGGAACCCCAGAGGATGCCATGACTGGCACCTGTTACCAGGAGTGTCACCGTCTTTCCTGTCCTTTTGGTTCCTCTTTCTAAGCCACGCCCATTGCAAGATGGTACAGCCCCACGTCTCCTTGTCTCGAACTGTTAGCTTAGCGGTCTTCCATGCAAATGAGGGCTCAGGGACACTCTAGCTGCTGAGTGGGTGCGGCGGGAACAGGGAAGCTGGAACTTGATGTCCAGCCCAAGAGCTTCTGAGGAAAACAGCTGGTCAGCTGGTGAAGATGTTGGTGTGAGTCCAAGACCCACCAGCCCTGGGGCAGCCGCACTGAGATAGGAAAGGAAGACCTGGTCTGTGGTCTGTGCTGTGAGTTGTGAAACCCTTTGGGACCGTCTGGTGTGACCCACCCCCTCCCGGTGCTGAGACAGCGGGTCGGCAGAGGGGCTGGAGGCTCTCACTGGAGACCAGGCCTGCGTGCTCCCGCTTCCAGGCTGGGCCACCTTCGAACCAGAAAGACCTTTTCCTTGGTCTCCAATGCTCTGTGACTTGACTCCTTGGTGACCAGCAAACAGGATCCCTTACTAGGATTTCCAAGGACCTAAGCAGCTTCCCTTCTGGGGAGGGCTCCTGGGTGCATCTTGGCCCTTTCCCATGTTCAGAGCTTCTCATGAACCCACATTCCCCATGACACATCAACTTACTCGAATCCAAATATCACTTTCTGGAAATTGGATTCTAAGATTGCACAGTGATGGAGAATGGTTGATCAAGATCGAAATTCCCTGTGTCTTGTTTCAGTTTGTCGGCTCTACTGACAATAATATGAACGAATTCTTACTCTGTGCCAGACCCTGTTCTAAATTTCCACTAATTAATGTATGCCTTTAAACCTTTTAATGTTTTAAAGGCAGCCCATGGGGAGAAAGGAGCCATTGTCATTCCCCCTCATTTTACACCTGGGGAGCCGAGCACAGGCCAGCAGCTTGGAAGTGGAGGAGCTGGGATGGGGTCCCAGCCAGACTGGTGCCAAATTGTGGCACCAGCCAGCAAGTTACAGACTCAGCCTGCCCCTTCAGAGCCTGGGAGGCAGTTGTCACTCAGAGAGCTCAGGTGACTTGAGCAAAGACACACACAGCTGGTGCGTGGTGGCGTCGGGGTTGGAACTCCTCCGCGGACATGAGGTGTTGGTGGTCATTCCACTGGACTGCCTAGTGTGGCTCCCGAAGAGGGAGGGATTGATTACCTTTTATCGAGCGTCTGCAAATTCCACGTTATCTTGTCTGCAAATTCTTTGATCTTCAGCTGTTGAGCAAGGTGATCTAAGTGTGCTCTCCCTGACCCTCTGCAGGCGCTGTGATTCAACGAGGAGTGTGGCAGAGGTGACGTTCTCTGATTTCCAGTGTCAGGACACAAAAGGCCTTGTACCTTCCACCCGTTTCTCTTGGGAGGCTTGTGGTGGGGAAAGTAAAATTCTGACTACTCCGAGACGGCCTTCCAGGAAAAACCAAGTGGGGACAGATCCATTGAGACGTCCCGCTGAGCTCCTGCCACGTGGGTGACAGCTTGGATGTCCAGCCCCGCCAAGCTCTCAGATGCTGCCGCCCCAGCCAATGTCTGGCGGCAACCACACGAGAGACCCCTAAGGAAGAACCATGCAACCCGGCCCTTCCCAGACGCCCGGCTTGCAAAACTATGAGCAAAATACAGTGGTGGTTTTAAGCCACTGTGTTTTGGGTAATGTGTTACACAGCAACAGTAACCGTAATGTCCCAGCTGAGAAGTGTTTACCAGACGAGAATGTTTGGATCCACTCTGCAGCAAACCCAGACTCCCTAATCCCCTCGGGTCCCCTGGGTTAGAGGCCAAGGTCACGGGCTGTGGTCTTGCACTGCTTGAGTTGGAGTCCCACCCCCCAGCACTCAATAGCCAGGTGATCCTGAGCAAGTGCCCTTACCTACCTGAGCTTCAGTTTCCCCATCTATAAAACAAGGCCAACTGAAACCCCTCTGCTCATCAGGTTGTGGGTGGGTCATAGGCGGATGCCAGGGAAGCCCTGGGCACAGGGCCCGGCACGTGGGAGTGCTTGCTGGACGTTTAAGTACCATCCGCCTTCCCGCCATGGGAAACCTGTTTCTGTGCAGGTTTCCTTCTTCTCCGCTAGGGCGGGGACCCAGTTTCTGCCACTCCCCCATACCCAAAGCTTGTCGGTGCACAGGCAGCGGCAGCCGAGTGAACCAGAGCACGAGTTCAAACCCCAGGCCCTCCTCTCGGGAGCCGCGTGGCTTCTGGAAACTGTTTGCACTGCGTGCCCAGCGCCCCGATGATAACATCACCAGCCTGGGGGTGTGTGTGTGGGGGGGAAGTTGCCGGGGTAATGCTTGTGAGGCCTGGTGCCGGAGGAGCCTCTCTTCTCCCTTTGGGTTTGTCCTTTGTCAGTGGGGAACTTGTTCCGGCCGGGTTTGCTCACCACTGGATACGCCAGTGCTTGCAACAGAGCCTGGCACACAGTAGGCGTTTAATAAGTACCACATGAATGTGGAGCTGGCACAATGCTTCAAAAGGAAGAGAAGGAAAGGGAAGGGACAGAGAGAACAGAGGGTGGCCGGGTCACTTTTTATTGGCATTTGAGCTGCACCAAAAGCCCTGGCAAGCGTTTGGACTTTCTGAACCTGAGCCACGCAGGCCCCGCCCACTCGCTCTCCGTCTGCGTCCCCATGTGCTCTGACCCTTCTGGATGCCCCAGATGCTTGAGCTCCCGGAGGGGCCCTGCCCGCACTGCAGAGTGCAGGGACTGGTGCCGAGTGACCCGGTCGGAGCGTGCGGAAGGAGCAAGACACGATTCCCGGTCTTTATGCAGGGACGCGCCCCGTGAGGACGGGCGGGATCCTCCTGCCCTTGTCCTCACGCAGGGGGTCCACACTCTCCTCTAGTCCTTCACCCCCCAGCATTGCTTTCTTCGCTTGCCAGCAAGCGCCTTAGGGTGACGTGTTTCAAAGACAGTGCTTTCTGGCTCTAAGTTGATTCATATTTACTTGTGCAGATTAAGGATGGTAAATGCCTATGGGCAAAATGTAGCTAGATTAAGGTTGCTGCTCCCCGGCTTTGGGACTGGCGACACTTTGTTCTCCAGGCCTCAGGTGTCTGATCTGTGAAATGGGATCACTTACTCCAGAGCAGATTCCTTTGGACGTTTACGGGGATGGTGGAGGGCAAGCGCCTAGGCTGTAGCATGGTTTTGTCGTTGGCACATTGGGAATGCGTGTATGTGTGTGTGCATGTGCGTGTGTGTGTGAGTGTGTGTGCGTTTGAGACGAGCGGGGTTTTATACCACCGTGCAGAGGATGGGAGTAAATATAGCACGTGTGTATTCTGTGCCACAGTTTACAGAGCCCACACCCTTCCCGGTTTTATTTGCTACAGTCCCGAGAGGTCACTTCCCTAGTCGCACTTTCCATTTGAGGCAGAGAGAGATGGGATTTGGTAAATTTGCAAACCCCCGGTGGAAAGTGCGTGGCATGTCGCCGGGCGCGCAGCAAGCGCTCCGTGGAGAGGATAGTTCCAGGGTCCTGGCGAGGCAGCGGTGCGCGTCCTCTTCTCAAGCCCAGATCTCGGGACGCTCTGGTCCAGCCCTCCGCCCGCCCGGATCCCCGGCGCCCGCGGGAGGGGTGGGGGGGCGGGGCTACATTTCCGCCGTCCTATCAGCGCCGCCGGCGTCCGGGGGGCGGGGCGCGGAGGTGCTATAAGAGGCTGCGCGCGGGGCCCCTCCATCCACTGCATCCCTCCGCTGCCCGGTGTGCGGAGCCCGCGACCCACCCGCTGTGGACGGTGTCCGCTGTGCTGACCCGCTGTGCTGACCCGCTGTGCCGGCCCGCTGTGCCGACCGTGTCCGCCCTGTGCGCGCTGCTGCCGCTGCACGACCCGGGAGAGACGCCGGCGTGGTGGTGATTGGAGAGCCGCGCGGAGGTAAGTGACTTCCCTTCCTCTCCTCTCCAGGCTGCGGTCCACTCCGCTAACCTCGGAGGACCTGAATTAACCCGAGCAGATACCATCTCCTGGGGCTTCCTGTGCACAGGCACTGTGCTGGGCGCGCTCCCTGTGGAGAAACTGAGGCTCAGCGAGTCCAAGCCTCTTGCTCTATACGACCTTACAGCCAGGGAGCAAGGGAGCTGGGACTCAAAGCCGGTGTGACTGCAGGATCCTGCTCCTTGAGCCCGGGTACCCTGACCTCCCTTCTGCAGTTCGCTAGCATCTGTTGCATTCCTGTGTACACAGTGGGCGTCAATAAATGGAAAACTGACGGCGCGAATGTGGCGGGGGGTTGAATGTGTCTCTACACGTGTGGACGGCCAGGGTGATCCTAAGGGTACCCCCTAGCATTCTGCTAAGGTTTACTGGGCTACGCCCCTTTATGATTTTATTTGCAACAAACCTGTGCAAGGTAGCCTTTCTCTTCCCATATTTCAGATGAAGATACTGAGGGCCAGAGAGCGGGAGTGAGTTGTCCAGCTAGAGCCAGGGCTGCAGCCCAGCTCTCTCTGCTTCCAGAGCTCCATGTCCAGGTGTGGGGCATGCCAGAGTTCCTGCAGGCTTGGGAGCGCATGCTGGGTCTGTCCAGCCGGAGTGGACATCTGCATACACTCCTCATGGGGGAAGAATGGTGCTGGAAGCTGAGGACTTGGGTCTGCCGTCCCGGGGGGACCAGCTGCCCTAGATGGACAGAGCCAGGGAGGGCCCCTTGTGTGGTGCGGACCTGGAGCCTCCCTTGCCCAGGACTCAGCCAGTGGACGAGTCAGAAAAGGCTTAGCTCATGCCTGCTTATTGAAGTCTAACTTCACCTGGGCATCTTTGAGCCAAAAGGTGAGCTGCTGCTCCGGTTGGGAGAAGCAGCTGGGAGCCTGTGCAAATGCCCAGCTTGCCTGGCAAAGTGGGTTTGTAAATTTCCACCCTGAGCGTTTGGGTGCCATGTTCTGGCAGAACCAGGTGACCCTGCCTTCCCCAGTAGGGTCATCTAGGGTCTTAATCTGCCAGGTGAGAGCCCAGGGTCCAGCAGAATGAAATGAAGGGCATGCTCTCTTCTCCAAATAGACTGAGAGGGGGGCCTTCTAAGGTGCTTTGTGTTTTGTGCCCCTGATTTTCTGCTTCTGCCTCTGATCTGGCTGTTTCCACATGGGAAGGAGGAGCAGAAGGTGTGGGAGCTGTATTGCCGGTGGGAGGCAGGTGTGAGGCCATGCCACTTCCCTGCATTCTCCTCCCTGCCACATACCTGGGCAGGCGGCCTCTTGACCCCCATTTCACAGATGAGCAAACCGAGGCTCAGAGAGGTAAAGACCATGCAAAAGGCCCCCTAGCTGATGTGCCATGCTGTCACCTCCAGGTCTGGCTGCTTGCAAACCCTGTGCTCTCAGCTGCTGGGTCCTGCCTCCTCTAAGACAGTTCTCTGCCGAGAAGGGGATGGGGTAGCTGGGTGATGGGTATTAAGGATGGCACGTGTTGTAATGAGCATGGGATGTTATACACAAATCATGAATCATGGAACACGACATCAAAAACTAATGATGTACTCTATGGTGACTAACATAATATTAAAAAAAAAAAAAAAAGTTCTCCGGGCAACCAGTAACTGCACGTCTGGCCCTGAACATCACACCAAATGTGGTGTTGTCTGAGAGGGCTTCCAGGAAAATCCATCAGCAGAGTTAAGCCCAAGCCCCCATGTTCCCAACCCTATGCACCTGGGGAGGAGAAAGCAGGTGATTTTGATTTTTTTCCGGAGTTTCTTATGACGTAGGAGTGGGAATAGTGACATTTATAGTCACACCAGGAGCTGAAGTTACCTGACGCTCAGAATGAGCCAGGTGCGTCCAGGATCTACACAGACACTCTCACGGACTCCTTTAGGGGGTGGACCCTGGACCCTCTTCCTTTTTACAAGGAGGGGATTGAGTCTCGGAGTGATGAAGGCACGTAGGTGACACGACACAGCCAGGGCGCAGAGCGGCCCTCCAAGACGGGTTCCACCCCAGACTCTGGAAGAAGGTGTTCTCCCAGTGGTCAGGGGCTTCAGAACCGGCCGTGAGGTCAGGGTGTCTCCTGCTACATGGGATCTGGATCCCCGCCTGACTTAGGGGTGGGCCTCGAGAGGGGATGACTTGACCCAGGGCTGGGACTCTACTTGGTGGACAGGTACCCGTGTCAACGTGCGGACAGCCTCGCTCTGGGACCCAGAGCAGCACCGGCTCCCAGAGCCCCTCCCTCTGAAGTGGAGAGGAGAGCTGGCTTGGCAGGGGAGGGCCCAGACCCTTGGCAGAAGAGCGAGAGGCCTCCGGAAGTCCCACACTTCATCCCTCCCTCCAAGACTCCTTGTTGGGTATTTGGCCTTTTGTAGGTTGCATTTGAAAACTGGCCTTTTAGAGGCGGGACTCTCAAATGCTGACTGACCCCTCTGGCGTTGTGGGAACTGGAACATTTCTCCGCACTGTCACAGTGTAATTTACTACGTATGGGAGGTGCCTCTGTGTCTACTTGCTCCAGACCTAGGAGGCTTAGGAGGCCTTTTTTTTTTTTTTTTGTAAATTCACTGGTTTTTGATCAGTCCCAGATGTGCAAACCCAGCATCACTCAAAGGGGCTGATGGCTTGTCAAGAAGGGAAAATACAACACTGGCATCATTTCATTTTATCTTCAGTTAATGGAGCTGAGTAGCTGCTCAGCCCTTCTTGGGACGGGGACCCCGAGCCTCTCCTCAAGTCCTTGGTGAGGCACGCCGTGTTCTGGAACAAGAAGGGTAGGGCATATCTGGGTGGTGGTTGGTGATAGAACCGGCCATAACCTTTTTTCTTCTTTCTTTCCTTAAAAAAAGTATTTTCATGTGGTAAAATACACATAAGTACAAAATTTACCATTTTAACCATTTTAAAGTGTAGGCTGCTGCGGCAGTGAGCACGTTCCCAGCAGTGTGCCCCCACCACCCCTGTCTGGTTCCATCACCTCCAAAGGACACTCCATAGCACTATTACCTCTTCTCCCCTCCCCAGCCTCTGGTGACCACCAGTCTGCTTGCTGTAGATTCACTTATTCCGGAAATCTCATATACGTGGAATGATGTGATACGCGGCTGTGATCACTGTGTCTTGCGCTCAGTGTGATGCTCTCAGAGCCCATCCTCACTGTAGTGGTGTTGGTGCTGTTCCTTTTCGTGGCCGAGTAATATTCCCTTGCGGGACCGGACCACATTTCATTGATCCGTCCTTCCAGCGATGGACGTCTGGGTTGTTTCCACCTTTTGGCTCTTGTGAACCACATTGCTATGGACATGCGTGGACACGTCTTTGTTGGAACAGCTGTTTGCCGCTGTTTGGGGTCTGCACCTAGACGTGGAACTGCCAAGTCACACGGTCACTTGAGGGTTAACTTGTGGAGGAAATCGTGTTCTCCCTTCTTGGCTTCGTTCTTGAAGAAACATAGACTCAGCTCATCTCATGGTGGAATCGATCAAGGCCCTCCACGGTGAATGCAGGGAAATCTGGGTGCTCTGGGGGAGGTGTTGACAGTCCCCCCAGGGTCACGGCAGCAACTGGCGGAGAACCCCGTCTGAGGCGTTATGCCCCAAACTGCGTGGCTGTGGCTGTTCATGGACAGCTGCCCCCCGGCCCCCGACCTTGTCAAGGCTATGAGGACAGACGGTTTCTTGTGGTTCAGCCCCAGGGACATTTATCTTCTCTGATTGTCTCAAGTGCTGTGTCAGCTTAGACCAAAACCACAGGTTCTGGGGAAAAAGAAATTCATAATGCGGATCATGCAACTTCTGGACCATCGTTTAAAAAATATTATAAATTGTGAAATCCCACATTTTCAACCCAGATTTCTGAACTGTGTCCCATTGTGAGAGCAGAAGGGCAGTATTCCAGCAGGAAAAAGAAGAAAGCTTCCATTTCATTCGCAGTCAAATGGTCCTGGAATGGAGCCTGCCCTAAAGTTCTTCCGGATTGGGAAAAAACCGACTCTGATCTCTCCCGGCTTGGGAGCTGGATGGCACCTGCCGGGACCCACTTGGTGAGAGGCTGAGAAATCCTTCCAGAGCAGAGGCAAGGAAAGGTGCTAGAGAGCGCCCCAAGCGGAGGGACCATGTGTGTGCAAAGGTCCGGAGATGGGGAGGGGCCTGGCCCCCCTGGGGAAAATGACAAGGGGTTCCACACGGCTGGAGTCTGAGCATCAGACCCTGAGTGGTGAGGGTCTGCCCCGCGGGTGGGGCGAGTTTGGATTTTATTTTTTTTTAGAGAGAGTGAGTGGGTATGTGAGGAGGAGGGGGTTCAGGGGGCTCGGTGTAGAGGCAGAGGGAGTGACAGAATCCCAGGCAGACTCCATACCCGGTGCAGAGCCCATCGCAGGGCTCCATCTCATGACCCTGAGATCATGACCCGAGCCGAAATCAAGAGTCAGACACTTAACCAGTGGAGCCACCACGGTGCCCCCGGGTCTGGATTTCCTGCCACGGGCTGTGGGGCTTACACTTGAGAATGGATTACTGTGAAATGAGCAGTGTTCCCCAAAGTGTGGGAAGCCATCCCCACTGATCCCCGAGGTGACCAAGCCTGGGCACGGATGAGGCCCCAAAGGCGCCTGATCAGGGGGTGTCCTTCTAAGTCAAGGCGAACGCGGGTGGTGCTACCTGGGCCCAGCGCCTGTCCCACACCATGCTCCCCCTTTACAGCAAAGACAGAGCACCCTCGGCATAGAAGCCCGTGGCCGGCATCCGTGGCCAGCATCCGTGGCCAGCTGGCACGCTCTCACTTTGTTCTGTTTTCAATGGGTGAAGTTTTACTCCTGCCTTCCGTTCGAGGCAGAAGTGATCATGTCCTTTGCAAATGGTGATGACGGAAAATTACCTTTTCCAAGGCCATTTCTCTGCACCCTCAACGTGGGTCACCTATAAAAGTACATGGTACGGACTAGTGGAGGTAACAGGCCGGGGGCAGGGGCAGAAGGTGTGCCGAGGGTGGCAGTTTGGGAAGTGCTGGATTCGGGTGGGGCATGAGGTTGAGACTGTTATAATCTGGGGCCACGGTTGTCAAAATGAGGTTCCCTCTCCGGGGGTGGGGCGCAGCAATGTCTGGGAGCTTGTGAGGAATGCAGATTCTCGGGCCCCGTCCCGGCTTTCCTGCATCAGAAGCTTTGTGGGGGAGGCCGGCAATCTGTGTTTTAACAAGGCTTCCGGCATGTTCCGGCGCAGGCCTGAACGGACTGTGCAGCTGATGAAGGCTTGCCCTGGGGCCCCGGCACGGGGATGGGTGGAGACGGCTTGCTAGTGGGGGTGGATGTGAAGTTGTGTGGAAGGTTCTGGATACAGGGCCTGGTGTGACCCAAGAGAGGTCACACAGCCAGACAGGAGTAAGAGCCGCGGGGCTAGGATGGCCACCTCCGTGCAAGGTGGAGAGGCCCGTGACAGGCTGTTGGTAGCGTCCTGGCTTTTCTTCCAGAAGAATGCCTTGTTGGCACTCATCGCTCTGGGGCCTGAGCACGTCTAGCACCTTCCTTCTGAGCACATTCACTGCCCCCGTGTGCCCGGGAGCTTCCCAGGTAAATCTGTTTGGGAACCCCAGACGCCCCCCGCCCCAACAATGAGTGGTTCCCTCAGCAGGGCTGAAAACACAGCCGTGTGTCTGTATTCCGTCCGCTGCCGTCCCCTCTCTCTCTCCTGCCCCAAACCAGCTCCAACACAGCCGGTCTGTTCTCTCCGGGGGAAGCGCCCGGCGGCTGGAAACCCTGTTTATTCCCGCGAACCTTCAAGGCTCGGGCTCCGCTGGCCGTGAAGGTATTTTCAGCCTTGGCATCGCCGCACAAAGTGCCCTCTCAGACGTGGGATGAACTGGGCCCTGTCTGGGAGAGGTGGTGTCTGGTCCAAGTGGGAGGCCCCGCCGGCCGTGGGGCTTCATCCGGTCTGTAGTCTGAGCCCCAGGACTTGCCTCGGCCCGAGCCTGGCGGGGGGCGGTGCAGCCCCCCAGGGTCCTTTCCTGCAGCTGGTGTTCTTGTGCCTCTCGAGCTTCCCTTGATCCATTTCTTAGAAGACAGAGCAATTTCAGACTTAAAAAAAAAAATTTATTAACGTTTCACATACCAGAGAGGAGGGAACACTCACTCACTGGTGCCCTGGTGGGTGGCTTTTCCCCAAGTGCCCCCGCGAGCCCCAGCCGCCCCCGGGCCCCTTCCACGGCCCCGCCCCCAGCGGGAACCGTTTCCCGACCTGTAAAGGCATAGGTTGGTTTTGTCTGGTTTTGAGCTTGACATGAACAGAACGGAGCGCGGCTTCTTCTGTTCAGTGTGTGAGCACTGCCTGGGTCATTCTATGCTGACGGGCTTTTAAAGCGTAAGGGAGACCCTGTCACCCTGGGCTGTACCCCTCCCCTCCCCCCCGCTGATGTTCCTCTTTGCATTTGGAGTAAAAGCAGGACTCGCGGTGCTTCCAGGCTCCTGACCACCAGGCCCTGCCCTCCTTATTTCCCCCCAGCTCCACAGCTTTGTGCCTGGCCCCGTCAAGCCAAGAGGGGACCATCCCCGAGCCTTTGACCCTGTGGTTCGTGCAGTCTGGAGTTCCCCTTCCTGGAGACTTGAGCGAGACCTTGCTGTCCACCCCGCCCAGAGTGGTCCCTGTCCCTTCCTCTGCCGAGAGTTACCATTCCATTCTCTGGGCAGTTTTCTCATGCCTTCTGTCTTTGTCTGGTCACTGTGACGTCTCCTCCCTCTCCTGAGGGCAGACTGTCTTGCTTGTACTTGGGAAGGACTCCGTGGCCCTGTGAGGACTTGCCATGGGATTTCCGTCTGCACAGCGGTGTGGAAATTCCATAGCCCGGTGCTGTAGGATTCTTGAGCTGTGCGTCTTCGAGTCTGGTTCAGAGCCAGGGGCCGTGACTCACCCTTACAGATACCACCCGATACCATGAATCAGGCATTTCAGGCTGGGGGTCCGGCCAGCCCCGTAGCCCCAGGCAGAGAGGATCTGAGCTGCTGAATTTACCCAAGAGGAAGGAAAGAGTGAGCAGACCGCCCTGGAACCACTGATTCTCTCCCCATCTTCTTACCTTCTCTCCTTTATCCCTGCAAGCAATTCAGGGCCTCACTGTCGCCTCGAGGAACTGGGAAATCAGAGGCTGAGGGGCCTTCTGGACAGCATGGGGCTACCTGGCGGAGACGTGATTCGTGCAGTTCTGGACTGCTTGTCCCTGGGACCCCGTGGTTTCCTCACGTTTATCTGAAGCTTTGCTGAACATCTACACCTGGGCCAGAAGGCAGGCAAGGGGTCCCCTGAGTGGGGTCCTGGGTGTTCTGAGAATATATTAATTTATTGTCCCGTCACTTTAAAATGACTTTTCTTATTGACTATCTTGGTTTATATTGAACACACCTGGTTTTTCATTCTTTTTTTTCTTTTGCAAAGTGAGCTCTCCTCTCCTTTTGCCCAGGATTTTGTATATTCTCCGTGTACTATTTAAGAAATCTTGGGGCACCTGGATGGCTCAGTCAGTGCAATGTCTGACTCTTGATCTTGGCCCAGGTCATGATCTCAAGGTCGGAGTTTGAGCCCTGCGTTGGGCCCCATGCTCAGGGTAGAGTCTGCTTGAGATTCTCTCTTTCTCCCTCTCCATCTCCCCCTCCCCCACTCTTCTTCTCTCCCTCAAGTAAGTAAATAAATAAGGAAAATCTTTAAAAAAAAAATCGAGGGGCGCCTGGGTGGCTCAGTCAGTTAAATGTCTGCCTTCGGCTCAGGTCATGATCCCCGGGTCCTGGGATCGAGCCCCACGTCGGGCTCCCTGCTCAGCGGGAAGCTTGCTTCCCCCTCTGCCCCTCCCCCCACTCATGCTCACACTCTTGCTCTCTCTCTGTCTGAAATAAATAGTCTTTAAAAATCAGGGCACCTGGGTGGCTCAGTTAGTTAGGCGACTGCCTTCAGCTCGGGTCATGATCCTGGAGTCCCCGGATCAAGTCCCGCATCGGGCTCCCCGCTCAGCGGGGAATCTGCTTCTCCCACTGACCTCTCTCTTCTCATGTTCTCTCTCTCTCTCTCAAATAAATAAATAAAATCTTAAAAAAAAAAAAAGAAATCAGATGGGTTTCCTGTAGGCTCTTGTCAGCCATCTGTCTTCGGTTGTGGACAACCCAGGGCTGGGGGTGGGGAGGCTTCAGGGAAGGATAAGGGCCTGCCCCCTGCTGCAGCCCTAATCCCATGGGGAAGAGTCTAAGGAAAAAGGGCTCCCATGGAGGAGGGGAGACACCCCCCACGCCCCAGGGTCTGGTGTTCTCCCAAGATGTTCATCCCTGGATGTTCTGGCCGGTCCCGGGATCTGCCCCAGACATGCTGGGGTGTCCCTTCTCCCCACTCCCAGCCACAGCTTCATTCTGGGAATTTGGGGTGGTTTGTGGGTATGACTGTGATCTGCCCTTGGCCTCACCAGCATTTTGAGTTCTCCTCTGTGCTCCCGGGAAGAGCCGAGCGTGGGGCACCCCTGGCCTTTCGGCTTAGCTGCTGTCACCTGGGACGGGCATGTTCCTAAATGAGCCCGGATGACACAGGCGGGAGGGCAGCACTGCCCTGAGTTTCGGGGAGTCTCACCTCAGGCCAGAGCGTGACGGTGCATCTGCCCTCGCAGACATTCTGTGTGAACATGGGCAGGTTGCTTCTCTGTCTGGAACCTCCGTTCCCTCACTGGTAGGACAGGGTCCATAATGGCCTTGACCCTGTCAGCCTGTGGACCGTGGGGGTGGAGGACCCACTTTGGGGCCCACGGGTCCGCACACACACCCCGGAGCGGCGGGCTGCGGTGCCTGTGAAACATGGTTGTGGAGCAGCTAACACTCACCGGGTGTGAAGCTGGACACGGCCAGGGCCCGCCAGCCGCGGGCTGGCACCGGCGCGGTGCGCTTTGTTAAATACTCAGGTTGGGAGCCCATTACACGCAACCATCCGTAAACACCAAATCACGGGAACTTACAGTTAACGAAGTCCTCTTTACAACGGGGGTCACGAAACTCTGACCTCACCCCGTCCTGACCTTTTACGGCACTTCACTCTTATCTCGGTCCCATGAGGCGATGGTGTCTGTCCCCTGTGGCGGAAGGACCGCATAGCAATGGCCATCTCGCGTCTTTCCAGAAATCCAGTGGTCAGGGATCTCCCACGGGTTGCTTGAAATAGGCCACCGTGGGAGTATTTGTGCCGGAGGAACGGACAGACACCACATACCAGGGTGACTTTTACTTTTTTGACTGTCAGTGTTCGGACATTTGCCAGCGTACATGGGTTCCAGCGCTGAGGAAGCCCGCGGTCCAGCGGGAGAGGCAGACGGTAGGAGCAGGCGTGACTGTGACAGCGAGCGCTAGGGCTCCCGCTGCTTCTCAGTTTAGCTGAGACTCAGCACTGGCAGGAGCACGTCGGCAGCCATAGCACATGAACTGGGTCGTTGTCATTGATGGGAGTGACCATGAACATATGTACGGGCAGTTCCTGGCCAGAAAGTCCTCACGAATGCCCTAGACCTGGTTCATTTTTATTGTTGTAGTTTTTTAAAAGATTTTATTCATTCATTTGAAAGATCACAAGTAAGCAGAGAGGCAGGCAGAGCGAGAGGAGGAAGCAGGCTCCCCGCTGACCAGAGATCCCGATGCGGGGCTCGATCCCAGGATCCTGGGATCATGACCTGAGCCAAAGGCAGAGGCTTTAACCCATTGAGCAACCCAGGCACCCCTTATTGTTGTAATTTTTTTAAGTTTCAACGTGGGGCCCGCACTCACAACCCCGAGATCAAGAGTCGCATGCTCTACTGACTGAGCCAGCCAGACTCCTGACCTGGTTCGTGACGTCTTGGAACCTGCCTCCCCAGAAATCTGGGAGAAAGTGGTCATGGCTCAAGACAGGTCCTGAGGAAAGCGTGTTTCGAATTTAGGGCACAGTTTTTAACCCCCGCACGCATGAGACGTTTAATATGGTGTTTAAAAATTAAGTTTTTATGTCAAAGCAAAGGTGGGGCTCTGAGATAATGCCATGAAGAGAGACTCCACATCATTAATCCCTGAGATAATGCCATGAAGAGAGACTCCACATCATTAATCCCAGCCTTCTAGAAGCTTCTTCACACAATGCCTCCGGGGCACACGTAGCATCGCCATCCTCCTTAGAATAGTGAACACTTGCGAAGCACCCACACTCATGCTCTAACTGGGCCTCAGGTGAAAGGACGCTGCTTTCCAGAAGCTTCCTGGCGCCGGAGCTTGTCCGCAGACCTGCCTGTCTTGTTCACCGCTGAATCGCCGAGGTCAGACGAGCCCTGTGATTCCCGGCTACCTTACAGACGTGGCCCCAGGGGCCCCGAGCAGGGACACGCCACGCAGCCAGCAAGGGGCTGCATCACGCGTTGACTCAGCCAAGGTTCTGGGTTGTTCTGGGCAGGCCCGCACAGTGCGGCGTCCTTGCTCGGCTCTCCCGACCTCCTCAGGAGGACGCGACTACACATTCATTTCTTAAATATTTACTGGACACCGACGTGTCGAATGTGGGCCATTCGGTGGCGAACGAGCCCGACGGGTCTGGGGCCGGCTGGGGCTGGGAGGGTGGGGTGTGATTCAGCCGTGACCCTGGAGCTGGATCGTAGCTGGAAGAGCCGGAATCCATCGGGCTGGCCCGGGGCAGGGAGGGGGCAGGACGGGGCCGCGGGATGAGCTGTGGGAACAGCATGTGCAGGAGGGAAGAGCTCTGGCACAGCTCGGAGCTGCCGGCCGACATACGCAGTGCCGAGATCCATCTTCCTGGCAGAATCTTCCAAACACAGGCAGGGCCCTGTGGCCTGACGAGCAGAGCCCCAGGCACGCCCCCTTTCTCTCCCTTGCTCCCGAGAGGCACGTTTGGGGGAGGCCTTGCCCGGGAGGTAACCCTGAGGAGACGGGGGTCTGCTGATCCCTTCTCAGGCCACAGAGCCCTGGCATGGGGCAGGGGGGCTGCAGAAACCCGTTTCACATCTCGGTGCCTCCTCTAACTGGCCGCATGGCCTCAGCTGCACCAGGCAGCGTGTCCTGGACTCAGTTTTCTTTTCTGTAAAATGGAGTTGGAAATCACCACCTCCCTGGCACACTCCAGGTGCACTTGTGAGCTCTGGGCAGTGCTGTAGGAATCTGATGTTCTGTGGCTTTTGTTAGCCAGCCTGGGGTCTCGCCGTGGGCCCTGGGGCCCGAAAGCCCCACTCCCCTCCCCACCTCCCTGGTGGCCTGACATTGGGTATGTTCTCACAAGACCTTGGCATGTCGGTGTCAGGGGTCAGAGGTCAGCTCTGAGAGAGACCCAGAGAGGCTGGATGTGTGCCAGGGGATGGAGGCATGTCTCCGTGAAAGGTCGCCATGATGTAAGGTTTCAGTCCCCTGGGGGTGACACACGGGTGTCTTCTCACCGCCAGGAACCACTGTCTGTCCCAGAGGTTGGCGCGCTGTCACTGGGTCCCCTTCCCCACAGGCTGTGTCTGGGCTCTCCTTCAGGAAGCCCACACTCGGGGAGGCAGGGCAGCGTAAGGAAAGGGCCTTGGGACAGCATGGGCTGTGTCCAAGCGCTCGGTTTCTGCTCACCAGCTGTACGAATTCGGGCCTTCTGGACACGGCAGAGGCCTCAGTCTCCTCTGTAAAACGGAAGCAGTATAGCCCGAGCCTCTGAATCATCGGTGGGTGAGAGGAGAAATCCAGGGACCAGCGCACAGTAGGTCTCCCTCAGCGTCAGCCTCCCCAGTCGGTTGGGGTCTGTACTTGTCCCTGGGAAGCCCCACGCAGCCCTGGACTTCACACGTGTCTCATTTGAAGAATGGGTTTTAATTGTCTGATTGTGGGTGAGAAAGGGGCTGAAGGGTTTAGGCCCTAAGTTCTGGTTGAACTGTTGGAGCGGCAGAAGCTGGAGGGGCCGCTCAGGCCCAGGGTGCTGGCGACGCCCCAGCAAAGTGGACCTAGGCCTCCTGATTTCCCGTGCCCCCCACTGCCCCTTCCCCACAGTGGCCAGTGGGGAATTGGATCCATACTTCTGTTTATCCAGTATTTTCTCATACTTCTGGAGGCCTGAGCCCCCTCTGTGGGCAGGGCGGCTGTCCCCTGAGGCCTCTGTTCTCTGCCTGTGGACATTGCCTTCTCCCTGTGTCCTCACACAGCCCTCCCTCTGGGGGTGTCTGTGCCCCAGCCCCCGCTCTTAGGATGACAGCCGTCAGACTGGACCAGGGTCCACCTAATGACCTCAGTTTTATGTAATGATCTCTTTAAAGGCTCTCTCTCCAAATATAGTCACACTCGGAGGTGCTGGGAGTCAGGATCCCAGCCTGTGAATCTGGGGGTGGGGGTCACAGCTCAGTCCTGAGCAGCACCGTGCAGGGTCCCGGGAGGAGAGCTGACAGCCCCCTCGTCCTCATGGTTCTGCTGAAGCCTTCGTGGTGTCGCGAAGCCTAGACTTAGCAGAAGTGGGACGATCTGGGCCTGGCTCCTCCCCTGCGAGGACCCACAGGCCCTCCGAGCTCTGGCCAGGCCAGACCACTCTCAGAACCCGGGGTGCACGGGGCGTGCTTCCCGATGCCGTGAGCTGGGAGACCCAGCACATGTCTGTCCCCGCGGCTTTACAAATTCTCTGTGGGGCCTTGCAGACAAGCAGCCTACTGTCAAGTGCATGGTGAAGGCCGTTTGTCTTGTCTTTTGGAGTAAGGTCTCACCCGCTGGAAGGGTGCCCTCGGGACCAGCAGTTGCTTCCTTGTCTCCTCATGCTTTGGGATTTTGTTTTCTTCTACTATTGATATTTTTAAAAACCAGAGCTGTCCAAAGGATAGCATGGGCTCCCCGCCCAGGCCCGAGCCCTGCAGCACCCCCTTGGGTTAGCGCTTTGCAGTTCTCCCAACACAGCCTGTCCCCCTAAAATGAACAGAGGTGGACAGTTTGCCTTCTTTGCTTGAGATTTTAAAAATACAAATAATACGTGAAAGATCAAGAGGAGGGTCCTCACATTCTCCTTCTCAGTTCCCTTTCCCTCACCCTGGAATCAGCCAGCACCACGAACCTGGCCTGGTTCAGGTGTGGTTTTACTACATAAACACATACACGCCCCATGTACACATATGTTCACACAGACAGACACGTGTGTGTGTGTATATGTGTAAAATATGTACGTATAATACACATAGATGCATGTATGTCTATATTCATGTACACCCATAAGTTACACAAAATATAGTCTGTGGGTTTTAAAGTTGGTGTAAATAATACCTGCCATCATTTTCTCCAGTTTACTCTTCTGACCCAACCTTGGATTTGGGACTTGGTCATGCTGACATTCACACGGCTCGAAGTTGTTCCTTTTTCTCTGCTGTGTAATACTCCACCCGACTGCCCACCGTCTATTTACCTGTCCCCCTAGGAGAGCTGTTTGAATGGTGCCCGCCAGAGATCAAAACCCCACCCAGGCTTGAGTCTGGTTCACTCACAGTCGAGTCCTCGGAGCGATTCCGTTTCATGCCTTCAGGGGTGCCCTAGCCCTCTAGCTGCCGCGGACCCTGTGTGGTGGTGACGCCCGACAGCTGCTCCCTGACGGTGATCTCTGCTCTCCCTGCGTCACGGAGGGCAATCCAGCGTCAGTGTCTCAGCATCTGTGCCAGCCTGGCCTTCTGCAGCTGGGAAATGCTCATATATGGCGGTGCGACTCATCCTGGAGCGAGGTCGGGACCCCAGGGGTCTGCGTTACTGGTTTGAGTCCCCGTGGGGCAGGCAAGCACACAAACGTCCTTCTGTGCCATCCCATCCCTGAGGCGCTGTCCCAGAGGGAACTCCCCTGGAGGGGGGCTGCGTCTCACCCAGTCAGGAGAATGCCGGGCGTCCCTGCTGGGTGGTGGCTATTTTTGTCCAAAGCACGGCTGGGTCAGGACCCTGGAGAGTTTCCAGGGTCAGAGTGGGAACTGCCCCATTCCCATGGTTGCTTGGCGGCATGCTCAGCCTCGCACTCGTCCCTCCCTGCCCCTCTGCGTCCTGCCCCTGACGATGCCTCTGCTGGCCGGTGTCTTACAATCCCAGCCAGCTCAGCCCATGAGAACTGGTCACAGCTCATGTGGGGGAAGCGCGGAGAAGCCTTGATGGGAGGATGGGACCCCTCGGTGTCCTAGATGGGTCAGCCCCCCGGTGGGGTTCCGCAGCCCCTTCCCCCAGCTCCTCACGCTGCCTGTGGCCAGCACTGCCCTGCAGTGGGGGGCTGGGGTGGGGGGGAGGGGCTGTGGTTTCCCTCAGCTCTCGCCCCAGCCTGGGTGGGAGCTCCCCGAGGCGAGGCTCAGTGCCTAGTAGCACAGACGAGGTGCCCAGTGAAGGTCCCGGGCCTGACGGACTCTGCCGTGATGGGCAAGCAGAGCGAGACGTGTGAATAAGCACACTCCGTCAAGCCTGCGCTGTCTTCTCGGACCCTCTGGGACTGTCTAGGGCGCGAGAAGCCAGGGTAGCCGCATCCCTCGTGGCTGGGGGACCTCGGTCACCGAGCTTCTGTGAGCCTCGGTTTGCGCGTCTGCAGAGTGGGGGAGGGATGGCTGTTCACGGGTCAAGGCCAGGCTGGAGCTGGTTTAATACTGACCGACCTCTTTCCCTGCTACCCTCTGCTTCCCTTCAGAGCTCCCACGCCCCAGCGCTGCCTCGGGAGCCCAGCCTGCTTGTCACCCCCGTCCTCGTGGCCTGCGTGGCACCATGAGCTGTGTCCTGAACAGAGTCGTCCCCTTGGGGCTGGTGCTCCTGGTCTGCGGAGCCCAAGGCGTTTTCCTGCCCAACATCACTCAGTTGGAGAAGCTGCTCAGCAAATACCAGCAGGACAAGCCGCACTCCCGGGTCCGGAGGGCCATCCCCAGGTCGGACAGGGAGGAGATCCTCATGCTTCATAACAAACTCAGGGGCCAGGTGTACCCCCCGGCCTCCAACATGGAGTACATGGTAAGTGTGGGTGCTCCTGGGGCGGGGGGGCCTGGGGTCCATCTGCTTTTGTCTCCAGGGGCAGGGTGTGGTGGGCTCAGGGCCTCCTGGCAAGTGAGGGTCCCCTGCCTCCGTTCCTGACACCAAAACGGCACTTGTGAGTTCCCCGTGCCGAGGAGCCCAGCCCAGGGCCCTGCCCTTGGCTCTCCCCTGGCCTCTTTTCAAGGCGGAGTGGAAGGTCTGTGCGCTGGGCTTTGGCGAGTCCATTCGCAGCTCTGCTGCCTCCTTGCTGTGTGACCTGGGTGTGTCCACGGCCTCCACTTTGAGAATCCCCTTCTCGTGGTTCCGGGACGGTTTGATGACGTCACGTGGTAAAATGCCCCGCACCAGAGCTCCCACCAGGGGCCAAGGTCACCGTAGTCACTGAGCACCTTGGTCTTCATCAGGCCCGTTTTGCCGCCCTCCTCCGTCTGAGCAGCAGCAAGGCCGAGTCCCTGAGAGTTGGGGTGTCTGTCAGCAAGGGGCTGGCAGAGAGGAGGGACAGTGGAGGGTCTCCCGTGAGCCGCCTGGGGAAATCCCATGCGTAAGGAGCCAAAGGGCAGCTGGCCCTCCAAGTCCACGCCTCTGGCCCTGCCTCCACGCACCCCTGTCTGTTTCTGCCAGCAGCGCTTCCTGTCCTCCCAGCCCTGTGATGCACCTGCTGCTTTTCTCCCATTTTATAGACTAGGAAACTGAGGCCTGAGGTCAGAACTGGTAGTGGCAGAACGGACTGCAGGACCCAGGCCACAGCCATCGTCCCTGCTCAGTTTGAACCTTGGCACCCCTACTGCCACTGCCCACTTCCTTCTGGCCAGCCTGTCCCCCCAACACCTTGATCTGCGCTGGGGCTTATCACCTCCCACGTTGCCCCCCGATGGCCTACCCTGAGCCCTGCCTCCTGTTCCCTTCCCGACCTTTGGGAAATGTGTCTCCTGCTCGGGAGCCCCAGGGCCCTCTGTGCCCAGGATGGAGCCCACATGCCCTGCCTGGAGCTCAAGACCTTTGATCTCGAGCTCATCTGTTCCGAGGGGCCACTGGGTGTTCCCCGAAGGTGCCGTCAGGCCCTCCCTCTCCCAGGAGTCCTGTCCCCACCTCGTGCCTTATCCCATCATAAACGAGCCTCACCCAAGACCCAGCTCCTCTCCCTCCTCTGGACTCCACTGTCCCCTTTCATGCTGTCCTGTGCTCCGAGGCAGGGGTGCTTGCGATCAGGGACCCTCCCCTGTGCCTGGCAGCCCCTCACTGTCGCCGTCTGTACCCTCACGAGGTGTCCTGTCACCATCTATACCACAGATGAAAGGCTTGCCCTTCTGGGCAGACACCCTTGGAGCAGGGCTGTCCTTTGGGAACTCGTTACAAAACCATTTCTTCTTTCCCTGAGGAATGTTGCCCAGGCGCTTACTCTGATCTTAGGAGGAAGAGTGGGCACCCGTTCACAATACTGATGTGTCAACAGCCGGTGCAGGCCTTTTTAGGGTTAAAGGTGTAGAGAATTAGAGTTGAATTCTTCGTGACTTTGGGTGTGGACTCTTCCCCCCTCCTTCCGTGGACCTGGTGGTCTGGCTTGGTCCCCAGGGGGTGGGCGGGGGAGAAGGACACTTTCCACCTCTCTGGACAGGTGGGCCTTCCTCCTGGCCCCCTGCCACCCCAAGGCCCTATGTGCTGCCCGCCTTGGAGCAGGGGATTTTCCTTGTCCTGGAGCTTAACTGAGTGACAAATGCCCCAGGATCCTGGCTGCTTCCCGCCTCCTGTCGGGAACAGGCTGATCTTCTCATCTCTGCTCTGTGCTTGTCCTGGGGCCTGTATGGAAGGTTCCATGCAGGGAGCAGGGCTCACATGGGCAGCCTGGAACGAGCCTGCCACGTTTTCCTGTTGGTTTATTTTGTGTTATTTCGGGATTGGAGCTGGGATCTGGGTCCTTACATCTCAATGGCCTGCGTGTCAGGGAGGCTGAGTGTTCGTGAGTGTTGTTGGGGCCGCCTCTGAGCAGGGGCCCCAAGGGCGGGGGAGGTAGCCTGAGGCCCAACCCCTCCGCCCCGGGCCTGCCCATCTGCTCGCATCTCCACCCAGACAAGGGGCACTCATTTGAGAAAGTGTCTTGAAAATCCAGCTCCTTGCTCAGCCCCGCCTGCTGGGGCTTCAGTTGGGTCCTTTGAAATCGCTTTAGCCCTGAAAGGTGGATTTTAAAATTCCAAAGAGTTAAGACACCCTATTTTGAGTTTTTATAAGTGGACAGGCTCTGAAGCCGGCCTGCCTGGGTTTAGGGGAGCTGCCACTTGGTCGCTGTGTGACTTCAGGCAGATTAGTTGGCCTCTCTGTGTTAATGTCTCCTCACCTGCACAATGGGGACAATAAAAGCACCTTCCTCATAGCGTTGTTTGGAGGAGCCGATGAGATAATGCCTAAGTACTAAGTAAATGTTAACTCTATCGTTGCTGTGACTATTTTAGTAACTTGTTATTTTAGCGAAGTGGGACCGGCGCGTGGTGACGGCGCGCAGAGCAAGCCGAGAACAACTTGGCAGCCAGATCAAGTTGGGTTGTTAAAGTTCTAACTTCCTGCTGTGTGACCTTAGGCAAGTTGCCTAACCTCTCTTAGCCTCAAGGAGTTTTGTGTGTGTGTGTGTGGTTTTTTGTTTTTGTTTTTGTCTGCAACAATGGGAAAATATAACATACCTCAGGGGCTTATTCCAAGAATTAAATAAGAAAGTGGTGCTAATAATATTCTCTGGCAAGTGGCAGGTGTTCAGGGACAGGGCCTAACCCTGCCCCTGGCACATAGTAGGTGCTCAAGGAAGTTAATTTCCTTAGTATCAAAATACGGTTTGCTGAGAGCCGCCCTGCACCTTGCCTGGGAGCTTGACGCCTCTCATTCAGCTTCCCTCCAAACCCTGTTCCGGCACCCTCGTTAGCCTAGACGGGGAAACAGGCTCAGAGACATGAAACCACTTGTCCACGGTCACACAGCCAGCAACCGGCAGAGCCTGGCCCCGGGGATAGGCTCCCCTCACACAAACACTCTCACCAGTGCCCCCCAACTGCCCAGGTCTTTCCCTCCTTCTTCCCTCAGTCATCCCTCTGGGGGGCAGAGAATGCTCACCGGTGCCTCCCTGCGATCTTTCTATTGTGCCGGGCTCGGCTGGAGCAGAGAGGAGGTTGGGAGGTGAACGGCAGGCCAGGAGGGAGGCCTTGAATGCAGGGAGGGGAGAGAGCTATGTCCTTGTTGGGCTGTGTCCTCTGTCTCCAGCCAGAATTTCAGAAGCCCTTAACCCCCAGAGATCTGCCAGGGCCCTCCCTACCGCCCTTCCCGCTGAGCTGTAGAAAACGTTATGGACGCAGACCAAAGGCACACAAGGTTCACGTTGATCAGAATAAACGTTGAACTTCTGAGAATCCAGTGGGCCTTGGGGTGGGGTCAGCGCCTGCACGGGGTCTGCCCTGCCTCCCTGGACTTTGGGAAGGGCCTTGGCTCGCCACGGCCGGAGGGATCTTGGTGCTCCCCCTACCCCCGCCGCCCTCCCCTCGAAACAGATGCTGTCTGTTCCGTCATGGACCATTGGCTCCTTGCTTGGAGATGGAGTCACCAAGTTGGTCTAGGTAGTTGGTTTGGAAGGGGGTGAGCCACAAGTCCAGAAGACGGGAAGGCGGAAATCCAACGTCACGGGATACTGTGGGGTCTCAGGATGGGAGTGGGGGCTTGGATCGGGTACGTAAAGGGAGCAGCAGGAGAAGCACCCAGCAGAAGGCAGGCCTGTCTCTTCTGCATTGCAGGCTGTCCTGGGCCTGGGAGAAGGATCCCAGGCAGAAGGGACACAGTGCCTGGTGGGCACGACGGTGGCGGGGGGGCGGGGCACTGTCAGCAAGAGTGGAGTCTGACGTCAGAATGGACCTGGGAGGTCCCGTGCAACCGAAGCGGGGGTTGTGTCCAGGGTGTGACCCAGTCCGCAGAGGCGTATGCCCCAGGCCAGGCCTCAGCCCTGGACGTTCTGGAGTCTCCGGCGTTATGGCTGGAAAGAGGTGGCCAGGTGGAGGTGGGGAGGCGCTCGACTTCACGACATGCCATCCTGGGGGCCACAGCCAGCGCCGTCAGTCTCCCATTCCTGGCCACGTCCCGGGATCCTGCCTGTCTTTCCGTGAGCACCTACTGTGTGTGCAGGGCTGGGGCTCTCCCGAAAGGGAACAGCAGTTGCTGGCCTGCCTGCGAGCCGGGGCATCTGCCTGATGACCAGGAGGAGGCGGGACAGCAGCTGGCCAGAGGGCCGCTTGGCGTCTGTCCTGCCACAGAAGAGCAGTGACCCCGCTGCTTTGTTCACTGTGTTCCTTCCCGGGGAGCTATGTGCGTCCCCGGGCCAGCTGGGAGGCAGGCCGGGTGGCGTAGCCTGTTTCAGATCTTCTGGCCCAGACCCTACCCTTGCCCCCCACGCCTTACCCCGCCCTGATTCAGGGTGGGCTGTGCCGCAGGAGAGCCGGATGGGCAGAGGCCAAAGCATTTTTTGCTCCCCCCCTTTTTTTAAGAACAGTAAAATGCATAAATCATAAAAGTCACTCTTTCGACGACTTTTAAGCCTACAGTTCTGTGGTGTGAAGCACATTCACAGGGCTGTGCCGAGGCCACCCCCATCAGCGGGACTCAGGCATCTTCCCGTTTCACAGATGAGGAGGCAGAGGCCACGGGATGGGCTTGCCCGTCTTCTGGGCAAGCAGGAGCCCGGAGCAGTAGCTGCGTGGATGGCCATGGGCCGGGCTCCCCTGAGATCCTTGCGGCCCTGCCCCTTCCTGCTGGCCGGGTCAGGAAGCCATCCAACCCCTGCATGGCACCCGGTGTCCAGGAACAGAGCCCTGGCCCGGGCTCCACGCAGGGCCCACGCGGGGGGTGCGTGGCTGCAGGTTTGGTCCTTATGCTCTTCCTTGACTCTGGCGGGGCCGTGTCTGCTCTCCCTGCAGACTTGGGATGAGGAGCTGGAGCGGTCAGCGGCGGCCTGGGCTCACGAGTGCATCTGGGAGCACGGGCCCACCAGTCTACTGGTGTCCATCGGGCAGAACCTGGCGGTCCACTGGGGCAGGTAAGAGCCGTCGCGGTCCCCCTCTTATGTGTGAACCAGCCGCCTCTGTGGGCACCTGCCATGTGCTGGGCTGGGTGCTTGCTGTCCATGGCCACGGTTAAGTCCGCAGGAACCCCTGAGCCATTTACATGTGGGTGAACAGGCTCAGTGCTCAAGGGCGCTTCTGAGTTGTTGCAAAACGGACGCGAGCCTGCTCGTTGGCTCCAGACACTGACCCCCGGGCTCGGGCTTTCCAGCTTGGGGGCCCCATTCCACCTCCTTGAAAGGATTCCCGAGCCCGTTGCAGCAGGGTGGGGGGGACACTGGAATGTTGGCCTTACTGTGCTGGGTCAGGGTATCTTCTCTGCCCCCCGTGTCTGGGTTCTGCTCCTTCTCCAGGCCCAGCCAGGTTCTACCCGGTGAGCAGCTGTCCCTCACCTCGCCCTCCTCGTCCAGCCTCGGGGAGGCTCCCCCTTACCACCGAGGCCCTCTGGCCCAGAGGAGGCCCTTGAACGTGGCCTCTAAGAGGCGCCCTCCTGAGCACCCACCCGGCCGAGGGCTGGTTTCCTCAGGGGACTTGGGGAATGGGCCTTTGCTCAGTGCAAACTTGCCGACCGACCAGACAACATGGTGTGGACGCGGGTCCTCCGGGGGTGGACCCAGGGCTGGCCAGGGGCTAAAGCCCACTTGTGCTTTGCTGCATTGCTGAAAAGTTGGACAGGACTTGAAGTACAGGTTGCGCGACTCACGGCCCAGACATTCCCCAGCCCCATAAGCGCCTGGGTTCCGTGCGGCTGTGAGCCGTCCACTTCCTTCAGGTCAGTGTCTTTCTGGAACAGAACTTGAGCCAGTGTCGCGAGGGGTCCAGATGGAACCTGGCAGAAGGGAATCAACACCTGTTATTATTATTTAATTATTATTATTTTTGGTCTCCTGCTGAATTCTGCTTTTTATAAAATCAGTCTTCCGGTGGCATGAAAAGAAAACGTCTACAGGGAGAAAACCCATCATTCCACTGGCCTGGCTCGGCAGCCGGGATATTCCTGGACTCCTGTGTAGCCTCTGGCTGTGGGCGCATACTTTTTCATCGTGGTAACGGTGGCCAGGACAGCCTTGAATTCTTTCCCTCCTTCTCATACACGATCAGACCCGTCTTCTGTTCCATGGCCGTCCTGCTGATCCTGGTCGAGGCTGCCTTCAGGCCGTCAAGCCGACAGGCAGAAAGTTAGCCTCTCCGTTCTTGGAGCCCGTCCTGCGGTGGCTGTGTCAGGCTTAGTGCCGGGACGGATGGTGCCGAGGACACAAAGATCTTGCCCCTGCGGGATCCACAGTGCCGACCTGCTTTCCCCAAGAGACCCCCTCATTCTCTGGGCCCCCATAGCAGCCTGGCCATGGCACTCCGGGGACACGGACGGGCATGGGTGTCCCCACGCAGCCCTGTGGCTCCGTGGCTGTGTGGCCGCCAGCATCCTTCCCCAAGCCAGCCCCAACTACGTCACTGACCACCACCAGGCGCTCTGGGCTGTGACAGTAATTGTTACAAGACCTCTAACTGCCCGCCTCACCACAGTGCTCTCAGACATGGCCAGACCCCTTGTGTCTTCTCTCTTTATCGAAACCGCTTTGTTTACATGTGCTGGGGCCGCTGACTGGGGATCTGTGTCCAGTTTGTTTTCTTTCCCGGGAAGAAAGCAACGATGCCAACCTGAGCGGGTGGGGCCGAGTGAGAGGCCGTGGCCACCCATGGTGATGACCAGCGTCGGGGAAAGGGAAGGCTCAGGGGATTAGACTGGACATAGAAAGTTCTGGAAAGGGTTTGCCCATGTGATCACAGAGCTCTGCCTCTCTGCAGGTTTCTGTACCTTCTGTTTAGTTCTATTTCTATTATTTATTTTCGACCTTGTATCTGAGTCCTTGGGTCTTCCCCCTGCTCCCCAGCAGGTGAGGAATGAAGCCAGACACGACGATATGGAGACGTTAGCCTCTAGACTCTCCCGTGTGCCCTGTCCCCCATCGCGGGCTGGTTTTGCCCCTTTTAGATCTTCCCTGGTGTTCCGTCTGTGCATTACCCGGATGGCTACTTACTTCTCGTTTTTCTCTGCATTGATTTGAAAGGGGCTCATGTCCGTCAGTCAAGTTGTTTTAAAGAATCACACCTGGGAAATAGGGGGTTTGTGGGCATAAATACATAATTGTAATATAAATAGTGACTTGTTGGGGGCCAGGCAAACGTTTCCTGCACACACAGGTGGCTTGTGGGCCTCCCAGGGACACTCCTGCAACCCAGGCACCCTGGGAATGCCAGGGGGGCTCCTTGTAAGTTTGGGTTCTAGGCACTTACAGCAGGTGCTGGACAGGATTTAGGACTGTTCACCCACAGCAGCCCTGTCCTCTAGCCTGCCCTGTGGACGGCTGTGCTGTGAGCCCTGGTCTTGGTCTGTTGGGTGGGTGGAGGCCGGGACGTAATCAGCTGGTCTGCCCCGCAGGTACCGCTCTCCTGGCTTCCACGTACAGTCCTGGTATGACGAGGTGAAGGACTACACCTACCCCTACCCCCACGAGTGCAACCCCTGGTGTCCGGAGAGGTGCTCTGGGCCCATGTGCACCCACTACACACAGGTAAGCCCCGAAGCCCTTGCTGCGACCTCAGCCCAACACCCCCAGACCCCGTCACTCACCTGGCCCTGCAGACCTGCTCCCCGGTTGGAAGACTCCACTCTGTCATTACCATAATGTTTCCCTTTAATTTGGTGTTCCTTAAAGTCCGGCTGCTGGGCTGAGCGTGCGTTTGTGACACAAGTATGGAAACTGGGAGTAAGCGCTAGAAACTTGTGTGGCAGTCCTCTGTCGCTGGCACATTTTCCTTGTGTGTGATTTGTTTCTCTTTGGGGTGTGTGTGCATGTGCCTGTGCGTGTGTGTGTGTGTGTGTGTGTGTGTGTGTGTGTTTAACAAACATACGGATCTTCAGGGATTAGGGAAAAACTCTGGTCCATCACCCCTTCACAACATACACCCTTTTAGGGCCAGTGCCCTGGAGATCCAGGGCAGACTAGGTTGCCCTGTTCTGCCTTGTCTGGGGTTCTGACACGTGGCTGTCATCTTTTCAGATAGTCTGGGCTGCCACCAACAAGATTGGCTGTGCTGTGAACACCTGCCAGAGGATGAACGTTTGGGGAGATGTTTGGGAGAATGCGGTCTACCTCGTCTGCAATTACTCTCCAAAGTAAGAACAAGTAACATGGTTGTCTGGGTTGGGATGCGTTGTCCAGCCATGGAGGACCCAAGGGAAGTTGGACTAAATGGTGAGGTCTCTTCATTAGTTCGCATAACAAGACATCTAGAGATCGGTGCATCCAGTTAAGCTTAAAAGCTCAGCAGTGTCCGTGAGGACTCAAGCTCTTTCTATTTCCCTGCTGTACTAGCCTGTCCTCATGGTTCCAAGATGGCTGCAGAGCACCGGGCATCACATCTTCCCAAACTAAAGGGACAAGAATGGTAGTAAAGGGCTTTCTCTTAGGACTTTCTCAGCCCTGGCCCACTTTCTCCTTCTGTCATTGACCAGAACTAGACCACTCACAGATGGGCGATGGTGGGGGAGGCAGAGACTCCCCTAATTGGCTTCAGTGAATGAAATTGCCCAGTTGGCTTTGCAAGTCATCTTCTGGGACTCCCAGAGCAAATCAGAAGCTAGAGTAGCTGTTGGCTGGCCAACCGTGGGGTGTGCCATAGCCAGTGGGACGAAAATACGCAACAGATATCACTCTGGGAAATGTATTCACGCTAAACCTAGTTTTTGCATTTTTATATTTTCCCTTCTAGAAAAGACCACACTGAGCCTGTGTCTTAGCCCCCTTTTTCCTCAGAGCAACCTGATGTCATCAGTGGGCCATCTGTCCCTCTATTGACTTACCTCCTTTGCTCATCAAATAATATACCACTTCTCACAGCATTGCCCTCCCCGTGTATAGCCTGTGGTTTGCTCGCCAGCCACAGGGCTGACTCCCGCCCTTGCACTGGCCCTGCACACAGGATGCCCTCCTAGCATATTTGCTCAGGGACTGAATGAAACGAGGATGACCTCACTCATTTGTTTTGGGTCAGGAGAGGCCGTGAGGAGGTGGGATGTGGGGGAATCGGTGAGGTCAGGAGGAAAATAGATTGTCTGTCGCGCATCTGGCATGCCCGTGCTGGCCATGTCTCAGCAGCCCACAGGCCCGCGTGAGGGCAGGTGGATTAGGTCACTGCTGGTGGGAAGGGGGACGCCAGCCCAGTGGAAGAGCAGTAACTGGCCCCCTGTGGCGGGGTCCCCAGCAGAGTGGGGACCAGCAGTGGGGCATGATGGATATTTCAATTCGACTCTTTGTATAAAAAAAAGAAATACACCTGAAGATTCTATCAGAAACAGAATCTGCCTTTCTTAGCGCCCAGCTATCTTCTTGAAAAACAGAATAACGTAGGGATGGTACCCATGTCTCAAGTGCGTGGCTCGATAAACCCCACACGTGTCTGCGTGGGCCAGCCAGCATGCGTGGCCATGACCAAGGGCCAGAGGCCATGCGTCCCAGGTGGAGACAGGGCGTGCCTCTGGGTGCTGGTGATTCCCTTCCTCCCTGTGTCGTCATGTGGCCGTTCTTCTGTGTGTGCACAGAAAGGGAGCAAGGGAGAGAGTGGGGCTCCCCAGTGTCCTCTCTCTTAGGGACACTGATCCTGGTGGATTGGAGCCTTATCCTGTGACCTCGTTTCCCTCACTCACCTCCTGGGATGCCCTGTCTCCACACACAGCCATCTGGGGGTTAGGGCTTCAACGTGGCAATTAGTGGGCAGTGGGGAGACACACACTGAGTCCGTGTGACATGTGTGTACCCCTGTAACTACCACCATTGACATCCCTTCACCGTGAACAGGGCCCTGGCCTGAGGGCCTCCATGCCATCACTCTGTCACTGTACAACCTCCTGCTGTGGCCCCTGTTACAGAGAAGGAGACAGAGGGTCAGGCCTGAGGGCAGCGGTGGGGTCACGTGGCAGGCAGGGCAGGGGTCCCACTTGGGGAGTCGCTCTGGACTGCTCAGTGGAGGGAGGCTGGGGGAGTCCAGGGCCAGGCTTGGCTTATCAGTAGGGCTCTGGATCACCTTCCTAAATAGCCCACCAGGTCAACCCTGAAGGATGTTTCTAGAAGGAATCACAAAGACTGGTCCCCGTCATGCTTGGCTCCAGCTTGTGCTGCCAGAGGCCCAGGCTCTGGGAGAGGGGCTTAGGGACACCGCTCCACACCTGTTACCTGGTCCCTGGAGAACCAGGCCCTGACCGGCCTCCATTTTCACGGCCAGGAACTTCAGACGGAAGTGGACGGTGTCAGCGACATCTGGACGGACCTTGGTCCCAACCCTGAGGGCAGAGTGCTCAAAGGCTCTGAGCCCCTCCACTTGCTTGCTGTGTGGCCTTGGGCAAGTCACTTAACCTTTCGAGCCCCCGTGGCCTCCTCTGAGAAAGGGTGGAACTCCAGCACGCCCCCCCAAGGTGTCAGAAGGACGGAGGGACCTGGTCGGTAGGAGCTTAGTAAACACGAGCTCCTTCCTAGAACATACTTTTACTGCTTTGACAAACGGCTCAACAGGGCAGATCTCGGCAGCTCTCCAGGACGAAGGTGTTGGGGCTGAGGTGGGGGGTGGTGGACAGTGTTCAGAGTCGTGTAAGGCAGGACACGGGCAGCGCGACAGGACCGCGGTGCTGGGGAGGAAGGAGGTGTCCCAGCTCCTGCCGGGATTCTTCTAGAATTCTCTAGGCTCCATGCAGCAGCCTCTTCCTCTTTACGTGGCACACACACCCTCCTTCCTCCCCTGGACAGCCCAGGAAAGGGGCGAGGAGGGGCCCAGGCGCTCGGGTGGCGGCCCCTCCTGACGGTGTTTTTGGTGTTCCCGCAGGGGGAACTGGATCGGAGAAGCCCCGTACAGAACCGGCCGTCCCTGCTCCGAGTGCCCGCCCAGCTACGGGGGCAGTTGTAAGAACAACATGTGTTACCGAGGTAGGAAGTGACTCGGAAGCCACCCCCAGTGGCTGTCCCCTCTGTCTGTGGGCCCGGGAAGGGCTGTCGTCAAACGGGCCAGCTGAACACTGCAGTCCCTCCCCCACCCCTCCTCCTGCCCGCGCAGCTGCGGGTGGTGGGCAGACCCCCTCTCCAGCCCTGGAGTTCAGCCCCCCGCCGGCTCCTTGGGGACACGGGGCTGTGCCCGCACATCCCTTCAGGAGGCCTCTCCCGTGGCCCCACCCTGCGCTGGGCGCTGGCTGCACACGCGTCCCCGCTGTGGTCGGCTCTCACGGTTTGGTTACAGACACACGACAAACGGGACTGCGCCTATCCCAGGTGACCTCCAGGCTGGCAGGGCTTGCCGCCTCCGGGCTGCTGGCCTCCTTCCTTCCACTCGTTGGCCCCTCACGGATGCCTCACCCGATTCGTCATAAGTGTTCACGGTTCCCTTCCCTCCGTGGCCCCGGGCAGATCAGAGTGTCTGCCACGAGTCCTCGCCCTTGTTTCTAGTTGGCCTCCCGGGACCTTTCCACTGTCCCCGCTGTTGTAAGTAACGCATCCTGGTGCCTGAATGGTTGCTCATGTTTTGCAGTATTTTCTCAGGCTCTAGCCCCGGGGGGACAGAAGTGGGTCCAAGGGGCTCCCCGAGTGTTTGTGTTTGGGATGTATTGTCCATGTGGCCGTGTCGGCTGCCCTGGGACAGCAGAGAGGGGCCTCCCCGGAGGCTTGGGCATGCAGGAGCGGGCGGCTCTCCACGCCAGGCTTTTCTTGGCAGTCCAGGGGGCTCTGGGGTGCAGAGACAGGTGGGCTGGGGTGTGGGGTCCCAGACCCGGTTGGGGTGCAGGAGTCCTGTTTTCCCGGCCAGCTGGTCACCGCTGGTTTTGCCCAACGAGAGCCCAGGAGACGGGGAGGCTTGTTAACAGCAGTGTGTCCTGCCAGCCCGCCCCGACTCTCTGTCTCCAAGCAGGACGCCAAACGCTGGTCCTCAGCGAACCCCTCCACGGAAATCCCTGCTCCAGGTCCCGCATCCACAAAACCCGGGTGCTAGAGCCCGGCACGCTGGCTTCAGGAGGAGCACTCCTGCCACATGCCAGCTGCAGGCCACTGGGTGGGCCGCCCCCTCTCTGGGAGCCTCAGTCTCCCTGCCTGGAAGTGGGGGTCATGGCAGGACAAGATCGTGGGTGGAGACTGGCCCTCGGGCCTGTCCGGGCCCTTCCCTGTGTCCCTGGCAGGCAGAGCCCGTGGCTGCCGTCCAGTCCCCCAGGAGGGGTGAGTCCCTTGTCAGGTCCCAAGAGCCAATTTGGGGAGCGTAGGAGAGGGAGGCCCGTGGAGGATTCTCCCTCGGATCTCCTGCCGTTCTTTGCTCGAGCCTGATCGCAGGGCTGTTTTCAGGGTCCGTCAGCCCCTCCGGGAGGGCCTCCAGGCGCACAAGCCAGAGCTGCTAGGTCCAGGAGTCGTCTCCATGGTTCCCAGAGCTGTGTGCTTGGGCATACCGCGTGCTGCCTGGGGCTCAGTCTGCCCGTCTGTAAGAGTGGCAGTAAGAGTCTGTCTGTAAAAGCTTTGCCGGGAGGATGCCCAGAGAAGGATGTGAACGGCTAGCACAAGAACTCTTTCTAAACACACTCGTTATCCACTCCAAGAAGTGGGGGTGGGGAGGTATGACTGCACTTGTCACCTTGCCAGGGGTCCTTCCTCAGCTGGTGGGGACTGTAGGTCTTGGGGGTAGGGGGCTCATCCGTGCTGTGAACCTGGCAGATACATTCTCCTCCTTGGAAACACAGGCCTGGTGTCACACCTCCTCTAGGGAGCCTTCCCTGATTACACAGACAGTGCACCTGCTTCCGTGCTCTCTCACCCCCAGACTCTTCCTGGATGCCTGGTCACTGTTGTTCCAATAGCCAGTAGGCTCTGAGGGCTCCGGGGTCACAGAGCAGATGTGTTCTGCCTGCGGGCGAATGCATATACTGCCCATATGCCCAGAGGGTCATTTTCAAAGGACACGTGCACACAAAGACACCTCAGATGCTGGGTTACCCACCCAATGAAGCCTTTATGCTTGTTTCTTTATTTTTGGTGGAAAACTCCCAAGTCCCCTTGGCAGGCATCCCAGCTTTCTTAGCTAACCAGGCAGAAAGTCTCTGGTAAAGCCGGTTATCTGCATAAGCTACTTAATCAGCACCAATTGAGGGGCCCCGAAAGGCCTTGACCTATAATGGGGATGGGTCAGGGTTAAAGATAGACCATTGGAGAAGTTTCCGTCTCTCCAGCCTGAAACTGTGAACCCGTGTGGCCATGAAGGGTGCGGGCTGTGTGGCCGGGCAGCTTCACACTTGGCTGTGTGGGCTTGGGCAAGTCTCTTAGCCTCTCTGAGCCTCGGTTTTCCTGTCTGTGAAATGGGGCCGATAGGGCCTCCCAGGGAGCGAGGCCCGCAGGCCAAGGAAGCACCGAGCCGGCAGAGAGTCAGTGTGTGCCCAGTACCCGTTAGCCTTGAGTTCTGTCACTACCTACAGAGCCAGGTAGGCGTCTGCAGGGGCTATAAGCAATGTCATGGGGCCCGAGACCTCGGGTCCAGGATGGACCGTGCACACAGTAACCTTGCGGTGAACTCGGGCGTGGAACTTCCCTAGGCCCGTGCTGCTCCGCACAGGGGATCTTAATTGGGATGTGCTCAAATACAGGCTGTCGTCTGGGTGAGCATCCCCTTTCATGTGTGCGTCTGAGGGTGAGGACTGTCTGCCCATTTTCTTAAATAGTGACCCTCAAACGCTTTAGATGGCTCTGCCAAACTATATTCGGCCGAATAAAGCCGCGATTATGAGGTATAAACATCCTAAAGGCCAGTGGAAGAAAACCTGGCTCATTCCGGAGACGGCTCGGGCCGGCAGGGAGGGCAGAACTGAAGAGCCACACTGATGGCAAGAGCAGACCCGGGATGGAGCATGTGGGCCTAGCGGCGTTTGCAAACCCAGAGTCTTCCTAAAGATTTCGCCTATAGCTTTGGCCTCCAAGTGGTGATTTCAGAATTCTCTTTTGAAGGTCTTCAAACTCAGCTGGGACTCTTTTCTTCTCTCTCTCTCTCTTTTTTTCCTGAAAGAACCCAAAGAGAGAATTCTTTACGGCTTAGTTCATCCTTCATTCAGCAGATTTTGTTCAGCAAAGCTGGCTGGGAGCCGGGTGTCTGGGGTTGGGGGGGCGGACAGGGAGGAAGCAGGCTGGCTCCTGGCCCCGGGGAGTTGGCAGCTGGTGGGAGGGGCAGGTGGTGGTGGCCTCATGGCTGTCAACAGAGCTCTGATAAGGATGGCATTGGGCTCCGGACTGCCCCGGCTTAAACCCCACCCGCTCTCCTCCCCCAGGTGGCATGGCGGCTGTGCATGGCTTGGGGGTGGGGACGGGCCCCTGGAACAGATGCAGCACATTCCGGCCTTGAAAAGCCCTGGAGAATTGGCCCTGGCTCTGGATGCTTGCTTTGCGTAGCCACAAAACACCTGGTCCCCCTTTGGAGCAGAGCGGTCACTGCTAAGGACAACCGGGAACGAGCCTCGGGTGTTCACCAGCCCTTGTCCCCGCTTGAATTTTAATCCAGTGCCACAGAGAGGCCTGGGTGGGGCTCCCTAGATGGGGCTTTCCAGCTCTGGTCTTCAGACACCCTTGGGGGATGGGCGTGCGCACTAAAGTGGGAGGCCCGCACCCCCCACGAGGGTGCACACCACGTAGTCCTTGACAAGGCCACACGGGCAGATAAAAACAGCCGGACTGTTGTGTGCACTGGCGGGGCTTCATGGTTCGGTACCTGATGGCCTGCAGGTGGGCTCCGACGAGCGCTTCCAGGTGTCTCTCAGGACGAACCCGGGAAGACACACGGATGCTCCCGAGAAATGGAATTTGGCTAATTAACGTGCTAAAGCTGTGGGGCATGGTTGCAGGAGAGAGAACACCGGGGTGGGAGACGTACGGGATCCAGTGGAGAGACTCCGTTTTGAACCGGAGCGGGGACTTTGGCCGGGTCCTACGTGCCGGGCCGCGAAGCTCCGGCGCAGAGAAAGGCGTCGGCTTGGTGAGCGAGGACTCGGGGGTGCGGAGGGGAGCAGAGCGGGCCTGCGGCCGGGGTGCATCGTGGTCCAAAGACACCGACGCGGGTCATCCTGCACCACGGCGGGCGCAAGACTGTGGAGACCCCTCCCCGGCAAACCCGGGGGCCAGAGGGTCCTCAGGGGAGACCGTGCCGGTTTGGGCTCGGCCTCCTGAAGCTGCCTCCTCGGGCAGGTGGTGGCGTGTGGGAGGAGGGACAAGAAGCCGCTGGGATCACCCAGGTTGGCCCGACTGCTCCGGGCTCCATGGCGAACGCGGCCCGTGGAGACTCAGCTGCCTCGCCTCGCCTCGCCTTGGTGTTAGGACCCCGCCAGGCCGGCCCTGCTCTGCAGCATCACTGTTTCTCGGCCACGGGCCCGACCCTTTGTGACCGAGAACCTCCAGCCAGTCCAGTTTCCCCGTTGCCGTTTTCCCTGCAAAGTGCATTTTTGCTGAATCCCCCCCTTCGTGTTCTCTTTTTCGTCCTCTTCATTCTTAAGAAGAGACTTTGACGTCCAGCCCCAAGCCGGAAACCGACGAGATGAACGAAGTGGAGGTGGCCCCCGTTCCTGATGACAAGCATGTCTGGGTCCAGCCGAGGGTGGTCAGACCCACGAAGCCCAAGAAGGCGTCCGCTGTGAGCTACATGAGTGAGTACGGCTCTGTCCTCTGCCCTCGGGCTGCCTGTGCTGGGGCGGTGGCGGGGGCAGGGGGCAGCCCGAGAGGTCTCCGGGTCAGCAAACAGTGGGGCACAGCGGGGAAGTATAGCAGCATTTTATTTATTTATTTATTTATTTATTTATGTTAATATTTTATTTATTTATTTGACACACAGAGAGAGATCACAAGTAGGCAGAGAAGCAGGCGGGCGGGGGGGGGGGGGTGCGGGGAAGCAGGCTCCCTGCTGAGCAGGCTCCATCCCAGGACCCTGAGATCATGACCTGAGCCGAAGGCAGAGGCTTTAACCCACTGAGCCACGCAGGCACCCCTGCAGCAGCATTTTAAAAAATGATGTTTTTAAGTCCTTTCCAAAGCAAGCATCGTGGGAGTGGGGCTTGGGTGGCATTTCCCCCCAGCCTGCATTTCAAAGTTAGACCTTCTCCTTTGAAACGGGGCTGGGACTCAAGCTGGGTTCCCATGGAGGTTCCAGCAGGATGGGCCTCCCCAGGCCGGCTCGCTGGTGACTGGACCCCCATTCGCCTCTGTGAGACTTGGTTTGCTCATCCATACAAGGGGGCGATAAGGCCCACGCAGGGTTGCTCTGCGGAACATTTGCCATAACGGGGGCCACCCAGTGTCGGCTCTGAGCCCATCAGCACAGTGCCTCCCACGGCTCCCCTCGGGGCTCCTGGAGGCCCTCCAGTGAGAGATTGTCGCACTCAGCCCTCGTCCGGCTTTCCCCTGACCTGCCCGCGCACTCAGCTCACGGCTTCCTTCTTTCTGCCCTCCCCAGCCCCGGCTGGAGCCCAACGTTCCATGTCCCCGATCCAGCCCCTTAATGGAAGGTTTGGGGCTCCCTAGGGACATTTCCCCCCCAGGCATGACACAGGCCTGGGCTGTCTGCCTGGGGTTCTCCGTGTCCCCCTGAGCTGCCAACGGCATAAAGTGGGGCCCCCTCACCCTGAGCAGGGGCGAGCTCATGCTTCTCTGAACAGCCCCCACCCCGGGCTTTTTTGGCTGCTCTGTCCCTGCTCTGCCCGAGCAGTCTCTGTCCTCATGGGTGTGCCAGTGTCGCACTATCAAACTGTAACACTGTGCCCAGATTCTCATGTGTCCCTAGAAAATAAACAAGGAGAGCTTGACAGAGCTCGTCTTGGCTGGAGGAGGCTGTGAGGCCCACCCTTCCAGAACCCTCCGGGGCTTCAGGGCACTGGGTGTGGGCCAGACCCCCTTCCAAGGTCACACTGACTCCCTCAGCTCCCTCGCAGAAGCAGTACCCGTGACACTTGTCCCCGCTGGTCTCTGTGGAAACTGAACCTTAGACTGGGGAAGAAGGCCCCGTCCAGGATCACCCAGCTACTCTGAAAGGCCGGGCCTGGGACTCGAGCCTCACAGCTGAAGCCTGCAGCCACAAGTGTTCCTGCTCGGGTTATGACATGGGTTCCAGGATGTTCCAGAAAGTTCTCTGGAGGACGGGGTGGTATCTTTTACCTCAGACCAATGCCCCGTTGGTGTGACGTGCGCTCTTGTCCTTCTCTCCCAGCCCAGGCTGTCCGGTGTGACACGAAGATGAAGGACAAGTGCAAAGGATCCACGTGCAACAGGTGAGGTCTGGGCCGGGCCCTCCGGTGCGGACGCCCGCAGCCCTTCCTTCGAAGGGCCGGCCGTGGGGGGTGGGACGCGTCATAGGTTAGACGGACCGTGATGTCTCCGAGGTCCCTCCGGCAGCCACCATTTGAGAAAAGCTTGGCCCACGAAGATGACCTGTGTCTCTCGGCCCAGAGCAGGGCTTCTGACCTTGGTGCTCGTGGCACTTAGGGCCGATGATTCTCTGTGGTGAGGCTGTCCCGTGGCCTATAGGGAACGAGCAGCATTCTGGCCTCAAGGCCCTGGATGCCAGGAGCACCCCCACCTCCAGCCATGGTGACTACAGAAATTGCGCACCGTTTCCGGAGGGTCCGATCACCCCCAGGAGACCTTGCGAGGTCGGGGCTCCACTCCAGCTGTGTGCGTGAAGGGGGTCACACGGTGGCCCGGGGTGCCGTGCAGGGGATGTCAGGGCAGGGGCCATGGGAGGGCACACGTGAGCTGGCGGTGTTGGCCACTGACAGAGGCCACGGGCCAGTGTGTTCCACGGTCGTCAGATGAGGTCATCTCGCCGATGGACTCACTCAGCCTTGTCCACCCAGATGTTGGAGACTGGTGGCCAAGAAGGACGGGTTCGGTTCTGGCAATGCGGCTGCTAGGCTGCTCTTTCTGGCGGCAAATGGCCAGCAGGTGCAGCAGCCTTACGAGGAACCTCAGGTTCACGGTTGGAAAACCACGTCCGCGGTCACGAGTGGTCTTTACCCCTCTTGCTCCGGCTTCTGGCAGCCGTTCCTTTAAGGCAAACCGTGTTACTTAAAAGAGAAGATGACGGCTCCTGCTTCATGCTGTGGGGCTTTGGAATTTGGTTTGGCCCGAGGATGCCCCCCCCCCCCCCCTGCTGGACTTGGGCACAAGCGTCAGGAAGTAGACTTTGAGCAACCCGGGATGAGGTCGCTCCAGGACTCACGCGTCCCCCGAGCAGCTGGCTGGCCTGTGCTGCAGAGGAAATTGGCCAGTCTGCCGGTGAGATGGGCAGCCTGTGGCGCTGAGGGCTGGTGGCTCCACCGTCCCCATGCACGGTGTCTGGGCATGTCTGCATAGCTCTAGGGTGTCTGGAACGCTCAGTGGTCCCTTTGCACTGCCGTGCCTTTCCGGGCCACAAGCTCATTACTAGAGCCTCACGCCTGAGTAGTCAGTGGGAAAAATGAGAAGTTCGGAGAACACGCATAGCTAGCCTTGAGAAAGTTCCAGAGTCAGGGCTTGCTGGGACCCACCGTAAGCAGGGAGAGGGACTGTCCGAGGCCACCGATGGAGAACTATGTAATTCAAGTGCGGCCACCGATGGAGAACTATGTAATTCAAGTGCGGCCACCGATGGAGAACTATGTAATTCAAGTGCG
>NW_019154114.1:18904105-18910738 GCF_002288905.1 Enhydra lutris kenyoni
TCCACCGTCTGTCTCCTCAAAGGCATTCCATCACCTGGTGCTTTGACAAAATGATATCTGTTGGGCCCTTTCCCCCCTGACTTTAAAAGGTGTTCTTGTTTAGGGGAAGTAATTCAGGAAAACAGCACTACCGCCAGCGTTTAAAGAAAAAAAAACCAGTGTCACAGCATCTCCTTGATCTGTAGCAATTAGATACAGTCCCTTCCCATGTGTTCTCTGGGCCCTGGGGAGGTTCCCGCCGCTGACGCTGAAGCTTGTGAGCTACCGTTTTCATTTAAGGTTTTCCCAAGTCACGTACTTTTCAAAGACTTCATTGCTCGGGGAACGCATTAGACTCCAACATACGGCCATGCAAACACAGGCTTGGCTGTTCCTTGGGCGGTGCTGGTTTCATTTCTAGTTTTTCATGATGCCAGACACTTGGAATAACATGGGGTCCGACTTTCCGACCTCTGGCTTGGGTTTATATGCCTACGAGGAAAGTTTGAGAATGGGAGAAAGCAAATTTTTAAGGCTTTCTGGAAAGATTGATTTAGGCATTTCAGGGAGCAGGAGAATCCTCACTGGATTTTATTCTATAAAAAAAAAAACACCCTTGTGGTTCGACACCTGGAAGGAGGCATGTCCTCTCCAGTTGTACCTTCTTCGATGATGGGTATTTGAGAATGTACGTGTGTGCCTTCAAAACCACTTGTCTTCTGTGAATTGTCCTTGGATTTGCACCTCTGCCTTCACCACGAGTCCTAAACACGTGAAAAGAAGGCCCGGTTGAGCCTGGAATGGTGTTGGCATGAACTCCAGCCTGGGGAAGTCGTGACTCGCCCGGATGCAGCGGGTTTCGCGTCCCTGGACCTCCTCTCTGAGGTCAGAGTCGAGCTTTTGAAGGAGACGAACCCGGGTAGATTCCTGGTGAGAGCCCCTCAACACGTTCACCTCCAAAAATCTGCTTTCTTCTCCATTAGGTACCAGTGCCCCGCGGGCTGTCTCAACAACCAGGCCAAGGTCTTCGGGACTCTCTTCTACGAAAGCGTAAGTGCCCGTGCGGACGGCCGTCGTGCGTTTGGAAGGGAGGCGGGTGGTTCTCACACGACAGGATTTCCTTCCCCTGCCTCTGCCCAAGAGCCGGCCCGCGCCTGTCTGTGGGCGCGCAGACTTGTAAAGTCACTTTTGGGGAACGGGGGGCTCCCCCTCGGAAGGGGAGTCTCCATCCTAGACCGGGCGCTAACATGCTCCACTGGATGGGGAGAAAGGGCTGTTTGTCACCGCTCTCCGCTCGTAAAGCCCCTCGGATGAGTTTTCTGAGATAAGCAACCCCAGGAACAAAGCCGTGTTCTAGAGAAAGGTGAGTCAGAAGTGCGGGAGAGCTTTGGCCAGACATTGCGGCTTTTCTGTGGGTTGAGGACAAACACCCTGGACATTTCTAAAGAAGCCCGGACAAAGGTGAATTCAGACATACTTACGGTGCCCCCTCTCCCTGCCCCCAGTCGTCTAGCATATGCCGGGCCGCCATTCACTACGGAATCCTGGACGCCAAAGGTGGCCTGGTGGACGTCACCAGGAACGGGAAGGTCCCCTTCTTCGTCCGGTCTGAGAGGAATGGCGTGGAGTCTCTGAGGTAACTACGATGAGGGTTCCTTCTTCCTGGTTATGAAGATATTGTTGAAATTTCGAGAAGCACCCGACAATATAAAGAAGCAGGAAAAAAAAAAAACCTATGAAGACTTAACTCCGTAGATCAAAATTCCCCCCACAGGCGATTTGCCATCTCTCCCCTGCGTGGGTTTTCCTGTGTTTCCTTTGGGCTGAGTTTTGACCCTCTCTTTGCTTCCCATCCTTGAGTTCATAGGTTTATTCTTGAATAGCATTTTTTTCTTTCTGGAGAATGAGGCTTTCCATTTTTAAAATAGATTGATTTATTTTTTCTTGGTGGAAGATACTATTTTACAGCTAGGTCTGCAGATGGACCCTGGCAGGCCATCCTCCCCATCCTGACTTTCGCGGTGGGGGAGGCCACATCGTGGTCTGTCTGTAGAGTCAGAGCCATAAAGGAACTGGGGAGCACGGAGCCCGGCAATGGGCTCTGCCCCCTCCCCTCATCTTGGCCTAATTTCTTCATCCCTTCTGGGTGGCAGCACCTTGCTTGTGAAAGAGGGCCCTGGTAGGACCCAGAGCTGACCCCCATCTCATCCCCAGAGCTACAGCTAGTCAGTTTTTAACATGATGTGACTCCTCTCCCACCGTTGCAAGGAAAGATCTATTGCCCAGAGCCCTGAGAACACTCCCCCACCCCACACCCAGGGGCCCCTTCCCCATCCAGGACCTAGAACCCAGCCCAGCCTAGCGGGGACACTGGGGACCCTGCCTCAGCCCCCCACAGCCCCGGGCCATGGCACATCGCCTTAAGAGACTTTCCCGTGTCAGTGCCTATCCCAAGGTCTGTAGCAAGGACCATGGGGACCAGAGCCCCTATGTGTGTGTTCCGGGGAGCTCTGCTCAGGACACTTCAGAAAGCACATGAGTCGTTCCCCTTTGAAAGGCCTGCTTCTTCAAGAGGTCTTGCAAAATTCTCTCTTCATTTTAGCTAGGGACTCCGGGGTTGTGTAAACACGAGCGCAGAAGTTTAACCGGAAGCAAAGAACATGTTCTTGGAGGCCGGGTGACCTAACGCCAGCCACGCAAGGCTCAGCACGGGCACCAGCCAGGTCTGGGCCCCGCATGGCCTGGCATGCTTGTCCCAGAGCTGCTTCTGGGCCCTCCTGGGGGCCAACTTTGCATCTGGAGCGGGGTTCTTTGTGTTTTAGGGAGTATGCAAACATCCACACAAATATCAGAGCTTTGTTTTCTTTAACTTCTAATTGAAATGTATTTCCTGCCGGTATGAATGCCAGCCCCAAACCAGAGTAGCGTTAGTGGGGCCAGCGACCCTCTCACTGGGAGAAATCCGGTTGCGGGGGGCAAGGGGGAATCTGAAAAGCCGGTCTCTGCCATGATTACCCTAAAAGGATAGTGGTTAGAAGACTGGCCTCTCGACGTGTGTTTACTGCGCTCACAAGGAAGTTCGGCTATCACTCAGACGCAAAGCCGCCTTAATCCTTGGATAACAAAAAGCATCACTAATAACTGACTCCCTGTTAATCTTTTAAATTTATCATATGCCTTTTAAAGTCATTATCCTGAGAAGGGGTCCGTAGGCTTCACCAGGCTGTCAGAGGGGTTCTCGGCACAGAGAAGGTTAAAGAGTCCTATTCTGGGATGTTCTAAGAGCTTTTGGGCAGTAGGAATCTAAAAAGATAGGAAGATAAAAAGTGGAGGCTGGAAACAAACGCAGGAGCCATCTTGCTCTTTTAGGAATGAGTCTGCATTTAGCTCATGTTTTCTTTTCCAGCAAATACAAGCCTTCCAGCTCCTTCGTGGTGTCAAAAGTAAAAGGTAAGCTGGCCAGTCTTTTTCTGTGTGACCATAATACACAGGTTATCTTGAGTTTCCCTGGAGTTTTCATTCTCCTTAGCTTTTGATTAAATGCATTTGATGCCTGCTAACACTGCTGTTCTCAGCATGTAAAGGCTTTTTCCTGATGAGGTCAGTTCTTTAACTACTTTCTAAACATATCTGAACGTGGCATTGGCCTTCAATTGCTAAACCAGAAACAGGACTGGGGATCCCAGCTGAGTGTCACAAAAATTCTAATGCCTGGGTCTAGAATGCCTGACAGGAAGAGTCCGTTTCTCCTGGTGGACAGTAGCAGCGGGAGCCTGTGAGAAGGGTGCTGAAGCACCATTCTGGGCTCATCAGAAAACGGGGGTTGATAGACCAGTAACGTCTGTGTGAACACCGAAGGGAAACAGGAAGAAGCACGTGGCACGTACTTGCCCTCTCTGGCCTCGCTTTCCTATTACCTGTATTTTCTATTGCCCAGGGCACGTTCATGTGGCAGGGTGGGATGCATCCATGGGAGAGCATGCCAGAGGCAGAGGGGAGCTGTGAATTTGAACTTTCCAGCCTGGGCACTTGACTAGAATGGTCCCAGGCAAGCGGAGATGCTTCCTCAGGAAGTTGGCCCGACGACCCTTCCTTTCCTTTGGGAAAGCCGTTCTTGTCGTCATAGGCCCTGGATGCAGGAATATCTGGTTAGGTGTTTTTATAAAAACATGTAGCAGCTTTTTTTCCATTTTACAAAAGTAATGCCTATTTATTCCAGATAATTTAAAAATACAAAGAAGCATTAAAAAAAAAAAAAAAAAGATTTGGCCCAGTTTCCGCCACTCAGAGATAACATTGTGAACATTTTGGTGGATACCTTTATGGTTTATTTTCCCGATGATTAACAGTATTTGCACTGGTAATGCATTGATACGCTTTCAAGAATTGAAAGAGAATTAAATAATGATGTATTATTCTGTGCCTTTTAGTGGTGTTCTCAACCCAATTTTAATGACCTTCCCTGCCTTCCGTTGTGCAGCGTCCCGTGGGGTACAGAACAAGTCCCCAATGGCTACCTAGATCTCGGGCCCGTCCAAATGATAGGCTGGACCAGGGGTTGGCGGAAATGACCACCTTCAGGGCCAAATCCTTCCTGCCGTCTGTCTTTGCAAATAAAGTTTTATTGGCACATAGTCGCTCCCATTCATTTACACGTCTGCTGTGGCTGGTTTCTACTACAGGAGCAGAGTCGAGTGGTTGCCATGTAGTCCATACGGCGGCCAAGCCAGGAATATTTAGCCTCTGGCCCTTTGGGAAAGGTTTGCTACACCTGGGGCTAGCTGAGGACATGTGCTCAGAGACCACAGGCAGCCAGTGTACCTCCGTTGTTAAAAACAAGTGACTTTGAAGAGGGGCTCTAGGCGGGGGATCAGAAACCCGCTTCCCGTGCAGACCTAGGGTAGTCTCTGGCCTTTAGGCCTCTACTTCCTCCTCTGGATAATTAGATTAATGCCTGCCATGAGGACCAAGGAGGGGAGCAATGAGAGAGATCGTCAGTTCCGGGGAGCTGTGGACACACTCGGGCCGTGGGGCGTCTCGCCTGTTGAGGGGCCCGAGGTGAGGTGCCTGTGGTGCTAGGCTTCAGCAGCTACCGGCTTCTCATCCCGCCTCCGTGAGAGGGTCCCATGAGGCCCTAGGGCCTGGGGGCCGGTGGGCCATCTCACAGGCTGGAGGCCTGAGACCCAGGCCTGCCAATGACTTGACCGTTTCCCGCCGTGTTCCTCTCCCCAGTGCAGGACGTGGACTGTTATAGCACCGTCGCTCAGCTCTGCCCGTTCGAGAAGGCGGGGACCCACTGCCCCAGGTAAGGCTCACTGGCCTCTGGTTTTGCAAACACAAGGGCCGAGGGAAGGAGGCATAGGGCTGGGTTGGGGTGTCGTCTCATGCAGCGAAGCATAACCAAGTTCTAGGCGTGGCCCTTTGGTGCGGACGCCCGGGAAACCGACTGCTTTGTGCTCAGGCTTCCAGACCCACTGGACCTCTCCCCGAGACCTCTGGTTCTCTGTCGCGTCCGGCGCGACAAATCGACCAGGAACGTGAGGGTAAGAGGATGGTGAAAAGAAATTAAGAGACAAAGAGATGGGGGCAGGAGGAGCACCAAGGAGGATGTCCAATAGTGCCCAAGTTTATTTTACAGAGTTCTGATTTATACCACACAGTAAGGGAATCACCTCCTGTACATCTGGTGCTAGTTTCTATTTTGGCCTGAGAATAGTTGGTCATGCAAAGATATCAGACAGCTTTGACCTTCGTGGTTTGGACACTTAGGCCATAACTCGATATTCACAAAACATAGGAGCCTAATTAGCTTAGTCTTGAGACAGCAGCTGCAATGGCAACAAGCCAAACCTTACAATGTTCTCATATCAATCACCAGGGAGACACGGTGGCACTCTAGAGATAGCTCGCCACCTGTGAAGGTCCTCGGTTGAAGAGGTTCCCAAGAACTGTTGCTCTATTGGGTTAACCCCTTCTAGGCGCGAGGCCCCCAACAGTTCTCCACCCTGGCTGCGGGGTGGGGGGGCGAGTGGGGTTGGAATTGCCTGAGGGACATCAACAAAACAGATTTCCCAGGCCCCTGCCCAGACCACTGAGATCTGAGTCTCAGGGAGCAGCCCAGCGGGGAATCCCCATACTAAAAGCTTCGTGGGGTCTCTTGTCCCCTTTATCCGCCCCTTAGTTCTTGGGCTTCATCTCTGACATTTTCTCTGGGTCACTTGAGAAACGGCTCATGACAGCCCAACTTTTCTGAGGTGTAACTTGCACACGATATAACCCACCCACTGTGAGTGTACAATCTGATGTGTCTCGACAGACGTCCCCATCATGCTGCCACCACCACGATCGAGTGTTCAGCATGCGAGAAAGTTGCCTCAAGTCACCCCTCTCCTTCTACCTCTGCCCCCGTGTCCCTGCCAACCACTGGTCTACGTTCTGTCACTATAATTTTGCTTTTCCCAGCATTTCGCCTAAACAGAGCCGTCCTAGTATGGAGCCTTTCGTGTCTGGCTTCTTTCCCTCTGCGTAATGCTTTTGAGTTTCTTCTGTGCCACGAGCACGTCGGTGGTCTCTTCTCTCCTGTCGCCGTGCACCGTGTGGGGTTCTAGTCTGTGCCTGGACCACAGTTTGTCTAAAGAGTAGATTTTAAACGTG
>NW_019154114.1:18910838-19148519 GCF_002288905.1 Enhydra lutris kenyoni
CTTCTTCCTCCTTCGGTCGCCTCTGGTGGGTTTTCTTTTTGTTCCGCGCCCCCCTTTTTTTGTAAATAACTTTTTTTGCCTGCCCCCCCCCCCCCCCCCCCCGCCGCCAAACTTTACTGGCTGATTTTTGGAGGGTGATGCAACCGGAAATAAAGTAACATTTGGTAACATCTGCTTCTGACGTACCTAATGGGTCCTCTTGGAGCTGTGACTCCTTCTCTGGGGGCCTTGAGGCCTATGGATTTTCTTACAGACTGACCTTAAACTAACCTGTGGGCACCCCCAAGGTATGAGCAGGGAAGAGCCCCAGGAGGGTCTGGTAAGGGAGGAGACACTGAGCGGGGACCCCAGGTCCCCCACTCTGTGGCCCACGTTCCCCTTGGGGCTTTCTCACAGGCTCCCAAGGCCACGGCCATCACCACGCTGAACCCCTTTGCATTTTCAATCAAGGAGGACAACCTTTTACTGAATATTAAATCATTAACCTAAATCTTAAGCAGAAGCAGAAGGAAGTTATTTCAGAAAACACAAATGAACAACAACAAAGAACTTGACATAGTGCAAGTACAGAAGAGACAGGTTTCTGACCTGCCATTCTAGAAACAGTAGGCAAGAATTTTCTTGCCCAAATTCTTTTTGAGCATCTCACATGCACATCCTCCTCCTCTCTGCCCGCCCTTGTCCCCTCCCCCACGCCTCCAGACCGTTTTAGCTTCTCACTGCCTTTGCCCGGGCTCTCTTCCCTGCCAGAATCCTGTCTCTCTTGGGGCCAGATGGTTTCCGGCCACCATCTTGGCTCCAGCAACATGTTCCAGATAAAGGCAAAAAAACCTTTTCTTAAATAAAGTTCATGCTTTTCCCCCCGGTTTGAATATCTCCCACCGCCTAGGACCCACCCATTTCCAGTGTGAGGTGCTTTCCTCATCCTCTCTGCCTACAGCAGGAAGTGGTGACTGACCCAGTGGTGATCTGACCCCTTCAGCCGCAGGTTATCAGTGCCCCCTCCCTGGGATGGTTTGACTCACTGAGGTGAGGGCCCTCCACCCTTTCCTTCCTCACACAGAAAAGCGGACTTTGACAAAGTCGATTGATTATAATCTCCATAGTGTGCCCATGATATGAACCGGCTGACGCCCGAGAACGGGAGGTACCCTATCTCACAATCCCGTATTCGACTCTCTTATGCATTTATCCTCTTTCGCCGTGTTATTTTGCGTGTCTCTTTTGTACGGAGTTGGAAAATTCTATATGCGGTGTTTACGAAGAGGGAAAATAGCTTTACCACTGCTAGGGTGGGAAGAGATGTTATTTTTCTTAAAGAGTTAACTGTGTGATAGTTTCCTTTCCCGGGTAAGCCGCTAGATCTTGAAATCCAAATGGGGAAGGCCAGCTGCTTCTCAAGAACTTTTGTCTTCTGCCGATCAGAACCATCACACGCATGTTTCTGGTTTTCCAGGGTTCGGTGTCCAGCACACTGCAAAGACGAGCCATCCTACTGGGCTCCTGTGTTTGGAACTAACATCTATGCAGATGTGAGTATGCCCACATTTTCAGTGGCCTCCTCTCCAAGCATGCTCAGACCTCAGAAACGATGTTCTAAGATCTGGATACCAGAAACCCGAGATCTCATTCCCGTGCTTTGAGCGAAATTGAGATCACTTCTTTCTGCGACCCTGGCCCTGGTTTCCCCGTGTGTGTGGTTGTCTTGGTACTTCCACTGGTGTGTGCGTGTGGTCGTAGGTGCCTGGGGACCTCATCGTGTGCGAATGTTTTCATGGTTCGGTAAATTGAATCGTGCCTCCCCATTCATGTGCGTTTTTAATGTGAAGGCTCTCAGGTATCGCGTATTTAAGCCTTCATTTATCCAGCTAATTCAGTCATCCTTCCAGCTCTCCTGATGCATCTCTAGAACTGGTCCCCTCTAGTCACTGTGTGTCCCCACTTAGCTAAAAGCGCACAGAAGGAAATATAAATTACACTAATGACAGCTTGTTCATAACCACTCTTACCACACTGCAGTCTGTTCTTCCACATTTCCTTGCTAACTTTAGTAAGGAAGTTTTAGCCTGGTTTTTCTGAGTGAATCGTCCAGAACATAGTCTGTTCCCTCCAGTTACCTGGGATTAAGACACATGGTGTCCCAAAGGATGGGAATGTGGTCGCAGCCCTGTCCACCAGGCTGTGTGATCCTCTTGCCAAGTTGCGTACCTCTCTGTGGAATGAGCCAGCGGAGATTTTCTAGTCCAAGGAATCTTTGAGACCTAACATTTCCTGATTAGATCAGCATCACCCATCCCCAGCTAACATTTTTACTCAGCTTTTTTCCGTCTTCATCTTAATTGTTCTCTCCCACACACCACCACCATCTTTGCCTCCGTCTGCTTCATTGGTTCCAGATTCCTATAAATCTGAGGTCACTAAGTCAAAGCAGTCTTCATGGCTAACCTTTTTCTCCCCCATCTTTTTCCTTTACTCTTTGAGTCTTTTTCTTCTCAGGAGCCATTCAGCCAAAATTGAGTTTTAAAAGCTTAATGGAGTAAAATATTGTATATCAATTATTAAATGAAATGTTTGAGCCAAACTTTGATTTTAAAACAACTTAAAAATAAAGTGATTCTAGCCAAATACAGAGAAACAATTAAGCAGCCTTGGCAATATTCCTGTCTGATAAAGTGGAATTTAAGGTTAAACATACTGAATGGGACAACACAATTCTTGTGGAATGACACGAAAGGTGCAGGTTGTGAAGGTATGAGATAAAATCTGTATGCACCAAACAACGTAGCAGCTAAACATATAAAGTTGTTTTAAAACTTAGAAATGCAAAGAGGACTTGATGAAAATTAATAATAATGTAAAAATTTTACTATGTTTTCGGTTCTTTAAGAACATCATTTCTAGGTATTGTTGTCCTCCCCTGTTCTGCCTTGCTGGAATGTACCTGTACTCATAATTACACTGGTGGGAACAGGCATGGGAGTAGAGACCTATATGTGGTCTTTAACTTGTTCTCCAGGGTTTCGAGCTCTTGGAACCACAGTGCTCAGCCCAGGGCTTGGCACATAATGACTGTTCAGTTAATGTCTGTTGAAGGAATAAATAAATGAAGATACTAAATTAGTTGATGTTTAAATATTAAGCTCTTCCAAAAATAAAGAAGGGAGAAAGAAAGAGAGAAAGAGAGGGGAGACAGGGAGAGGAGAGGGGAGGAGTAAGGAGAGAAGGAAGGGAGTTCCGTCCATCTCAAAGGTTCTTTTCTGGGCTCGGTTTCTAGGTCACTCTGTATTCTGGGAAATGATGATGCCTTTTGGAAAATGTCTGTTTAGCTAAGAGATTTATTTTGGGAGAGTTGTCTCCAAATCTTCGAAGGGCCCAATCATGCCACCGTTCCTGCCTGCTCACCGGGAGTGCGTTATCTGCCAGTCCCTCCCTTCGTGGTGAGCTGCAGGCAGGAGAAGCAGCAGGATGTAGCCCGGGGAGCAAGGTCTGGGTCACAAGACGCGAGTTAAGACCCGATTGCGAGATCGCGGTGAGCCTTTCTCCTGCTCTGAGCCTTGGCTTTTCTCATCTGTCCTCCCCGACTCCCTCGGTGGCTGGATAAGTTCTCACCCTTGGGCACACACCAGAATCCCCCAGAGGGCTTGTTCTGACAGATTTCTGGGCCCCACCCCAGCCTTTCTGACTCAGTGAGTCTGGGGAAGAGCCAGAGAATCTGCGCTGGTAACGAGTTCCCGGATGACGCTGATGCCGCTGTTCCGGGACGACAGTCCCTGGAGCATTCTCGGTGACGGTGGCAGTGATGATCACGGTGGTGCCACTTGCCTTATCAACTAGCGTCTCCTGACTGCCGCAGGCCGCAAGCCCGCGTTCAAGCCCTGAGCTTGTTGCGTCTTCCAGATAGTTCTCTCCGGCCCTCACAGTCCCATGAGGAATGGTGGACAGCTTGCTGGCTCTGGGGGGTGGCGGGGGGGGGCAGTCCTGACTCTGCTGTTTGCCGGCTGAGTGGTTTGGGGCAAGTCCCTGAACGTCCCTGAGCCTTGTTCCACTCGTCTGCTAAGAGAGGATAATAATACCCACCTGGCAGGGCTGTTGAGCGATTTCTCCGTCACTGCACAGGAGGCTCCCACAGCAGGGCCTACCTTGGTGAATGCTTGAACAAGTGTTACCTGTGATGATGACCCGCCCTTTGTACTGAGAAAATAAGGGCTCTTGGGGCCAAAACACGTCATTCAAGGCCACCCGGCGGACAAGTGGTGGAGGCGGGACGAGCTCCGGCCTCTCTGAGACCCGATTTCTGCGGGTGGTAGCTGTTTCTTTGCGTCGCTCGGGGCCTAGGAAGAGAAAGTGGACGGCCTGCGTGTTTATGGAAGCTTCGTGAGGGAAGCATGATGAAGAAAGGGCGAGAAAGGGGAAGACGGGTTGCCCAACGCTGCGGTTGCTTGGAGAGGTGTGTGTCGATCACCGACGAGAGCCGAGCCTCTCTCGTGAGAAAGATCTGCTGCCCACGTGAGGGTCTCATACTCGTGGCTGCAGCTTGACGTTGTCACGGAAAATTTGGATACCACGGGCGTCCAGAAATCCTCCGGGGACAGGAGGCAAAGGACGGCCACAGGATGCAAAACCAGACCGCGGCACCTCCTGCCAGCATTTCGGCCCAAGGATGTGCCTCCAGGACAGGGTCTGCGGGCGGTGGGCTCGGGTCCCCACACCCACCAGCTGCTGCGGCCAAAGCAGCCCCGGGCCTCACGCCCGGTGACTGGGTCAGCGGAGTGAGCTGTGGCCAGAGCGACGGAAGAAGTGCCTGCCGGTGAGGAGAGCGCACGTTCGTGCCCACACAGCTCACCCCCTGCCAACCCGGCGTGTAGAGGAATCCTCAAGTCTCCGTCTCTCTCTGAGGTGGTCGTCCATGCACTGCTTCCGAATCTTTGGGGGACACAAACCCTTTGAAGGACTGGAAACTTACGGATCCTTTTTCCAGGGGATAATTCAAAAGGCTTCCTCGTGCGGACGAGGTAACCAGCTGTCCCCGCTTCTCTGGGGTTTCCCGAGTTCCGTGCTGACACCAAGGAAGTTCTTGCTGATGTGCCACTCAGGGGCCTCCCTGGTCCCCCAGAGCCCGCTTGGCTAAGGAGCCCTGCCCTTGTCCGTTTATCAAAGAAGAACGGATGTGTCAGCCCGGAATCATACGTGGCCTTCGGTGACTCTGACAACTCAGTCCCATAAAGTGGGCACTCCGGTTCTCAAGCCCTCGGTGTGGGAGCTCCCCGGGGCTCTCTCGCTCTGCCCAGCCCGCGGCACGGAGCACTTCCCAGGGACCCATCAGGGCAGCCTCTGGTGCCGAGAAGTGATTTTCTTCTGATGCAAAACCAGCGGCTTCTCCGGCAGGACCCAGGTTTAAAGGAAGGGGGCAGGAGCCCACCGCCTGGCGGGGCGTCCCTAAGAGGGACTGCCCCAGACTCCCAACGTGTGAGATTCTGAATCTGTGTGAGATTTCAGATCGGGATTTTCCGAGAGCCCACTTGAATCTGTTCACTCCTGTCTTGGTGTTAAGAACCTGCTTGATGGGTTCCTTGTCCCATTCAAAGGGCAGCTCGGGGTACCTACCCTGTTCTACGTTCTGGGTCTGCGGACCGGACTGCATCCGAAGCCCCGTGTAACCAGGATCCTACAGGATTCCTCTTTCCCAGCCCACTCTCATCACGAAGGAGGTTCTGGCTGGGTTAATCAATGGTTGGGACCCCCCATGTACTATGCAAACAGGTGGCCTTGAAGACAGCCAAGTCCAGACACACATGCCCCCACACCCCGAGTGACCCTCGCCAGGTGGTGTTTGCAAACTTGGGTCCCGGTCTTCAGTGGCCGCGCCTCCACTCCCTGCACAAAGCACCACCCCCCTCTCCCTGCTCGACACACACGGAGTCTGCAGGCTAAGCCAATGAGGGCCGTGGCCCCGGGTCACCAGGTCACTAGGTCTGGCCTGTAGACGTCATTCTGACTCCATCTCTAAGTTGGCAGCTTGCTGAGCTAGAATGAGCTGCTGGCTCGGTCAGTTTGACTCATCCCGTTACCGGAGTCTCGAGGGCCGTTCCCCTGGTGACTCTGTTTCCCGAGTATCTGGAAGTCCTCACTTAAGGGACCTAATGGATGTCCCATCAGAAGCGGTATGTGTTTCTTAGGGCTGCTGTGATAAATGAGCACAGACTTAGTAACTTGGTGGCCTTCCTCTCACAGTCTAGAGGTCCGAAGCCCAGCACAGGCCTCCACAGGTACAGGTCAGGCTGTCGGCAGAGCTCCTTTCCTTCTGGAGCCCCCCGCACCAGGGGCACCTGTTTTTGTGACTTTCTCACTTTCCAAAAGCTACCCACAGCCCCTGCCCCCCCATCTGCAAAGCCAGCCCTGTGGCATCTTCAGCTCTCTCTCCCCATCTCTGCCCCACTGGCCTCCCTCTTAGAGGGACCCTGGGGATGACTCTGGGCTCCTCTCCTCCTCAAAGTCCTTACCTCCATCCCATGTGCAGGGCGTCCTTTGGCCACGGGCGCTCACATGGTCACAGGCTCAGAGACGGGGATGCGGACTATCCGGGGGCCGTGCGGGAGGCACAGACTTTCCCTCAGCTGGACCTCAGCGGGAATCTCGGCTAAGCCACTGTCGGCACAGCCCCAGCCAAGTTCTTGGTTCTCACCAAACCCACGCGCTCTGGCCCGTGGAGTGGGAATGGCGGGACTTACCTGTACCGTTGGAAGATGAAGTGAGATCCCAGGCCCAAGGCGGTCCGCCTGGGGCCGGGACTGGAGAAGCTGGGAGTCCGCGTTCTGTCTGCTAAGGGGGAAGGAGGCTGCTGAGCCCACGCACGGATCCGCGCGGCCCTGGCCGCTCACGAGAACCCCCGACCGGTGTTGAAAATGCCAAATCCGGGCTTCCCCCACCGCCGCTGCTTCCCGGGGAGGAGGCGGGAAGGCAGGGGGTCAGGCGCCGTCACCGGGTGAAGGTGCTGCACGGGGCTCTGGGTTGCAGTGGAGACTGACACCCACAGCCAAGGCCAGGGTTGGGTCTTTACCCCAGGCTGGAGGATGGGGTCACAGACGCAGCTGGAGTGGGTCACCCACGTGGTGCTTCACCTTGAGTGTGCCTCGGTCCCCTGGCCCTCATCAGGGGCAACTCTGAGTCAGCCAGTCAGGGTGAGCGAGGACCAGCTCCCCAACATGGGGATTGGTTAATCTCAGACATTCCATCCTGTGGATCCTTTTTCTGATGGCTCCCTAAAGACCCTAGTGAAAATTTAACTCGAGGGTTTGTTAACCCAGGAATTGGACTGCTTGATAACTTTGGAAAACAGCACACCCTACCCCTATTTAAAAACCAGCAGCTTCCTTGACACTTAGAATAAGCCTAGAACCCCCTGTCGTCCTCACAGCCCCACGGGATAGACCTCGTTCACCTCTCCCACCTGCCCCGCCACACTCCCCTGATGCGTATTCTAGCCACCTTGGCCCTCTTTCTGTTTCTGGGACATGACAGGTTCACTCTTACCCCAGGGCCTTTGCACAGGCTGTCCCCTCCGCCTGGGATGCTCTTCCCAGATGTATTCATAGGCGGTGGCCCATTCCTTCTTCTCACCCAAATTAAATCTCAAATGTCACACCAAGAGCAGTCCTCCCGGATTAACCATCCTGAGTGTCTCCACCCATTCACTTAACCTCATGAGCCGGCTTTATTTTCTTCACAGCCAGAGTTGGTTATGTGTGTATTTGCTTCCTTGTCAGGCTCCCTCAACTGCATGAAGGCCAAGACTTTATTTTGTTCCCTGCTGAGTTTTCCTACATTTAGCACAGGGTCTGGCACCCAGTAGGTGCTCAGAAAATCCTTGCTGAAGGAATGAATGTGTGTATGAATGAAGGATGCCAGGTCTCTCTGGAGAGACCCCAAAGGAATCAAGGGGGTGATGGGTGTTTCCTAGGGGTAACTTGATCAATGACCCCCACCCCCGCCAGCGTGGCCACCAAGTACTGGTTGGCGGGAGCAGGGCCTCGCCTGGGAGCACAGTGCCCTTGGCGTTGATCCCGGCTCTTCTCGCACTTTCAGAGTTCGAGCATCTGCAAGACGGCCGTGCACGCGGGAGTCATCCAGAACGACAGCGGGGGTTATGTGGACCTGATGCCTGTGGATAAAAAGAAGGCCTACGTGGGCTCGCTCAGGAACGGAGTCCAGTCTGAAAGGTAGGGCTGCGTTCTCCAGCTCTCGTCACCCAAGGCCCACCTACCGTGCCCCGGGGGCACCTGGAAGGGAAGCCAGTGTCCTTGACCTTGGGAGGAGAACTCAGGCCGGCTTGTGCTCATTCTCACCAGAATACACAGGACAAGCCTGTTCTTTCTCTTCCTTTCTGTTTTAAAAGTGAGAACTTTTTTCTATGACATTATATGTTTTTGTAGAAGATTGAGAAGCCTCCCATAAGCCCCCCCAAAAAAACAATCATCCATAAGCTGTCACCTGGGGGGGTTACCGTGAGGCTTGTGCTGGGTCTCCTTCTGGTCCTTTTACTTGGCATGGGCGTGAAGAAAACACACGGGATCCAATTATGGTGACTCAGTGGTTCTCTGCAGCTAACGATAGTGTGGTTACGTCCGTCGCAGAAGTAAGAGCGGAGGGCTTGGAGCTCTGCTTCTCACTGGCTTTGTGCCCACCAGCCAGCTGCCTGATTCCTTGTACCTTAGCGTTCTCCCTGTGATACAGGGACAGCGCCGGCCCCGGCCTCACGGAGTGGCTGGAGGATTGAGCCAGTGGCCGTCTGTAGCTGAGAGCAGCGGCTCTTGGAGAGGACAGTCGAGTACTCTGTGTTTTCACTGATTAGATCATCACGCAGCTCCTAACCCCCCCCCACCACGTCCCTGCTGGTGACCCCACACAGTTGCGTCCGGTGGGCACACTGCACCCCTCTCCTGTTTGGGCAGTTTGTCCAGTACTTTCCCATCCCAGAAGGGGCAGGTGGCGATTGTCCCGTGACGGCCATCCTTGTGGGGGAATGTCAGCACATGCCAGTGCTTATTTCCGGAAATCTCTGGAAATGACATCCCTAGATCAAAGACTGAGCAAATGTCTGAGGCTTTGGGTAGGCCTTTCCAGAATGTTCTTAAGGGGTCCCAAGGTGGCTTCAGGCTGCCAGTTATCTCCTGGCAGATGCTTCTCAGCCTCACCTATGTCCTGTTGCCATTGATGTGCCTCACGGGCCTCGAAACCCAGAGACCCAGGCCCCAGTCCCGGGGTTTCCTCTGAGAACCCTGTGACCTCACACAAGGCATCCGGCCTTTCCCGAACCTTGGCTCCTGTGTCTGTGAAATGGGTCTGATGACTCGCCTTCCCCCGGGGCAGACCCCTGTTGGGGGTGTATTTGTTCCTGGGGCTGGTGGGGAAAGGTACACAGACGGCAGGGTGCTTACAGCCCAGATGTTGATTTCCTCGCAGTGCTGGAGGCGGGAAGTCCCCGATCAAGGCGTGGGCTGGGGACACTTCTTCCTGAGGCCTCTCTCCTGGGAGTGTAGACGGCCACCTTCTCCCTGTGTCCTGACCCAGTCCTCCCTCTATGTGCGTCTATGTCCTCTTTTCCTCCTCTAAGGAGACTGGTCAGGTTGGATTGGGGTTCCCCCTCAAGGCCTCATTTTTAACTTCATTATCCTTTCAAAGATGCTCTCCAAATACGGTCCGTTCTGAGGCATTGGGGGTTGGGGTTTAAATGCAGGAATAGGGTTGGAGGACACGAGTGAGCCCATAATGGAGGGGAGCCCTGAAATTTTTATTTGAAGGGGCTTCTTTCAAAAAGGAATATAAAATCAAGAACACAAAATATGCCAGGCCCTGGAAGCTCAGGCTTTCGTGGTCCCCCCCATACCCCCAGGCTGCCCGGGAGCGTCAGGATGGCACACAGACCCCACCAGGGGCCCACACAGACACTCTGCCCTGAGCCCTGATGCTGGAGTGGACGGCGTCTGCGTCTTCTCCTTCGGCGTGGGCAACCTTTGTTTGGGAAGAGCTTAATGCGGGGAAATTCCATTGATTTAATGGGAGGGAAATCAGGCAGCTGATTAGTGGAATTTCCTGGCCAGGCTGGGAAGAAGTCCCGGACACCACTCTGTTGAGCTCTCTGTACCCCTCGAAGAGGAAACGGTCTTGCTGAGAAACGTGTCAGGCTGGCCTTGGCGCTCACTGCCCACTCGTCCCTGGGGCAATGTCAGCGGCTCCCCGAGGGCGGCCACTGGGCTTAATGTGTGGCCCCTCCACGTGGGTGTCTGGGATGGGTCCCCAGGGTGGTTTCTTTCCCACTGTCACCCTCCCTGCCCCCCCAAGACCCGTCATTCTTTATCTCTTCCCGAGGGACCTGCCCGGAATTGCTGTCATCATTATAAATATCCTCCAGGCAGCCCTTCCTGGGCCCAGAGTGGCCGATGCCCGCTGCGCTATTCGGGAAGGTTCTAGCGAGTTCCTGCAGCATCTCCAGAGTTGAGATCCTGCTTCCTTTCCTTCTTGGACTCGCTCACTTGTGACTCAGTTTTCCCACCCATAAAGGGGAAGGTGAAAACACCTGCCCTGGGGTTGTGGTAAGGTGGTGGGTCTCAGACCGGCCCCCACAGACGAGCAGAATCCAGGTCAGCCAGGAGCTTGCTAGAAAAGTAGGCTCTCAGGCCCTCCCCAGACCTGCAGAGTCTGAAGTTCCGGGACTGGGCTCTGTGATTTCCATGAACACGACTCCCAGGGTTCCTGGTGCACGTCGGACAATGCTGTGAGGCTGGTCGCGTCCCCGGCACACACAGGCACCATGTGGGATTCTGATACTTTGCGATTCGGACTTGTTCTCCTGGAGCCCGGGATGCTGGTGTCGGTGGGCGGGGAGACAACAGAGTCCACCCTGCACACACAGAAGGGGGAGGCCATGCCGGGAGGGTGCTCTTGTGGGGTGGGGTCTGATGACATTTGGGACCCTGCTCCCCACTGGGTGTCCTTGGGCAGGCAGTCTCCCCGAGCTTCAGTCCTTCGGACCTGTCACATGGTCGCTGTGAAGATCATGGAGAGGGTCTGGCCAAGCACCGGCCGGCGGCTCACCGTACATGCCCCGTGAACCCGGGGCCCTCGTACCTATGGTATCACATAGAAGTCTGTTGCTCACCTCGGTGCCATGGTTCCTGCACGTAGGGCCAAGTGACTTGTGCGTAAGAAATTGGCTGTGTGGATGGTCTTTCAGGACAAGGGGAGCACCTTGTGGGAAGTCACTCTTCCATCCGTGTGTCCGTCCTTCCAATGCGCCCTCACCCGTCAGGGGTCGAACGCTTGGCGAGCTGGTGTGATGTCCCAGGCACTGGGATCCAGCAGGGAACATGCGGCCTGATCTCTGCCCACGAGGGCCGTGTCATCCGGTGGGGCAGAGATGGCAGGAGGAAGGACCAGTGCAGTCGCAGGGGCCCGGGCGTCACTGTTCTGGAGGGAGGGCAGGCAGCTGAGCCCGTGAAGCAGGGCCCCGTCTCACTGTCTGGAGGCTCCGGCTGTACCTCACGGCCCCTCGTTGACATGGGACCTCTGCAGCCCTCCGCACAGAGACCAGGACTGGGAAACCTCCCCAGAGCCTGTTCCCATTAGGGGCTGCGGGAACCAAGCCTGGGGCTGGAGGGTGGCTCTGTCCCCAACGGCTGCTGGTTCCCGGGAGTGGTCCCAGGGAGTCCCCAGGGAGTCGCGGATGCTGGACACTCTGGGATTGGGCACTGCGAACTTCATGCCCCTTCAGGGACGCCTCCGGTCGAGCAAGGAAGCAGAAGCCTCCTGAGCAGAATTCTCGGCACCTGGGCCAGAAGTCAGTCTGGCTGCAAAGTAGCTTTGGTGTAGCAGTGGTCTTTTTCTAGAAGAGGATTTCCTGAGAGTTTTGAAAGACACGTATGCAGAACTGAGACCCTGTGGGAGGACAGGAGTCTTCTGTCTCACACACATGTCCACCAAGGATTCGCAGAGGAAAGGAGAGGTGTCAGGAAGGGCTCTCGACATTGGGACCGGGGTGTGCTGGAATGTTCTCGTAAAGAAGCTGGACATCTGGGTGAATATCGGTTCAGGAATTTTTCCTAGACCAGGACCGTTTTTTTAAAAGCCCGATTTCACAAGGAGATTGGGAAACACACCGGTGCTGACAGATAGCATTCTTGGCCACTTGGTTTTAACAAACATAACCCGCACACAGAGGTGGATGGTCTATATGTGGAAGGACTTTCATCTAAAAATGAGTGTCACATTTGTGGGCAGCGTCTTTGTGCCAGGCCCTGACCTCCTGGGGCATGTCCAGAGCATGCTTAACCAAAAGCCACACGGGGTTCTAAAGTTTCTGGTAGACACAGTAACAAGTAAAAAGGACAATTTAGAATATATTTGATTGAATGCATTGTATCAAAAATATCATTTTAATGTCAATTAATAGAAAGTCATTGATAAGAAATAGGCACTTTTAAAAATAAGATCTTGGAGCTCTCCCCTGTATGACACACATCCAGCATCTCAGTCTGGGCGAGTCCCATCTCACGTGCCCAGTAGCCACTGTGACTGGTCGACTGCTCTGCTGGGCAGCTCAGCCCTAGGACTCGGAAGGGTTGGGTGTCTGAAAATCCCTCAGTGTATCCAGAAACTCTGAGAAGCAGACACCATTAAGCTGTTGTTTCCGGATGTCACGAGCTCCTCCCTCTCCCCCAAGAGGGCTGGACCAAGACTGGGTGTCGGGTTCCCACTGCTGGGCAAATGGGTGTGTTTCCCCTCCCCACCCTCCAAGATCTGTACGCACAGTAGCTCATCAAATCCTCCCAGCAGCCCCATGAAGTGGGGACTCCAGTTATCCCCACTATATCAGGAAGGAAAGGGAGGCCCAGAGGGGTTGAGTGACTTGTTCAAGGTCACTGGCCAGCAAGCCCCAGAGCCATGACTGAATCAGGCCACTGACTCCCATACCCGTTCTCTTCACCAGCATATGTGATCCCTGAGCCTGGGGCACAGGCCCTGCCCAGGAGAGGTCGGGCGAGCCTTCAGGGCAAGGGCGCACTTGTTTTTACCTTTAAAATTTTTTTTTAAAAAAGATTTTATTTATTTGACAGACAGATCATAAGTAGGCAGAGAGGCAGGCAGAGAGAGAGGAGGAAGCAGGCTCCCTGCTGAGCAGAGAGCCCGATGTGGGGCTCGATCCCAGGACCTTGGGATCATGACCTGAGCTGAAGGCAGAGGCTTTAAGCCACTGAGTCACCCAGGCGCCCCTATCTTTAAAAGTTTATATTAGAAAAGAAATACATACTTACTATTTAAGTAATAAGTCTTAGGGGTAGAAAACCAGAGTCCTGCACAGGTGCCCTGCTAACCTCTGTTACTTGCTCATTTATAGCTTTTCAGGCCTTCTCCCCCAGGGCACATACAACCCATACAAAATCAAGACGGAGATCATATACCACACACTGTTCTGAAACTCTTTTCCCGAAAGAATATTTTTATATTTCACGCAATAAGAGGAAGACTTGTGACAGGGCTTGGGCTTCTGTGGGGATAGTGCCTTTGTCACTGTGTGTGGACCCACTGTGTGCCAGGCACACGGTCCTTTCCCGGAGGGGCGATTGGGATTCAAACAGCATAGGAAGGACTGTTTGCAGCTCCCACTGACTGAGCGCACCGACCCGGGGTTGCTGGCACAGGCTTGCGTACGCCTCCCGCTGTCCCTAAGGACCGGATGCTTTCACAGGCCCTGTTCTGCAGATGGGAGAACAGGCTCAGAGAGCGGGACTAACCCAGGTCCTAGGGATAAGGTCTGAAGCTGCGTCTGACTCTTGAGTTTTCCTGGAAGATCTCTAAACAGATGAGACTCTGGGAGAACAGGGTTCGGATCTTTAAAATAAACCAACAAAATATCTACACTGCATACAAACACCTACACGCGTATACGTCTACACATATCAATACGCATACGGACACGTATACGAAGAAATGATATTTCTTCATAATTAAAAAGAAATTGCACCCTGAAAAAGCTAGGAGGGCCGTCGCGTGTTCCTTTCCCGTAGTCCGTCTGACGCTGGGTTCTGTGACTCCGTGGGGTCAGCCGCCGGCTCGTGGGCAAGCCCACGGTCCCTCCTGGGACAGCCCACCCCGTGCCGAGAACGGCGTGTCATGCTGTCCTTGCAGTCTGGGTGGCCTGGTGCCAAAGGGCCATCGGTCCCTGCCTGAATGACCTCCACCTGCTGCTCCAGGATGCAGTCCGATGTTTGGGGCTCCTTGAGGGCCTACAACCTACCCCGCCCCCTGGGGACCTGGGGTGGGCCGATGTCACCCTCGGAGATGGCCAGCCACAGCCTGACTGCTCAGGATAATGGTTAGGGGCCTCGACACACCTGGGTCCGCATCCCAGCTGCACCCAGAACAAGGTGTTCCATTTGGGGCAAATCGCGTATTACTCAGAGCCTTGGTTCCCTTTCTATAAGTGACGAAAACCTTAGAGATCCTATGGGGTGCCCTTGAGAGGTGCACGGGGCAAGCTTATGTAAGGACCCAGGCGGCATCCCGCGGGCAGCAGGGGTGGGCAGAGCTGCCGGCTCCTAGGGGTGCGTTTGCTTCTCCCCAGCCCTTCTGGACGTCTTGTGGGCTCTCTCTTCCTCCGTTCCTTCCTGTTCTTCTTTTTAAAATTAGAGAAACCTCCAGAAATCATTCTAATTTTAAAATAATTTTAAGGAATTCATTTCAAGCGATTAAAATCTTAATTTTAAGACATTTTAAGAAAATAATTTCAAGATGTAATTGCCAGTTATTTAAGAAAATAATTTCAAAATAATTTCAGATTTCAATTACCGTCACTGAAAATCCCACAGCCAGTGTCAGCGTTCCCGTGTGTTTCCTTCCGGATTTTTTTCTGTTCACAAACCCCTTCTTTCTTGTTTTCGTTTTACCCGAAACGGATCAGACTTCCTGTATTGCGAGGGTAACTCTTTTTTTTTCAGTCAGTAACCATTTGAATGTGCTCCCAAGCCACGTCCTACATAGCCACGCCATCATTTCCGTGGCTGCACCCTCTTCCCTTGTGTGGACAGACCGCCCCTGGACAGACATCCGGGCTGTTTCCTTTCACTTTGCTGCGATAAACAACACAGCAGAGAACATCTTTGCACCAGCCTGTGTGCTTTCCCGACAGTTTCTTAAGAGAACTTCCTTCCGGTAGATGGTGGCAGGGACAGACCACGTCTCTCTGAGGGGTTAGGCTTCTTCCATGGCCAGAATGAAAGCCCCTCCCCTCCCCACGCAAGGTCACAGCTGATGCGATCCTTGCCCATCTCTCTACCCTCTTGACGCGCTGTCCCTCTTCATGACCCTTCGCTCGCTGGCCTCTCTGTTCTGGGGATGCGTTGAGACGAGCGCCTTTGCACCCACTATCACCTGACCCTGAATCCCCTCCCCCATCTGCCATGTATTCCTGTGATGGGGGTCCCCTTGTCACTCAGCCTGTCACACAGCTGCTGCCTCCCCTGGCCTGCTCCATTCCCATCACCCTGCGTCCTTCACCCCTGCCCTGCTCCGGTCTCCTTATTCTGAGCCTCACCCCTGCCCTGCTCTGGTCCCATCACCCTGCATCCCTCACCCCTGCTCTGCTCTGATCCGATCCCACCACCCTACGTCCGTCCTCCCTGCCGGGCTCTGGTCTCCTTATTCTGAGCCTCACCGCTGCGCTGCTCCGCTCCCATTTCCTGGTGCGGTTTTGCTCCCAGGACCCGTCACTCTCTGAGATGATCTTTTTGCCGTGTTTAGCTGTCACTTGCCACCTCCAGTTCTTGCCCGTGAAAGCAAGAACCTCAACAGTTCTGTTAGCCCCGCGTCCCCCCACGCAGCCAGTGCCCCGCACGTAGTAGGTGCTCAGCTGCATGCTCGCCGAATGACGGACACGTTGCTGAGTTCAGAGATGCGTTCAGAGCGCACTGAGGGATTTTTCCCAGTACTTTTTACGAAAGTTCTTGAAACCCTTTATTAAAATGGCCAATACCTTTTAAGAAAATTGCCCAGACGTGCTGTGCCAACTGACGCTCCCTTCTGCTGTGTGTGGGAGTTACAACGAGCCCAAGGAGGGCATTGGGACCAGAGGGTGAGGCTTCAGAACGGAGGGTGGGAAGGCTGGCTCCCAGCCAAGCAGTCACACCCCCTCCCTGTCAAACACGCAGGGCCAACGACTCAGCCAGCCGGACTGGGGCTTGGTCAGTGTTTGAGGCAGAGACAAGTGGGAACCCACCTGAAGGCTTTTTGGAGTAGCCTGAACCAGAGGGATTCTCTGCCTGATCTAGGGGAGGAGCCCGACACGCGTCACACGGGCACCCTCAGTGGCGTCTCTCACTGGTTGATGTGTTAAGAAATAGACACCCCATTCAGCAGGTCTGCTTTTGTCTCCGAGGTGGATCGGCTCCTCGACAGGGGTGCTCTGCAGGTACCGGGCCCTTGTCCAGACGACAGCCTGCATGGCCCTCTTGTCCCGGGGTTTTTGGGGCCCTGTGGTGGGGAGACACGTCATCGATAGGACGGTAGTAGCCAGAGACACAGACCTTGCTGTTCTTCCCAGCGTGGCTGGTCCACCAGGAGGACTGGCCGAGAACCTGGTGGCTCTGGCTGGTTCTCCCAGGCTGTTCATTTGGGCAGAGGATCTGGGGAAGTCGTACAGCCCAGAGGCCTGAGGAGGGCCCTGGAACCTGAGCTTTCCAGAAATCAGCAGGGCAGCCGGGTAACCCCAGCCCCAGCATGGCCACGCTCTCCGTCTGGTGGGAGCTGCTGGCCTGGAGGCCGGCGGCCCAGCGTTCCGGTCTGTCTGGATGCCTGGCTTTTGCTCACAGCCCCGTCTTGCCAAGGGCTTCCATCGGATACCCGTTTCGAAAGTTCAGTCCCAGGGTAGCCAAGAACATAGCGCTGCCATGGGGAGGGGAAACAACCAGGAATTCCAAGCAGCCTGCTTCCCCAGGACTGCCGCCCTTCCCAAGCAGTCGGAGAGGGCAAAGGCCATCTGTCTGGTCGGCAGTTTCAGCTGGAGGGGAGACTCCACAGGAAATCAAGCTTAAACCACGGCTCGGCTGTGAATCTTATGCTCCAACTCATTCATAATGAGCAGAAGGCAAGTTAAAACCCCATGTGGATGCCGTGCCCTACTTTTGAATGGCTGAGCACCGAAAGCCGACGAGCACGCCGGGCTGGCGCGCGTGTGGGCTGGACCGGCCACCTCACCTGCTGTGGATGGGGCTTGTCTTTGGGGGGGTCTCCGCAGAGGGCAGTCTGGCAGGCCGTCCAGGTCGTAGACGCCAATGTGTGTCCTGCCATCCTGCCCCCTGGAGCCGATCTGTAGGAGCTCTCGTACGCGTGTGGACAGGACGAGGCTGGACTCTGTGGCATTGTGTTCAAGAACAAAATATTAGGGGCTCTTAGAGCTCCGTGAATAGGGGCCCAGTTAGGTCTGTTGGAATACTTTCATAGGATATCATGCCACTGAATTCAGAGCATGGGCAAGCTCTTCGTGTCCCACAAGCTATGGGACTCGCAATGGGGGCTGGCGAGGACGCAAAGCCCCCCCACAGGCCCCCCACAGGCAGCCGGCGGGGAGGAGGTAAGATGGGGCAGCTGCTGGAAACATTTTGGCAGCTTTTACAAAAGGCAAGCATGCATTTCATCTCTGGACCCAGCTGTGCCGCTGTATATCCAATAGAAAATTGTGTCCATATGGGCGCGCGTCCACGAACGTTCCCGGCAGCATTTCTCGTCGATGCCCAAAGTGGAGAGAATCTACGTATCCATCAGCTGGGGAACCGGCACAGAAAATGTGGCCTCTCCCTAGGATGGACTATGATTCAGCCATAAAAAAGGAGGCAAGTACAGGTCGCGCTGCTGTGTGGGGCGAGCCTTGGAACCCTCCTTCCGAGCCAAAGCAGCCAGGTGCTCAGGACACGTAGTGTGCGGTCCCAAGCACATGACACGTCCAGGAAAGGCAGATCAGCTCAGGCAGAAGTCGCCGGAGCCAGTGGGAGGGGAACGGATTAAACCTGGGCGTGAGCGATCTTTCGGGGTGATTATAATCGTCCGGAACTGCTTTGTGGCGGTGATTGCGTAACCCTGTAAAATTTCTCAGAATTGCCGGAGCGTACACGTACACGGGGGTGCACTTCATGGCGTGTTATACGTCAGGGCCGCTGGGGTTTCTCAATGTGTAGGTACGTGTGTGTATTAGAGAGTGCGCCCACGCTGCGGGGAGGGGCAGAGGGAGAGAATCTCATGCAGACTCTGTGCTCAGCCTGGAGCCCGACACGGGGCTCGATCCCACAACCCTGAGATCCTGACCCGAGCCAAAAATCAAGCATTGGCCCCCGGACCGACGGAACCACCCAGGCTCCCCATCAGTAGATCTGGGTTCTTTTGTTTGTTTTGTTTTTTTCTTCTAAAGGCTTTAATTCGCTGAAGGATTTAACCCCTGCCTGGAGAGGGGCTGTTACTAGCTGTGTGACCTTGCCTGAGTCCTTGCCATCTACTGCGTCTGTTTCCTCACCCGCGAAACAAGGTCGCTAACGTACCCACCTCTCGGAGAAGCGAGGAGGCGCATACACAGTGCTTTGTGCGGTGCCCGGTGTCTGGGCCTCGTCAGCGTGCTCTGTTTCGGTAACCACGGCTTAGGCGTCACGGTTACGATGCCATCCTACCGGCCGGTCAGCCAGACGGCCGTCCCAGTGGAGGTCGGCAGGTGATGCCTACCCCAGGCAGAGGTCTCGGAGGGTACACCCGGTTCAGAGAGATTGGGGCCGGCGGATCGTGGAGTTCAAAGAAAAGAACTTCACAACCCTGCCTGACCTAGATTCAGACCCAGGCCCTTCTGCACAGAGTGGAACTTGCCAGGTGTGCCTGGCCCGGGGCAGGAGCTATGTTTCCAGCAGCTGCTGAATCCCTGGCGGGGATGGGGCACCCCGCTCTCCCTTCTCCGAGTGAGATCTCCCGATCTTTCAGTAACGTGCCCTCTGCCTTCTCTTGCAGCCTGAGGACCCCCCGAGACGGAAAGGCCTTCCGGATCTTTGCTGTCAGGCAGTGAATTTCCAGTGCCGGGGAGAAGGGGGCGTGCGTCTTCAAGAGGGCTTCCGAGTTTTGCTTTTTATTTTTATTTTGTCATTTTGGGGGGCGGGGGGTTGGGCTGGGGATATAGAGAGGCAGGAAACTTCCTTTGAATGGCGTTCAGTGTCACACCCATTGTGCCTTTGTCTCAAACCACATGGAGAAGCAGCCTCCTGGGGTCCCGGCCAGACAGCTGGTGACTGGTCCTGCTGGGGCCGGGGGTCTCCATCTGTGTGCCCTCTCCTCAAGGACGGTCACCGAGGCGTTCCTCCCCGGTGCTCCTCGGTGGGTAGGGAGAGGGTTCCAGGCCCACAGAGATGGCAGGACTCAGAGCTCACGCCCGGGGGAGGCACGCAGGGGTGGGAAGAGGCAGAGTGAGCGCCGGAAAGGCGAGTTTCAGGAATGGAGTAGAAGGTGGTTATTTAAAAACTTTGAAAACACAGTCCGTCCCTACCGATGGAGAAAAATGGGTGTGACGTTTGCTGGTCAGACACATGGGCTGGAACCAGGAGGGCTGGGGGAGCGAGGCCTGGGCCCCGCCCTGGCCCCCCCGTCCGTGCCGGCACCCCGCCTCCCGCGGGCTGGTTCTGTACGCGGCAGTGCTGGCTTCCTTAGAGCTCCTTAGTAACTCCCGAGATGTATCTCTTGTCTTCATCCTTCCTTTTGTCCACGTGGCCCGTCTGTCTGCTGCCGTGACCTTTGGTCTCCTTGAGGACAAATCAACCAGGATCCTTTCTTGGCCCGTCCCTCCCGCGGTGGCTCCTGGCCCAGCCCAGACTGGGTTACGCATCACCTTCCCCGCCAGGGTCTTTGCTTTGCGAGAGGTTCTGTTGGCAAACCAGTGCCCCCTCCCCAACTTGTTTTTTTTTTCTCCAACTCACAGTTTCTGTTGGTTCCACTGAGGCATCTGTGAACAGCCAAAGGAGGGCTGTCTTCTTGCTGCTTTCCGAAAGCAGTGGTGGACTATGTGGTCCCCCTGCATCGGCTGACCTAGTTTCTAGCCACGGCGGGGAAGGGATTCCTGAGTACATTCCTCGCCCAGGTTAGCAGCTCTGGGAAGAGGAACCGTTTGTGGTTATGAAACCCTCCTGCGGTGTAATAGCAGGAGACAGAAACACTCTGGAAGGGTTTCTCTTCCTGTTTTTGTGGAACGCGTCTTGCCAAACGGCTCCGAGGAGCTCGGTGCTCTCTGGGTCCTGCTTTATAAAAGTACTTCAGGAGCCCAGACCCAAAACCCACAGTGAAACAAAATACCTTTTTGTAAATAGCATTGCTTTGCAGAGGCTAAAATCTCTCACTTTCGTGAACACCGGGTTTACGTCTGATTTCACCCTCCCTCGAAATATTTCAAAGGCAAAGGAACTAACAGTTGTTTTAAAAACAAACAAACAAACAAACAAACAAAAAAAACAAAACCACAGACAGAGCCGGACTAAGATGGTCCGGACAAGGAAGTCTACCCGGGGAAGTAAGCCCGGTGTGCCGTCCAGAACATCCCTCCCTCCAGCGCGCACTGGAGGTAAACAGCTTCCCTCCACCACCTTTAGGAACTGGGGAAAGGCTGTGCAAACCTTTGCTCCCCGGAGCTGGAATGAGCAGACCTGTTCTTCTTTCATGCACGGTGGGCTCGTAGTAATTCGTAGGTTTTGACGATTCATTCCCAAATGCTAGAGCACAAGAATTCGGTCAGCCTATTGCTTGCATGTCTAGTTACAGCCCAAAGATCTGAGTCCTTGGAAACTTCTGGACTCTAGGTGTTGTGCTGCTGGACTCCTGTTTCCTCAGCCTCTTCTCGACCACCAGGCTGTCATGGCCCGTGGCTCTGTCAAGACTGCAGGGTTGGGGCTTTTGGAATTTGCGAGTATCCAGGGGCTCTTTCTGGAAGCGTCCTTCCCGAGGGAGAATCTGAAATGTCTGGTGTGAGAGGTCCCCATCCTGTTCAACTCAAGGGCCCTGTTGCCGGACGCCCCCACAGCCGCCGGTCTAACAGGATCAGCAGCGCAAGCCCAGAGCCGGAACGCGCGCTCCTGTCCGTGCTCTGCATCGTTGTGCAACTGGAACCGTTTTTCTCCCGAAAATGGAAACAAGGCCACAGAGCCCAAGCCCCTGTAATCGGAGACCGCCTCTCATTTTGTCCGTCAACAGGACCCGTCGTGCCATCGGCACGTAACCCACAGGGAAAGCTGGTAAATCAGGCCAACGCTGTCTCTGGGTCTCTTGGCCCCAAAATGAAATGTCCTCGTTTCCTTCAGATTTCTGCCCCATCCCGTTCTGGTCATTTATGTGGTCTGTAGGCTCACGCAGCCCGCAGCTTACATGTGTGCTTTTTTCTATGAAAAATGATGTATTTTACTACTTCCTGTGTACAAAAATTTACTGTAAGCGTGTGTGTGTGTGTGTGTGTATGTGTGCGCGCTTTGCACGAACAGGGACCACGTTGCTGTCGTTTCAATAAAACCCGTTCGATTTCTGAAGTGTTTCCGTGACGTATCTTTTTTGGACAAACCTGAACAGTTTGTGAAATAAAACATTTAAAACCTCCCTCGAAGGCTCTTGGCTGTCTTGTTCCCGGCGCTTCTACCAGGAGCATGTCCCGAGGCAGGGAGATGCCGACCACGGCCCTATTTTCGGGAGCCTCGGGGGGGAACCTCCGCGTGGTAAGTCGGAGGAGATGAAGAGAGGCCGCTGGCCGTGTGCAGACTGTGTGCGGGTGGGGTGGGCGCGGGGGCTTGTCAAAACGCGGATTCTGGCCCGGCGGCTCTGGGCTGGGAGCCTAGAGCCTGCGTGTCTCAGGACCTACGTGTGTGCTGCTGGCCCCGAGAGCACACGGCGTGTGCCCGCGAGGACTCTGCCCAGGCGCCCGCAGCACACCAGCTCAAACCACAGAGATTATTCCCTCCCCGTTCTGGCGGCCAGAAGGCCGAGATCAAGGTGGCAACAGGGTCGCTGTCTCCCGAGGCCTCGCTCCTTGCTTGCTGATGGCCGCCTCCTCCCTGAATCCCGGGCTCTGGGCGTGCACCCCTCGTCCTTCTGGGTCAAGGCCTCACCCTTGTGACCCTCATTTAACCTTAATTCCTTGGAAGCCCCATCTCCAAATAGTCATGCTGGGAGCCAGGGCTTCCCCATCTGAACTGGGGGAGGGAGGGGACATCAGCCCCTTTCGGTAACTGCCGTCGTGTGTCCCTGTGTGTCCCAAGCCGCTATAGCCGTGGGGTGGGGGAGGGGTCTCAGAGGCTTGGCTCGTCTTTATGTCTATCAACACTTCTGCCTTTGTGTTCTCAGCCCTCGCTTATGCTCTTTCCGTTGGCGGTGGGGATAGCTTTCCTCTGAAATGTGTAGATTCAGGCTTTGAAAATGCTGATTTAAAATATCGCACGAGCACTTGCCCAGCAGGATTGTAAAAATCACGGACATTGGGTAATGACTGATGTTGGCACTCACTGGTTTCTGACAAGTGCATGGTCGAGTCCATGGAAATGACCCCGTTGGCACCACCACACGGGGCACTGGGGAGTCTCCCCCGCCACCCCCCCCCCCCAGATCTGCAGCCTCTTCTTCCTGCAGCTAATTCCATCCCTTTTATTTCGGACAGGACGTTTTTCCATCCTAGAACGTCCATCTGGTTCTTTTCCTTATTTTCTAATTCACCATGAATTTTTTTCCTTTTTTCTTCTCATTTATTGTGAAGATACTTTCCTTTATGACTTTAGCATATATCTGTCAGCCAGTTCCTAAGTCTGGGTCATTGTGAGTCACTCACCATCGACTGCCTTTTCTTTTGAGCAAGAGTCAGCACACATTGTCTTAAAGGACCCAGCCAGTAAATACTTTAGGATCGTAAGCTCTGGCATCTCTCATGAAGCCTCAACCATGTGGTTGTATTGTGAAGGCAGCCACAGACAGGCATAAATGAATGAGCCCAACTGTGTTCCAGTAAAACGCCATTTTTTTTTTTTTTTTTTTTTTTTTAAGAGACAGAGAGAATGCAAGTAGCAGGGAGCAGAGGGAGAGGGAGAGTGAGAATCTTAAGTAGGCTCCACACCCTTGGCATGAAGAGCGACACAGGGCTTGATCTCATGACCCTGAGTTCATGACCTGGGCTGAAACCAAGAATTGGATGGTCAACCAACAGCCAGCCAGGGCACCCGTAAAACTTCATTTTAATTTATTTTTTAAAGATTTTATTTATTCCTTTGAGAGAGAGAGAGTAGAGAGAGCATGAGAGGGGAGAAGGTCAGAGGGAGAAGTAGACTCCCCCGGAGCTGGGAGCCTGATGTGGGACTCGATTCTAGGACTCCAGGACCATGACCCGAGCTGAAAGCAGTTGCCCAGCCAACTGAGCCACCCAGGTGCCCCAAAACTTCATTTTTAGAAACAGATGGCCAGCCTGCAAGGCATCACTTGCTGACCCCTTCTCTTGAGGGTGGACATTGTAAAAACATTTCCTTGAATGTCTTGTAATTTCAAATTCTATCTTGGGCATCGTGTTAATGCATCATGGAGACTAGATGGTTCTGCTCTGAGCAGGAAATTCACTGGTCTGGACTCAAATTCCGAACACTGGCTAGCTGAAATCATTCAGGTTATGTTGGCTGTCGCTGCCTGCTGGGAGTCTGCTGTGTGCATGCACGGTTCAAGGGTCAGCAAGAGACTTGGACGCTCCCTTCCCATGGCTCTCTCCTTTCTGGGGTTTCCCCTCTCCTCTCGAGCTGCCATGTCCTCTGGTTCTTTACGACTTCAGGCTCTTACCAGACATTCAGCCACCCCTGCCTGGTGCGAGTGGGCCTGTCTTCATGCAAAGAGTTGAAAACTGTGTGAGACTCATGCCGTGCTATCCCCTTTCCTCCCAACATTGACTCTCACGTTTCCACCGGTCTGCTTTTCTTGATGAACATCAGCAAGGTGCATTTTCTATTCTCTCTGCAGATTGTGGTCTCCACGTACAGGATGGTTGGTTGGGTTATAACGCCCTGCCATTTCTGGAAGCAGAAACCCAAGTCTGTGATGTAGAAATAGCTTTCCCAGATGTCTTGGCCAAGTGTCTACTCATACCCCATTGGTCTGAATTGGGTTCCACAGCGTCTCCTGGCCATAAAGGAGCTTGGAGATGCGCATACTTTTAACCACGCACATTGCAGCTCGACCTGGAAAGGGGACCCTACTGAGGGAGAAGGAGGGAAGAGGCTTGGGCGGGCAAGGTGCAGCCCTTCTGGGAACTTACCACAGGGGCATTAATTTCTTGGGGCCACCGTAACCAATGACCAAAAATCTGGTGGTTTAAACAACAGAAGTTTATTCTTTCACAATTCTAGGGGCCATAAATCTGCGCTGTAGGTGTGGGCAGGGCCGCACCCCGTCTAAAGGCTTAGGGGAGATGCCGTCCTGGCCTCTTCTGGTTCTAGCGGCTACAGACACTCCTCAGCTCGTGAGGACATCCCTCTGTTCTCTGTCCCATCTTCGCGCGGCCCTCTCCCAGTCACTGGGTGTAGGGCCCCCCTAAATCCAGGATGCTTCCTTCTCAAGATACTTAGCTAATTATATCTGCAAAGACCCTATTTCAAAATATCCCATTTTGGGGTTTCAGGAGGTCATGAATTTAGGGGGACACTTTAGCCCAATCCAACAGGTAGAAACTATCCTGCAGGCTGCGTGAGGATAGCTCTTGGACTCCTCATCTCTCTGGACACCTTGCTGGTGGAGGCACTGCTGTTCCCTCTCTGGGATTTTGCTCGAGCCCCTTTTCAGCTCTTCTCCAGCAGCAGCACTCCTGGAATGGCTGAGTGGTTTGGCTTTGGCATCTGGTCTGTGCTCTGCCCTCTTTTTCTTCTTCTCCGGCTTGTCTCGGCTTGAACCTTTGATAAGACACTTCTGAGGGGCAGGAGAGGAACCTGGAGCCAGCGGGCCTGGATTCAAATCCCGGCTCTACCGCGCACGATCTGGGAGACCTCAAACAGGTTACTGAATCACTCCACCTCAGTGTCCTCAAAGGTGAACTGGGGATGATAATAGGGTTGTTCTGAGGCTCAAACACATTGACAACTTTTTTTTTTTTTTTTTTTGGATTTTGTTTATTTATTTGACACAGAAAGAGAGAGAGACCACAAGCAGGGGGTGGAGCAGAGGGAGAGAGAAAAGCAGGCCCCCTGCTGAGCAGGGAGCCCCACACGGGGCTCGATTCCAGGACCCTGAGATCACGACCTGACCCTAAGGCAGATGCTTAACCCACTGAGCCACCCAGGCGCCCCTAACATCATTTAAAATAAAATCACTGGAAGGCCTGGCACATAATTAAAGCTATATGCACATTATTTGTTACTGTAACTAATGCCATTATTTTAACAAATGTGTTGGGCTTTCTCCAGGATTTTTTTTTCCCCTCTAAAACCCTCCCCTGGGCCTTCTGGCAGGAGCCCCCACCATTCTGGCTTCTCCCTCAGGGAAGGGAGGCCCCAGAGGGACAGCAGGAACAAGAAGGCCCGTCTCAGCTTTTAAGTTTCCAGACAGACTTTTCTGTTTGTTTTGTAACTTTTCATTTTTACATAATTTCAGACTTGCAGAGAAGTTTCAAGAATGTTAGCAGAATCCCCAAATATTCTCCGTTCGGATTCCCCGGGTATTAATTAACATTTACCACATTTGCCAGGTCCGTTTTCTTTTCGAAATGATCTCAGAGGACCTTGCAGGTGCGAGACCCTCCTCGTCTCCGAACACGTTTGTGTGTGTTTCCTAAGAATAAGGGTGTTCTCTTACTCAGATGGAGAGATTTCCAGACGTAAATCCTGTTGTAGTTCTCTCAATGGGGAAGTTCAAGTGGGTGCGTTCTGTGACCGAATCCGCAGAGAGACCTTGCTCCGATTTCGCCCAGCGTCCCAGGAACGTCCCCGCGCTCATGGAATCTCTCAGATCACGAGTCTCCTTCAGTCTCTGGGTCTTTGATCCTTCACTCTGGACAAAGACCTCCCTGTATCTTCTCTGTTTACGGTGTTTTCAGGATGATTGGCCATATACTTCGCAGGGTGTCCCTCGCGTGGAGTTCGTCAGATTAGACATTCTGGGCAAGGGTCGCCCACAGGTGACACTGACCCTGTCTCACCGGGGACATCACACAAGTGGTATCCATCCGGGGACATCACACAAGTGGTATCCATCTGTTCGCGCTCTGGCTGTGGGGGTCCACTTTGATCCCTTGGTAAAGGTTGTGTCTGCCACATTTTTTTGTTGTTATAAGTGATTATCTCGGGGAGACATACATTGAGACTATGTAAATATCCCAGCCCCGCGAAACCTTCACTCGCTAGTTTTCGCCTTCATTGATAATTCTTGCCTGGAACAAGCATTCGGGGGCCGTTTTCAGATGGTCGCTTTTCTGGTCACTCTCCGCCCTCCACCTTTATTAGGTGGCACTAATGGTGTGTCCCCTCTTCATTCACGCGCGCGCGCGCACACACACACACACACACACACAAATGCTTTATTTTGTCTAGGTTATATGCTTGTTTTTACTTTGCATATGACGTCCGCACGTCATTCCTGCACACACACACGTTGGTGTGGTCGACGTGTCACGCGGGGAATGACAGTGTCTTCCACGTTTTCTGTGCCGGTGCTCGCCCCTCCGAGGCTGGGGCAGAGGGAGCCCCGGCCCGCCGGCAGCTCTGCTCCTTTAACCTGGGCCCCATCCGTTCTGGCTCAACAAGATGTTTCCCGGCTCACTCTGTTCTTTCCTCTCCCCAACCCTGGAATCAGCCATTTCTCCAAGGAGCCCTGGTTCCTTTTAGCAGAGATTGTATCTAAATAGACATTAAACTCTGGTGGAGAAAACAGATGGAAGGAGAGGCTGCTTGTATCTCAAAAGCCACATCTCATGGAACACACAGCAGAACTGGGAAGCCTCATTCTTCACCGTCCTGGGATCCCCAGATGAGAGGAGAGCAGAAGCCTAAAACTGGGTGCCGGCCATCGTCTGCGGGGCTCCCCACCCGTGAAGTGGAACCCTGTCCTCCTGGAGGGGCTTAGAGTGTCCGATGCCCACTTTCCCAGACTCCCTTGCAGCTAGGGTGCACACAAGGGGCCTGCCCCCCATTCTTGGAACTGGGAGACCCTGATTCAAGGAAGCTGGTGTCCAAAGACTTCTATTGGAGCCACAGTGGGGGCTTTGGGAACAGTTAGTAAGGACGATGGATTTAAAGACAATAAGATATAATAATAATAACAATAAAATATTGTGTGAAATCTTCTTTTAATAAATGTTGTTCATTGTTTATCTGCAGTTCCAACTGAACTGGGTCTCCTGTGTTTTATCTGGTTCCCTTGGGAGTGGGGCTGACAGGAGGGTCCAGACTCCCACCTGGGGCTGCATGGCCATGCTCAGCCACCCACTGGGAGCGGGGGGCGGGGGGTGTCCCAGCCGACCAGTTTTGTGCTGTGATCTTGGAGGTTGTTTTTGGCTGCAGAACCTTCCCACCTGGTCCTCCAGCCCTCCTGAGATCTTGTGGGATCCTCACTGTTCTTGTAACAAATCCCTTTTCTGCTTAAATGAGTGCAGAACACTGGGAAAGGCCCCCTGTGCCCACCTGTTGTTATGCTGAAGCCAGGTAGGGAAGAGGGGAGGATGCCCCCTCATCAGTCTGGGAAACCAGAGAGTAGAAGGAAGTTGGCTTCCTGGCTCCCTGGCTTCCTTCTAGAACTTGCAGAATTCCCCAGCCTAGAGGCTGAACCAGCCCTCCCTCCTTCCTTCCATCCTTTCTACCTTCCATCCTCCATCCTCCATCCATCTTCCATCCCTCTTCCATCCTCCATCCATCCATCCTCCATCCTTCCATCCATCCGTACATCCTCCATCCATCCTCCACCATCCATCCATCCATCCACCCACACATCCATCCATTCTCCATCCATCCATCCAATGATTACTGAGCACCTACTGTGTTCTGGGCATTATTCTAGATCCTAGAGGTACCACAAATGACAAAACAGACACAGATGCCTGGTGTTACATTTGCAGGGAGGTGGAGTAGGGGTTTGGCAGGTAGGAAACAAGAGAACGAGTTAGTCATTTTCTGGGTCTGGTGTAAGAGGTGCTATGAGAAAAAGGAGGCTGGGTGTGCCAGAGGCCAAGGTTGTTGGGGTGCTAAATGGGGTGCTCAGGGAAGGCAGGTCAGGTCCCTGGGGTGTGGGAGGAGCCACAGGGTGTCAGAGGGAAGAGTTCCAGGCGGCTCAGGAGAGAGTGCGCTGGGCCCCAGGAACCCCTGGAGGGTGACACGGAGGGAGGGGGACAGAGGGGCAGATGAGGGCGGCCTTTGGACCTTGGGCTTCCAGTCCGGGGAACTGGGGAGCCATGGGAGAGCTCTGGGCTGAGGAGAGATGGGCCCTGAGTGTGAGCTCAAGGAGGGGCAGAGGGCGCTCGGAATGAACCGATTTAAACTGGAAACAAGTAAACCCAGGCTGCTTTTTGTGGAATGGCCAGTTTTCTTCTACTGAGTTTGTCAGCTGTGGGAGTGGGGCAGTGGGGGGGGACCTCGAGAGCTAGAGGTCAAGGTTCGTTATAGAAAAGTAAAAGTGCACCTTTTCTTGCAACCCGGGCTGGGGCCTCGACGACTCACAGTGGCTCACGTGCCTCCTCACATGCATTCATCACCACGGGCCCGCCGGGGAGGTGCGGGTGTCCCCTCTGCCAGGCCAGGAGGCTGAGCGCCTCGCCAGGTGCCCCCGTCCTGGGCCCACCCCAGGCCACCTTCCCTGCAGAGCGCCTCCTTGTCAAGCTTCCTTCCAGGCGCATCTTCGCCTTCTGTGGGACTTTGAAAATCAAGATGGAAATTACCGGGAGCCCAGCCACCCGTCCGCCCGCACCGCTGCACCCCTCCCTATTCGGGATGGCCTGGAAACGGCCTGTGTTGGCCAAATGGGTCAACCGGGAAGGAAGCATTTGCTGACGGGCGCAGAGGTGTGTTAGCCTGGTTTGCCCGGAAAATAGGGTGGTCTTGTCGTGCGGCAGAGGAGGGGGGCCCGGGAGTGCGCAGACAGCAGAAGGTCCCGGGGCGGCCCCAGGCCTAGATCTGCGGGGACCAACCTCCACCCCTGGCGGACCCAGACCGGGCCTGTAGCGGGCTCAGCAGTCAAGAGCCACCTTCCCTGGCTCCCGAGCCGCTGGGATGACCTGCCCACTTCCGGAGCAGCCTGGCAGCGCCACGAGACGTCTGATCCCAAATGGAAAATTGAAACCACGATTCTCCGTCACGGCAGCCATTTATCGCTGGACAAGGACGCGTATAAACAGCTTAATTGGAAGCAGACCACCTTCCCTCTCCGTCCGCTCCTTCCCGGGGCCTCCCTGCTCGCGGGCGGAAGGGAGCTCACGCGGCGCACGTCCGAACAAAGGGTCTGTTTGGTGCTCTCTGCTGAGTCGAGCCTGTCAACCCACCCAGCTCCCGTCTCGTGACAGCCCCCCGCCCACTCGTCCCCGAGGAAGCTGAGACCGGCGTCTCATCCTTCGGCCGAGGAAGCTGAGACCGGCGTCTCATCCTTTGGCCGAGGAAATGCAGACAAGGTGCAGGACTGAGATCATGGCCGAGGCTCCCCAGAGACCCAGTTGCCCTTCGTGAACGTGACGGTGGGGCCAGGGACCAAACCACCTGTGCCGTGTCCCCGTGCCCCCCTGCCTTGTTGGGTGTGCTCAGCCTCGGTTCCCACCAACCTGCACCGGAGTCCCACTGGTGAACCTCCCTGCCTCGGAGACTTGTCAAGGGCTCAGTGCTGGAGCTGGGCCTTACCCCATGTCGCACGACCACTCTGAGACTCAGTTTCCCTCCCTGTCTCAAATCTCGGTGCTGCTGCCTTCTAAGGATGCTATCCCCCTTTCCCAGGCTTGTGCCATTAGCACCCTCCCTCCTGGGGACCTTTTCCACCCAGCATCATCAGAGGGGGGATAACTAAAGAGTTGGTAGCCCATGGGTTAGAGCCCCAGTGTGGCCCCTCCCAGCTGTGTGACCCTGGACCCGCTCCTTAACCTTTACCTCTCTGCGCCTGTTTCCTTATCTGCGCTGGGGGGTGGTGGTGGGAGGGACAGGACGGGAATAGAACCTGCCTTATACAGTGGAGAGAGTGTGTGGAAAGCGCTTAGGACAGCCCATGGGCACGTGCCTGGGGCTAATTCATCACAGCCAAGCCGAGCAGATGTGGTTGCTGACACGACGGGAATCCACGAATAGTCCTAGGGACAGCGGAGTGACAAGGAGCACCGGAGACCCTGACGAGTGTGCGAGCGGGCAGGCGGGGCAGGGCGGGGCACGGGGCTGCTGGCTCAGCCCGTGTCCGCTTTCCGGGGTGTGCAGGCACGTGCCTGTGCGTGTGGGTGTGTGTGAGCAAAGGGAGAGCCCCGGGGCCGGGGGGAAGGAAGTGGGAGATGTGGGAACATGTCCCCGGTGACTGTCCCCGGCAGAAGTGTGGGGCAGCTGTGGCTTGAAGGCCGTGGGGCTGATACAAACAGCCGGCGTGTTCCAGAAAGCTCCCGGCTCACGTGCCCGTGCTGGGTGCTGCTCCCGGCTCTTCACCCAGGCGAACATGTCAGTCCTGGTGGCGATCCCAAGACGTGGGTACCATCTTAATCTCCATTTCACACATCAGGAGACGTAGGCCCAGAGAGGGTAGGCGACTTACCCCGGGTCACACAGCCTGGAGCAGTCAGGTGAGGAGTGTGCCCCTCTCCGCAAGGCCACGCCACCCTCCACCCGTCGGAACCACGTGACAGGACACGAGTGCTGCCCGGATGTGGGGGCAACAACTTCATCACGCTCTTAATCCTCCCAAGTCGACCCAGAATGGCTGTCCTACTTTCCAGCGCGTGGGTCAAAACAAGAAACACGTTCTTCAGAATCGTCAAGTCGAGAAAGACAAAGGCCGAGGGACTGTTCCAGATCAAGGGGACGAGCGAGACAGCGTAACCGCCGGCAACTGGGCCCCAAACCCCGGAGGTGGGGACAGCCGTGTGGTGCTTCTCGGAGCCACCGGGCACGGCGACCCAGTCCGCGGGCTGGGTGATCGTCATCATTGCGGGACACGGAAGACGTCGTGGTGCTCTGACCGCCAGACGTCCGTCCCCGTAAGAGGGGTCCCGACGTGGGTGGTGCTACTGTAGTTAACGGATTTACGGACAGCGAGGGCTGGTGTCTGCACTTGACTCTCGGAGGATGGGAGTAAACGTGCCCCCCCCCCACCCAGAAAGTGCTACAGCAAAGGGGGAAATTCACAGCTGGTAACTCGGGGCGAAGGGTACGCAGGAATTCCCTCCATTATTCTTGCAACTTTTCTGTAAGTTTGAAATTATGCCACAATAAGAAGTTACGGAATAGAATAGCCAAACCCAGCAACAAGGAAGGCACCGAGTCCCTGTCGTCCCAAGCGCGGTGTGGACCTCTCGCTCGGGTACGGACGTCCCCAACCAGGAGGCACATCTGTCCCTTCCCAGCCCACCTACCAGACATCGCGAGGCCCAGGTGGGCAGCCCGTCGCTCAGAGCGTCCGAGGGGCCGCAGGTGCCCCAGACACCCTCACCTCGTCCCCCCAGCCCTAGTGTGTACCCCCTGTGTTCCGGGCACTGGACTTGCCCCTGGTGGCCCCGTGGTCAACCAGACAGACCAGCCCCTGCCCTCCGAGGACCACCAGACATAGGACAAGGGTAGGGTGGTTCCAAGGCAGGGGCACAGGTGCTGAGGGGGACCCGCCGCTCTGGGGCAGGGTGGGAGTTGGGGAGGTGGGAATGGTTGGTGCAGAAGGAGAGGAGAAGCTGGGGGAGAGGGTGGGGGCCCGCATTTCCCAGCGTCTCTGTGCAGTAGGTGCTATTAACCATTTTAATAGGCGAGAAAACAGGCTCCAAGCATGGAACTGGCTCACCCGTGGGCCGGGGCTAGGATGGGGCAGCCCTGGGATTCACACCTGATCGCCGCTGTGCCCTTCCTGTAAGACGGAGGGGTGACGTCTACAGGGAGATGGAGCCCACCAGTGTCCACGGCGGGGGCGCTGGGACCAGGGCTTCATCCTCAACCTCCCTGCTGGATGCTGGTCTCCTCCCTGCCCGAGCTGCTCGGACGTCCTGGGCGCGGGGAGCACGGCAGGTGTCGACCAGCTGGCGGGGCATCTGTGTGTGGCTGGGCCCCTGCTCTGCCGCGGGTAAGCCCCAGATCGTGAGGCTGAAGCTCCACGGTCTCATCTCTCGACCGGACGCTGGGAGTGTGCAGAGCCTCGGCTGGGTGCTCGACAGACATTGTAAGGACAGCGGCGATGTTGAGCAGAAGCACAAGCGTTTCGAGGCTCACACGCTTCGTCATTCTCTCCCCTCGCGGCCCAGATGCGATGGAACGAGCTCCAGACCTTACTGTCCGGCCCCCTCCTTTCCTTCCAGACTGTGTGGGTTTGTTTTTCCTCTTGTTGCTTTGCCAAAAGCCAGAGTAACAAGCCTCACCACCTGCCACTTGGTAAGAGAAGAAGTATTTTCTCTTGTAACCAATTTCTTTTAAACACATTGCAGCAGGAAACCCTGAGGTGTGGGCAGCGATGGGTCCCGGCTTGGGATGGCCTCACACTCTCCATGTGTCCCCCCACTACTGCCCCCACAGTGGCCTCTTCCTGTGTCATTTCTGCACTGACCCCAGGGGCTCCGTGACCGAACCCCACAGGATAACCGAGGAGCGGGGGTTTAGAGGTTGGCCACTGGAAGGGTCCAGCTGTGTCCTTGTTAGGCGGAACCCGTGGCCTTGGGCTACCCCAGCAGCTGTCTTCCAGAATGGCCCCAGGGGAGCCAGCTGTGTGTGTGTTTGTGTGTGTGTGTGTGTGTGTGTGTGTCCCCAGGCAGCTCACTCATTAGCAGTGACAGCCAATGTTGTCGTCATGGGACAGACCACTATCTCTCTAAACCAAGCCAGGAGCGAGAACAGCCCTGTGGGGCTCCCTTTGGAACCCGGATACCCTCCCGCTCCCACCCAGCCGGGATGCAGGGGACCGCTGTCTCGTCTCCACTGCCTGCTGAGCTGTGTCCCCGGACAGCCTCCCGATCATGCCAGATCCAGCTCCCTGATAAGAAAATTGGGGCGATCATACCATCCTCAGCACTTAGGGCAGCAAACACCTAAATTTTGTGGGCGAGTAGAGTGATCGCCTGTCTCGAGGTGATCACTAATCCCGAATTCCCCCGGGGAGGCAAGGATGAAGGGCGCGGCCACGCCTGCGGCCGTGGATTACGGCCGTGCCCACGCTGTTAGGGGACGGCGCTGAGAGCGCTGGCATCCGTCCATCCGGGCTGCGTGTCGAGGGTGCGTGTTCTCTGGACAGAAAGAGTGGTTCCCAGAGGCTCCATGACCGGAGGGAGGACAGACGGCAGGGCCCACAGACATGCATGAGCATAGTGGGGGGCAGCACGGGATGCCACAGGGTGGGGTAGGGGAGGGGAAGCGTTTGTGCCTGCAGACAGGAAGGCCTCCTGGAGGAGGAGTCTGGTCTAGATCCTGGGAGCAATGAGCTACAGCCATTGAAGCTTTAATTTGGCCGGGGGGGGGGGGGGCGGGTGACGTGATCAGATCTGCATTTGAAAGCACGTTCCTGTGAGACGCTGTGGAAAGTGGATGGTTGGATCTGGAATGGAAGCCAGAGACCAGGTGGGCAGCCGTCGCTCAGCGCAGGGGAGAGGCTCATCCCTGCCTGTCTGAGCCGAGCAGCAGGCGTCTCGGGCTGGCAGCGTGGAGGCGCGGAGAAGCGGGTGTCCTGAGAGAGACTGGGGCGGCAGCGTGACAGGACTCGGGGTTCGTGAGGTTTGGGGAGAGGAGGAAGCAGGGTCGAAGCCACCTCTGGCGTGTCTGCCTTAATTAGCTGAACTGGACAGACGGCCTTGTCTGTCAGCCTCGGTAACTCAAGGTTGGGAGAGAGAGAAAAAAACCTTTGTCCTCGTGAGTTAAAAAAGGTGGCGTGAGCTGAAGCGCAGCGCTGTTTTCCTCGATGCTGCGGAGAAAGAACACGGAAAGCACCTTCCCTAGCGGTGACAGGGGTTCTCTGTGAACAGCCGACCGTCCTCTTTGACCCTTCTCCGCCTCCCAAGCAGTCTGTGACGATCGTGCGCTCACACCGTGATTAGGGAAGAACCACATGAAAATACACGTATTTTCCATGAGATCCGTGCTGCTGATGGAGGTCTTGTGTCCATTTCCCCCCTGAGAGCGACTGGCTGGTGGGAGCCTGGAGGGGGGTCTGGGAGCAGGGACGCAGGGGCTGCTGGTGGCACCTTGCCCCTGTCCCCCAGGCGCGGCCCCCACGGGGCAGAGCCTGTCTGGATGGGCTCTCTGCCCCAGAACTGCAGTCCGGGCCTGCGGACTGCGTTCTGAACTCCCGAAGTCCAGAGTAAATGTAGCATTTTAACTTCCTCCTTATGTGTCCTCCCTTTCTCCCAAAGAAACACGCAGAGCCAACCCCAGCTGACATGGACACTTTCCAGCACCTCTTGGGCCTTTCGAGAAGCGACAGACATTCCCTGCCTGGCTTCCTAAGCCCGGAGACAGCTCTGTTTTGTTTCCCTCCTCCCCGAGATAGGGTCTGGGCCTGAAGAGCTGCTGGAGGAAGCCTCCACTGAGAAGCCTGGGGAGGGACACGAGGTTGCCGGGCTGCTTGGAAAGCGCGGGCCTGAGATGGGGCCTGGCGCCTGTGCCATGACCTTGGAGAAACTTCTCGGGAAGCCCTCGCTGCGCTCTGGGGAGAGGGACCACGCTGCGCCCCCAGACAGCGAGAAAGGGCCCCCTCTGCCTCTATGCCAGTGGCCCCTGCTTCTCGGGGTGCAGGGCTGTGAGCCGGGTTCCCCCACAGGAGTCCCGAATTCAGCCAGCGGGAGCAAGAGGCGACAGTCCCTCCTGGAAGAAGCCGAGAGGACGAAGGCCTGCCTTGCCCCCGTGGTGACGGGAGCAGTGATTGTAGCAATGGCACGGGGGGTAGGAATCCTGACAGTAATAACCCAAATACACCGCAGGAGTAGCCCGTAGTGACCGGAGCAGCATGGATGGCGTCGATGGGACGGTGGTGGTCACGCAGTGGGGCGGTGGGAAGCAGATCAATGCTGGCAACGGCGGGAAGGGCAGCCCAGTAACGGCTGTCGCAGTGACAGGAAGACAGGAGCCCTGGCAGGGATGAGTGTCACCATCCGAGAGACGCAGTGATGGGAGCAGTAGGAGCAGCGCCAGTGGTAGTAGTGACCGTGCTGGTGACCACCGTGACTGAGAGACAGGGGTGGTGAGAGCACGCGCCTCCCACACACATCATTGAGCACCTACTGTGTGCCGTGCCCTGTGCTGAGCTCCTACTGTGTGCTGTGCCCGGTGCTGAGCTCCTACTGTGTGCCTCTGTGCTGAGTGCCTGCTGTGTGCCTCTGCGCTGAGTGGCTGCTGTGTGCCGCGCCCCGTGTTGAGCACCTGCTTTGTGTGCCGTGCCCGGTCTGAGTACCTACTATGTGCTGCTGTGCTGAGTGCCTGCTGTGTGCCTCTGTGCTGAGTGCCGTGCCCCGTGCCGAGCGCCTGCTGTGTGCCATGTCTGGTGCTGAGTACCTATTGTGTGCCTCTGTGCCGAGTGCCTGCTGTGTGCCGTGTCTGGTGCTGAGTACCTACTGTGTGCTGCTGTGCTGAGTGCCTGCTGTGTGCCTCTGTGCTGAGTGGCTGCTGTTGTGCCAAGCCCCGTGCTGAGCACCATAGGGGACAAAGCAAAACAGATACCCACCCTCACAGAGCTTAAATTGCTTCTGTCCGTCGTGGGGGTCGAGGGGTTGAGGACTAAGGGAAGGTCTTCATTGCCAAGCCTGGACGGGAGATGCCACCCCAGTGCCCCCTGGCCCACTGTGTGGAACACTCCGTTCGTCCTTGGCTCCAAGCTAACCCATCGTCCAAACTTCCCCTCTGAACCAGTTACGTAAGTGTTCCCTGAGGCCTGGAAGCTTCCAGATGGCCCGGGGGCCCACCCTCCCAGCTGCTCCCGGGATGTCGGCCCTGGCCACTTTCCTGGCCCCGGAGTCCCTGGAGCGGCCTGACAGTCGGGGGGCTGGGCATGCTGAGCGCGCACGTCAGGCCCCCGAAGCCTCTGTGTGTGCCCCGCCCTCCCTGAGAGCAGCTGTGCCCGGGGCGGAACTGGGTCCCCATGACCCCGGACATCTGGGCCCACAGCACAGACCAGCCTCGAGGAAGGCATGCTGGTGACCTCCCCTCAGCTGGAACAGTCCACCCGTGTCCCTCCTGTTTTGCCTGGACACGTTCCCGATCCCTGTGGTGACGTGCTTCCTTCTACCTACACTCAAGTCATTCTCATGGCCACGGGCAGGGACCATGGGTTCCCAGGTCCATCAGCATCTCTGGAAACCTGGTTTAAAATGGGCTCGGGGGGGCGCCTGGGTGCCAGAAGAATAGGAAAGGCACCTGAGCTCAGTCCCACCCCTGGGTTAGAGCCTCCACTCTGCCCCAGGGCCCTGACTCGGACGGGCCAGGCCGGGCTGAGGACTACAGCCGACTACATGCTTGATCCAACGGTGGATTTTCCTTAAAGACCCCGACTTCCAGCTGCTGGCTGCCTGTCCACATCTCGTCTCCACCCTCACGGTCTCCCTGCCTCCCCGGCCTCTCTTCCTTCTCCTCTCCTGTCCCTGCTGACAGCTGACCCTGGGTCCCCACCCTCCTCGTTGGGTCCGCCCTCCCTAGGAGAGAGCTCATCGCATCCCCAACTTCGGGTGCCCTTGGCACGAGGCCCACCTCCGCCATCTTCGGCCTTGTCTCTTCTGAGGTCTGTAGCCTTCTAGAGCCAGCGGGTCACAGGCCCCTCTCCTTGGACACCGTCCTGACCCTTCAGCTTGCCAGGTGCAAGGGAGCAGGCCTCCTAGCCTGTCTGCGTCCCCACGACCATGTCATGAGATAAGGATTAGCGCCAACTCTGACCTCGGAGGGCCGCATGGGAAGATACAGCGGGAAGCTGAGCACGGGTAAGTGCTCGGAATCAGAGGTTAGTGTCTCACCCGGCAGCTGCAAAGGCACAGCCCACACGTCCAGGTCAGGAGCCTGGGGAAGCTAGAGGCAGGACCTCGGCCAGGTTCCCCCATATTCCAGGCTCAGAGGAGACAGTTGCTCTCCAGGGGTCTGGAAAGACACCCCTGCCCCTTCCTTCTCCAGCCCACGAAACAAAACCAAGGGGGAGCCTTCCTGCCCTTCCGTGATGAGCTCTGGGGTTAGGGAGAAATCTCCCTGGCGAGGACAGTCTAGAACTTGAACTTACTCTTACTGAAGTACAAATGACTGATAGCAGATCGGTTACCAAGAGAAAGCAGTTATGAGGAGGCTGGCCTGGGGGCCCTTGGAGCAGGTTCCCTGCGTCAGCCTGCAGTCAGGGGGCACCTCCCAAAGGAGGGGGTGCAGAATTGCCCACCACCAGGGGGCAGCAGAGCACCAGGGATCAATTTATAGATCTAAACCCAGGGGTCCGAACGAATACTTCGTGAATGGCAGACCTCCTCCCGGAGCCCGACCCCCGTCTAGGCAGCACCCCCTCCACCTCCCGGAAGCGCGTGTGTCTCATTAGCACACCCCCAATAGCACGCCGGGCGGGGGTCCAGAAGGGTCTGAAGCACCTCCCTTGTGATCCAAGGAAGCTTCCTGCGGACCAGCCCAGGACTGTAGACCTTCTCAAGGTGGGAAGCGCTTTCTTTGCAGACATACATCGATGTGGCCTTGGGGAAGAAAAGGAAGAACGCAGCGGGAGGCAGGGCACTACGGGGGTTGGTCTAGAGCAGGGGAGCCCGTGGCGGGCCTGGTAATGGAGAGGTGAGTCAGTGACGGTCACACAAGCATTGGGACTCAGCCCAAACAATTTCCAGGAGAAGGAGGGAGACAGCGGCCGCAGGGTTCCGGTTCTCCACGATGAACACGGCCAAAAAGGAGTAAAAAGGAGCCACGGAGCCTTTTCCGGGTGCTGGAACGAACAGAGACTGCCCTTCGGGAGGCTTCAGAAAGCGACGGTTCAAATCCCTGCTCTGCGCTTACAAGCTGGGCCACGCCGCTGGGTGACTCGACCTCTCTGATTCATCTGTTCCTGTCCCTGAACAGGGAGGCCAATAACAGTACCCACTGCCAAATAAGCCGGCTGGGAGGATAAACTAAGATAATTTCCGGGACCCCCGGCTCTGAGCCGACACTTAACAGGTGTCCATGAATCTTCTTAATAAACAGGTGGTGTATGTTGGAAACACCTATGTTTTCCCATCTGGCTGTTACCAAGGTGAAATGGATTTCCCGTATGACCGAGGCATTCTGTGTGTAAGGAGACATCCACCTAAGTCCCCACGGAAACCTGCCTCGGGATGCCCCCAGCAGCCAGAAGGAGACCCTCCTGCTGGAAGCTTACTGGGTCACAAAGCCCAGGCCTCCCTTTATACGGAGAGTCTGGAATGCGCAAATCCACGGATACCGAAAGCAGATTCATGGCTGCGGGGGGCCGGGCTAGGGGTCGGGACATTGAAAGGGACGGCTAAGGGTACAGGGTGATGACAGGTTCGAGAATGGACTATATCGGCAGCTTCACTCTGAATATGCCCCAGACTATCGAGTCGTACTCTTTAAACAGCTGAACTGTGTCGCGTGCGATTTAAATCTCACAAGAGCTGTAAAAACAAAACAAAACAAGAAACAAAAACACCACATTTTCCCCATGAGATTTCCAAAACTATTTTTGTTCTTAATTGGGGGTGGGAGGTAGGTAAGCTTGGACATTGTAATTTTCCCCCAATTGACTGCTAAGCAAAGAGGGTTCGCAAAGGGACTTTAGCTCCATTTTGTCTCCAGGGGAGAAGGGCACTGTCACGGGCCCCTCACTCAAGGGCAGGCCCCTCTAACAGCAGAGCAAAGCAGCCCCTCGAATTGTGCGTTGTTTGGAAAGGCTGCAGGCTATCCATTTGCATTTTGTCTGTAAACACCCTGCAGACCAAGGTGGGTTAAGCCCCTAGGATCGTTATAGTCTCGGGGTTAACTTATCAGAAAAATTCCAGCATGTCCCAGCCCAGGGAGGCACGTCCAGATCCACAGCTGTTCATGAAGGCCTCCCTCCAGGAAGGCCTGCGTAGACATTATCTCCAGAAGGAAATGTCCCCACCCTGCTCCGAATGTTTGTGCAGAAGGAGACCGCCGCAGGCCAGAGGGAACATCACCAGGGAAAGGAGGGGCTCCTGGCACCGGGGCTGAAGGGCGCTTTGTCCCCTGCCTTGTCTGTTGCTCAGAGCACCCTCTGGCTTCCCATCACCCTCCCATGGCCTTCAGGCTGGGGGGTGGGGTGCCCTCAGGTCCTGCAACTTGCCCCTGTCTGCCTGTGCAGACTCTCCTCAGCCCTGATGCTTTTCCCCTCACCACAGACCCCTGGGCCTTTGCACGGGCTGGCATGGGAAGGCTCCACCAGGTCCTGGCTGCATGCCCTTGGGCAAGTTACTCCCTCCAGGGCCTTGGTCCCCACTGTAGGCTGAGGGGCCTCTGTAGGCTGCTTGTGAGGAACCCATCAGGTGAAGCCAGCCCAGGTGGGCTCTGAGGCTCAGGGCTGAGCCAGTACTCTGACCCACTCCCACCTACAAGGTGGCTTCTCCGGGCTCAGCCTGCTGACCACCCACTCCCTTCCAGCTGCGGCTTCCCTCCTGCCTTACCCGCGGAACCTTCCAGAATGCCCAGGCGAAGTGGGGCTCCCGAGCTCACGTAGGATAGTCTGGTGGCCTGTTTCCTCTTTAGTCACAGCGACCGCCCCTGGAGGGGCAGGCTCTCTGGGAAGGTGTTCCACAGAGTCAGTCTCCAGAATTCTCTATCTGCTACCATCTTTCTCTGTCTTCACTGGTCCCTGGGGGCAGGAAATAGGCTATTGGTCCGTGTGGACAGCTGAGAAACTGAGCCTCAGGGAACTGGGCTCAAGGCCTGCCTCCTCCTCCCCAGCCTCCTGGGGGGGATGGGGTAGTGAGAGAGGTTTTGGGAGGTCTGGGGGAGTCACCGAGAGTGAGCCACTGTGAATGGCTGAGCCCATCCTACGGGAGAACAGAAGCCATGTGTCGCGCACTGGTACAGTGGCAGATGGGACGCTCTCAAAGCTCCCAGGTAGCTACAGGGAAGGTCTGTTTCTTTGAGCAGGGGAGCAGCTTGGGGAGCCCCAGCACCCTCAGGATGTATCTGGTCACATATCGCTATCCCTAGCTGATGGTGGGGAAAGCCAAGCCTGCGCTTGGTGGAGGGTGGTTCCAGAAAGGGCCTGGTCCAAGTCTGTGCTCGGCCCCCACACGGTTTCTGGGTCACAGTTGCTGGGGATTGGAATGTGGACATCTTTGGGGGTCATTAGTTCACCTTCCATGTACTCTCTACCCATGTGGTCTATACCTAAGAAAGTGGTTGGAATATCACTCACATCACTTCAAGTTTAGGGTTTGAACGTAAATTTTCTTCCTATAGTTGCCACCAATATCCATCCCCTCCTTCCTTAAATGGTAGAATGCCTCCGCTTCACTGGGCCTAAGACCGCCCATTTCTCAGCCTCATCTGCTGCAAGGAATGACCCCATGGCTGTGTCTGGCCCTCAGAGTGGGGGCAAGGTGTTTTGCGACACTGCTGGGTGGTATCTTTAAAAAGAATGAGCATGGCTCCCTTTGCCTTTTCCTCCTTCCCACTCTCAGGGATGTAGACACGATGGCAGGGTCTGCAGCAACCACTTTGGATCCAGAGACAAAAACCAAGTGCTGGGGCGCCTGGGTAGCTCAGTGGGTTAAAGCCTCTGCCTTTGGCTCAGGTCGTGATCCCGGAGTCCTGGGATCAAGCCCCACATTGGGCTCTCTGCTCGGCAGGGAGCCTGCTTCCCCTTCTCTCTCTGTCTGTCTCTCTGCCTACTTGTCTGTCTGTGAAATAAATAAAACCTTTAAAAAAAAAAAAAAAACAAGTGTTGAAGCTAGCAGAGCTGCCCTCCTAGCCCTGGACCCCCCATCCCTCTGGACAGTGAGAGAGCTACTATCTTGTTTAAGTCAAGGAATTAGGGGGCCTCTTTGTCACAACAGACAACACCGTGGGTACGCAATACCTTCAGACCCATGGACCTATGTATCTGAAAAGCTGCCTTGATCCTCACATTGCCAGTGACCCCAAGGGCCTCTGCCTCCTCTGTCTATACCTCACCACCGCTGAGCCTGTGAAAACTACAGGCAAGATCATCAAACCTTCCTGACTCCGGCAGAGTGGGGATGTTGCCGAATGTTCGTCGCATGTTCAAAACCCTGGCCACAGGCCATTGGCATCACCTGGGAGCCTGTTAGACATGCTCACACCTTCTGCATCCACCTCTGCGCTTCAGGAGACCCTCACCTGGGACGTCTAATCGCAGCTCTTCGGGGCTGTGTGGGCAGGCTGCCTCTGAGTCCCCTAGGGCTGTCCTTGGGGCTCCTCTGTGGGAAATGGGAAGCAGCTGGGTCTAGGTTTCCCATCCCTGCTTTTAAAAAGTCAACAGCACATTTTTTGTTTCGTTTGGCGAGGTTCTGCGTGGGTTAATTTGCTCAAGTGGAGGAATCGGGAAGTCCTGGTCCTGGGCTGGGTCCCCTCCGGAGACCAAGGCAGGGATTGCTGGAGGCTTCAGGGCACAAGGGGGTAGAGAGACCACTGCAGCGGAGTCTGGAATCCCGGGGCTCTCTCGGGCCTCACTGGCCTGTTCTTCCATTTCCTGTGGAGGAGGCCATCTCCATGGGTGGAAAGGCCTGGAATCTCATCTCCAGGTGCATTTGAGATTCTTATTTCTATTGATGTTGTTTTTAGATCATTTTCATTCGTTTAGTTGATAAATATTTATTGTATGTTAGACACCATGCATTGAGAATAAGGCACTGTTCATACCCAACAAACTTCTCTTGTGGAGGTTACGTTTTCCCACATGTGTGTCTAGGAAAGAGACTTCAAGTCAAAGGGAACAGCCAGTGCAAAGGCCCTGAGGTCAGAGGAGCCAGGAGAGTGTGTGGAGCAGGTGGCTGGCCAGAGTGCTGTGGCTCGGGAATGAGGGGAGGCAGCAGGAAGGATCCACAGGGGTGGGGCAGTCACAGGTATATGGGGGAGGTTAGACTGCTGGAGCAGACCTGCTGGATACCCTCCGTCTGTGTCCCCTCTGAACTCCCCATGGCAGCTCATACCAACAGCTTCTTACCTGCAGTGCATGATAGGAACGTCTGAGGCATTCTGTGACTGTAGGAGCAAGTTCACTGTGCATCAGGGGGCCCGGAAGAGCCAGAGAATCGAGTGACCAATCTGTTCCAATTTGCCCAGACACTCCTGTCTCTAACACTCAAAGTCCCGGAGCCCAGGAAATGTCTTGGTCCCAGGCGGACTGGGAGGGTTGGTCACCCTTCGGAAGAGTTACTGTCCCAGGAGCAGCCCTCCAGCAAGGAAGGACAAGCTTGGGTGTATGCATCCCCGTCCTTCTTGCGGGATACCCTGAGTTGTCCCCTGGGGTCCCCGGCAGGATGCGCGCTCAGGATGCCTCATCCCTCTGCCCTGCCTCCCTTCTACTTTCCCTCACTTGGGCTTCCTGGGAACACATACCCATAAACTGTTTGTCCCAGATCCTTGTCTCTGTGCTTGTGCTCTGTGCTTGGACAACGCAGCCTGAAGCATGAAGCAGAGGGGCTGGTGCATACAGGAGGGAGACTAAGCCACCCGTGTGAGTTGCCCCTGTCTTATGGGGAAGGGTCTGGGAATTGGGGGGTGTCCTTGTCCTGAGTCCCCTCCCTGCCTGTGCTAAGTTTGGCCTTGAGTCAGGACACACATTACAACTAAGAACCATGGGTGCCTCCCCAGACATTTAGGTCATCCCAGCTGCTCTGCCATCTCGGCCTCCCCCACAGCCCTTCATCAGCCCCTTCCCAACAGGAGGCAGCCAAGGTCTTGGCCAAGGGTGAGTGTTCTTTGCCCTCAGGCAGCAGCAGGATCACTGCCAGGAACCCCTGGGCTGAGATGCAGCTCCCTGCGACTGTCAGGCTCTCTGAGGCTCAGTCAGCATCTCCGTGCTGACTCTGGCCTGTGTGCTCAGCCGTGGCTTGGTTTGGAGCCCGGGAGCTGACACTGGCCTGCTGACCTGGCCTGCCCTCACGCCCTCTCTCCTTCACTTGGCTCAGCTAGTGAGGACCTCGAATTCCTTTCTTGGCCTCCGGCCCCGGCCTCTCTAGTCCTCTTGCCATGGGATGCCCAGATGGCTGATGGCCTGCCCCTTCCTTGTGCTCTGACCTGCGGGGGCCTTGACGGAGCCCACACACTTGGGCCAGCGGAGCCCTCTCGAGCCAGCCAGGTGGCTGCTGTGAACGAAGACCAGGGGACTCCCCTCGCGTCACCTCCCACGGGATGGCAGCCACTGGAGCACAGCTCCGCCGGACGGATCGTGAATGTATCCTCTGGACACATGTCAGGTGGCGAGCAGCCCCTTCCCCATGCTCACGGCAAAACCCACGCCTTCCGACTGCCGCGTTCCAGGTCCACAGTGCTGGTGGCCACAAGGAAACCTGGCCTTTCCACTCTAATGACCGCTCTGGAAACCCTTTATCCCCAACACCTGAATCACATCCTGCCTTAATATCAGCTCATGGAAAGTTCTCTTGTTCTCCAGGTAGCTTCACAGACTTGGCCAAATCAAGATCTTTTCCCCCCTGTCATAGCGAGGCAAGAGTGATTGTGAGGTCTGCAAACTGCTTTCTTCGAAAGGAGGTCCCCCCTTCCTTTCAGATAAAAAGGTTTTTTCAGATTCAAAGACAACTTTGCCTTTAGTGGACCATTTGTGCCAGAGCCGGCGGACCCCTAAGCCTTCTTGGAACCTCCCTTGTTCTGTAATATGTCACTTCCGTGTCTGAGACTGGAAATCAGGTGTTGCCTGGGTCCCTCTGGGGCCCTTGCGGTCGGAGCTGAGGTATTAAAGCACTGTGAAGAGTCCTTTGTGGTTCAGAATGTTTCCGTTTTATAAGAGTCATAACTGCAACCATTTTTAAGTGTTTGCAAAGTGCCCTGCCCAGTCTCCGTGACGCTCTCCCCGTGAGGTGCCCTAGTGGCCATCCCCATTTTATGTGTCAGGAAACAGAGGTTCCGAAAGCCCAAGTAATTTGCCCAAAGGTGCACAGCAGGACTCAGACCTGGATCCATCAAAGAGGGCCAGAGAGGCCCCGGTGACTCATTCTGGAATGTCTTAAGATTGCTTTTGGAATCAGCATTTATTTTACTCTTCATCTTCTTGTGGGTTTTGTTTTTCCAAATCAGAACCAGTTGCTGTTTTTTCTGATTCAGTTGGGTCCTAGTAGGACCTCCCCAAAGCAGGAGGAGATGTCTTTCCAGAATAAATGGAAACCGTTTACACAATAGTTGTCAAATGCGTTAGCAGGAAATAAATCATATAGAATAACGCTTGAAAAGCTGAAATAAATCTGTGTGGGCAGCTGGTTTAACCCCCAAATTGGTTCCAGCCTTAAAAAAAAAAAAAATAAGAAACAAAACAAAAAAACACTTTCCACCTCTTTTTTTTGTTGATTTCAGCTTATTTTTTTCTTATGCATATTTTCCAGGCCTGGCTCTCTGCGATGTGTTGTCGGTGAGTCAAACCATCCCACTTATCTGAATGCTAGTAAGGGGCACCCCGGTTCCTGTGTGTCTTCGATCAAACACAAGGACGGAGGTGGCCGGGAGGAGTGTCCACATGGGAGGGGTTCCCAGAGGGGTCGCAGGTCGCCGCGCCCGCTGAGCTCCACCAAACCCCTTCTTGTGGGGGGTCCCGACCCGGGCCTCCCGGGAATCTGCATTCTGACGTGTGCCCCGTGTTGGACCCGCCACTCCCCCCGAAAGAAGCCAGGGCGGACAGAATGTTCCGCTACGGCTCCTGGAGCACAGAGGGGACCTGAGGCCTCCACCTAGGTTCGCTCATTTGAGGGACGGCTCTTGGGAACGAAGTCGGGTTCCAGCATCCCGGCCCGGCCATGCCCACCCCAGGGCAAACGTCTGCTGGGTTGAGGGCTGAAGGAGCAGCTCAGAGACGGGATAATAGCCCCCGACCACCTTCACTGTCGCCTCCGCGTGGACAAGTCACTTCTGCCTGTTTCCACTTCCTTTTCCTTCAAAACATCACAAATAACGTTGAAGAAAACGTGAGAACTGCCATCCCTGTGTCTCCGAGTGCACAGACAGTAGGAGGAACCCTCGGAGTCCAGACAAGCCCTTTCTCTGGGGCTCCTGGGGTTCACCCACTCATGCAGCAAACCCTTCTCTGAGCTTCTATGGCGTATGAGGCACAGACCCGGAGGGACGGCTGGACGGGAGCCAGCCGCGCCCCTGCCCTCCCCGGGGCCGATAGCCGGGAGATACCCCGTGTGATAAAATATGGAAGCGGGGGTTCCGAGGGCTCACGGTGGGCTGTGACCCAGTTTAGGAAGCCGGGGACTGTGTCCCCCGAGAGCTGAGGGCTGGGCTGGCATTTGTGACAAAGGAACAGCTCAGGGAATGCCCTGCAGTGGGACGAGACTTGGGGCATATTAGGGTACGGAGGCGGTAGAGAGTCTGGTGAGATGGCGTGATGTGAGGCCTCGTGCCCCATGTGAAGATTCCAGAACACCCTGCCCATCCTGCTTGTCTCCGGCCGAATGTGGGACAGGATCCAAGTGGGATCTGCCTCTCAGCTGTCCCTCTGGCCATCAGATGTGAGTCCCTCAGGTGCCCTGGGCCATCCGCTTGGCCCCGGTCCCGAGTTAGCCGAGGGCCGCCCGCGTGGAGATTGGGAAATCGGGTAAGGTTTTCCAGATGTCCAAGGCAAATCCGGGCCTGGCTTCTAAGAAGAACACTTTGTTGGGCTCTCTGAGGTTTACAAACAGCAGGATAAGGTTCCCTTCCTTTCCCTCATGAGATCTGCGCGTGAGGAAGCCAGAGGCCTGCCATCCCCGTGGCTCCTGGGGCGGGGGGGACAGGGGGGCTCTTCCCGGCCGGCGATGCTGGCCTTTGAGGACACAGGGTTTGTTCCGAAGGCTGCTGCTGCTCACGCGTGTCCATCCTGCACCCTTTGCCTCCCGGGGCCCTATAGGGACCAGCTGCCCTTCGGGTCCTGTGGGGTTTGGCCAGTGGGAGATACCGGCAGGAGCTGGAGGAGATAAGTGGGTATTTGTTCCTCCAATTTCCTCCCTGTGGGTCTTGGGGGCCGGCCAACTGCAGGTCTGGGCACGGCGCACAGACCTCCCGGCCCCTTTCTCCGGCCCCGCGCTGCCCACCTGAGCACGGACGGCTCCCGGACCCTCCCTCAGTCACCCCGATGGGGGCATGCCCGCGGGAGCCGCTCTGCCCAGCCGCTGTCCCGGGAAGCGGCTTTCCCTCTGCCAGACCCAGGGAGGCCCTGTTCCAAGACCACCCGCTTCCAGCCCAGATCCCGGGCAAGAGAGAGAGCCCGCCGCTCTCGAGCCGAGAGCTGTTCCTGCAGCTGAGGCTTGGCTCTAAGTTCCCAAACCCCGTGGCCATGTTAAGAGGGGACCCTTCTAAAATCTAAATTTCTGGAAGGTATAGATGTAGGTTGTAAGAAACTAAGCATGAACTTGAGCAAAGCGCGTGCAGATGGGTCCCGCCCCAACCCATCCCTGAACGGAACAGTCTCTCCCCCTCGTAAAACGGGGAGAAACGTCGTGATGCTGACGGGTGACGGGGAAGGAGGGTCTGATAAAACTTGGCCAGCACCTTGGGTGTATCGCAGTGATGTAAAGACAAAGGTTGATAATCGTGGGGGCCGTGTGCTCAGTGCCCAGCGCATCGCACACATTTCCACTACGCTGCCCGCTGGGGCTCGCTATCACCCCATTCCACAGAAGGACAAGTCGAGGCACAGAGAGATCGGGCGGCTGGACCCCCAGTTAAACTGCTAGAGGGTGGCACAGCTAGTCTTGACTCCAGGTCCCCCAACCTTGAGCCCAAATTTGTAACCCTGCGGTGATCCCCCCAAAACCTGCCACAGGGATTCCCTGGGGCCGCTCGGCCACCTGCTTAAACAGAGACTCGGGTTCACCTGATCGTGACTATTGCCTTAGGGAGGCTCATGACCTCCCAGGGTCGGTGTTGATTAAAATATTGCCCACCCTGATCCCCAAGGGTCTCTCCGAGACTTGGGTATACTCCGTAGCATTTCTGCTCCCCGTTCAGGGCATAAGGGTTCCGTTCTGTGCCCAAGCGCCCGGAGCCCAGCCCCCAGCAAGAACGAGTGAGGAAAACCCCACAAACTCGAGGGAAGTTGTGCTGCTGTTGGACCAGGCGCAGAGGATTCCGGGACACGCCTTTGACATGAGCACAGCCCCCCTGCTGCCCACGAGACCCCCCGGCCCCACGTGGCGCCACCCCACACAGTCACATTCACCCGTCTGTCGCCAGGCTCAGCGGAGGCGCCGGCTGCTCCGACATCGGGGCTCGGCCCCTGGGATGTGGTGGGGCGGGGTGGTTTCAGATGACAAGACACATCGCCTGTTTTCCCAGATAGACGTGGAGCGCGCCCTCCCGCTGACTCACTTAGTGGCAGATGCTCCCGTGGGCAGCCCTGGGGGGAGTCGCTCCCAGCACCACAAACCCAACACACAAACAGCTCGTTGCTCTTCTTCTAGAAGCTTCCAGAGGCCCCTGATACTCCTCACCGTCCCTGCCCTCTCCCGCTCCCCCCTCTCCTCCGGAAGCTAGGGCACCTCTATCCTCTCCTTGTCCATATCTCTCTGCACAACCCCGTCCCTTCCTAGCCCCCTTCTGCCCGCATGCCTCCCGAAAGACTGCCCAGCTCCAGTCCGTCTCCCAGAGTTCGGGCTTACCCAGAGTGGGACTTTGTTTTTTTTTTTTTTTAATAATTAACCGAGGGAACTCATATAACGTGTAATTAACTATTTGAAGTGAGCCATCTGGAGGCACTTCGTGTATTCACGATGTTGTACAGCTGTGAGCTCCTCCTATGTCAGAGTGGGTCCGTCACCCCCAAGTCAACCCCCGTACAATGACGCGATTGCTTCTTATCCGCTCTCCCCCAGGCCCCGTCTCTGGGTTTTTCTGTTCCGGACGCCTCATGCCCATGGAATCACGCCGTGTGACCCTTGTGTCTGGCTTCTTTCACGTGGGGCATCGGGTTCAAGGTTGGTCCATGTTGCTGCCCGTGTCAGTGCCTCCGTCTTGTTTACGACAAAATGAAGTTCACTGTTGACCAGACCATGTGCCATTCACCAGTCATCGGCTGGCGGGACCCTTGGGTGGTTTCCGACTTTTGCTCTTGGGAAATCCACGTACAAGCCCTTGTTCGGTCCCTGCTTTCATAATTCTGGGTACATACCTAGGAGGGGGGTGGCAGGGTCGTAAGGTGATGCTGTGTGTAACTTTCTGAGAAGCCCCTGTATGTCTGCGCCTTCTTTGACCTCCTTCCTTGAAAGGCGGAGGCTAATTCCCCTCCCTTCCGTGTGGACCCACTCACTAAGTCTCACTTCTAACCAGTAGAACGTGGTGGAGGTGATGCTGTCCCACCTCCCAGGCTGGGTCCTGGGAAGGAGACCCCTCTGCCTGCCTCCCCATCCCTTGGGTCACTTGCTCTGGGGGAAGCTGGTCACCACGCCGCGAGGACACTCAGGCGGCCTGTGGAGAGCCCTCTCAGAGGGAGACCAACATGGCGGCCACAAGTGGCTCCTCTCTCTGCCGTCCTTCAGGCCTGCACCTTCGCCCTAAGAAACCCCAAGGCAGAACTATTCCACTGAGCCGCTCCCAAACGCCTGGTCCACAGAAAGTGCGAGACATCATAGATGTTCCCACGTTGGTGCCGGGGTGGTTTGTTACGCAGCAGTGGCTGGCTAAGACACCCCAGCCGTAGAATGGGTGAAACATATGTGCCACCTGGATAGCAACGGAAGGAAAGAATAAATGAGTAACTGAAGGGAAGAGAAAACTCTCTCTGGAAAGAAAAGGCATCTCCCTGACAACCATTTATCTGCCAGGTCGCGTATCCAACCAACAAACGAATGCGTTAGGAACGGTGCGATGGGGTCCCTCACGAGAGACGATGTTTGGAGTAACGGGGTATTTATATAATCTCAACGTTTTCCTCCCCAAATTATTTATAATTTACAAAGGGGGAAATGGTAACTTTTCCGTGGACAAAACAGGCAGACACAAGCCTAACCAAGTGGTCGGAACCAACACCAGCAATTCCCCGCCCCCACTCCACACCAGCCCCCGCCACCCCAGGCAGGTGGGGCCTGAGCCCTGCGGCCCTCACGCGGCTCTGCAGCGGGCCCCCCCCCCCCGCCCGCCCTGGGCAGAGAGAAACACCAGCTGTGGAACGGGGAGCACAGGCCACCGGGTGTGTGGCCGTTCTTTCTAGAAGGTTTGTCTGGGCTCGAAGCTGGCCCCGCTCCAGAATGGAACGTGAGTCATCTGTTCGTCGCTTCTGTATCTCTGTTGACATTTGGGGCAAGTGTGCTCACTCACAGATCGAGCTACGTCCGTCTGTCATTGCAGAAGGAAAAGACATGCAATGTATCTTGGGCCCAAAGGATTGTGATTTTCTATTCACGAGAGGGACATTTTCTGTTCGCTTACAGTTTTGCAGGGAATTTAAGAATTGATTTTGAGGAATCTGTTTTTTCCTAAAACAAATTAACTTTTAAATATTAAAAAAAAAACAAAACAAAACAACACAGCGTCACCTGTATTAGACCAAACCAACATCATGTCCTCAGAGGACACGTGCTCAGGGGACCGGAACATCCCTTCTTCGGGATCCCTGCCCCGAACGCAGAACCAGGGTCTGAGTGTGAGACAAACCCAAACTGTGATGTTCTACAAAATAACGGGCCCATGCGCTTCAGAACGTTCGCCACGAAGACCAAGAAAAGAAGAAAAGGCCATGTCATCCATGCACAAGGAAAGGACACTCAGGAGATCCGGCACGTAAATATGGGGTCCTGGGCCGCATTCTAGAAACAGCAGACACAGCCACAGGAGACGAACAGGACGGGGGTGAGATCTGAATACGAACCACGTGAAATGGGTTAGATACGAGAGGGTGGCTGCGTGAATTTCCTGACTTCGATCCGGTTAAGGAAGAGAACGTCCTCGTTCTCGGGAACTGCCCACGATGTGTTTCTGTCACCATTTTGTCGGGGCACGGTTGACACCCAGAAAGCTCTCCATGTTCAACGCGCACGACTCGATGTGTTTGGAGATCAGGCTACACCCACAAAGCCAGGCCCGTGGTCTATGCCGTAAACATACGCATCACCTCCAAAGCTCCCTTCCCTCCCTCCTTCCTTCCTTCCTTCCTTCCTTCAGTGATGACCACGCTTGACATGGGAGCCACGCTCCTAGTACACAGCTCCCCATTTTTGCCGACAGCTCTGTGCCATGCGGTGGGCCCATGGGAGGGCCCCCATCTTACGGACCTGACGCTACGTGCCCTTCGACGACCCTCTCTGCTCCTACGAGTCTGACTGTTGGGGTCCCGGATGTGGTCACCTGCGGCGTTTGTCCTTCTTCGTTCTGCTTGTTCTGAGCATCACGCCCTCCGGGGGCAGCCGCGTGGCAGCAGACAGCAGGCCCTCCTCCTTTCTTCGGGCTCTGAAATCGTCTGTGACACGTGTTTGCACGCTTTCTTTTTGGGGGACATGTCAGTTGCTTCTGTCACACTGCAGTGTGTACAGGTGGCCGCGTCTGGGGCTGTGACTTACGGTCACGTGGCTCGGGGTGGGGACAAGCCTACACACACACCCAGAGCAACACGTGGGTGTGAAGCAAATGGAACAAAGCCCAAAGAGCTGGTGAGTCTGCGTGAAGAGCTCCTGGGAGGTCCACGGTACGGTTCTTGCAAATTTTCTGTGAGTTTGAAATTACACCAGTTTAAAGGTTCCCAATTAAAAGAAAAAATATTCAGTGCAGGCCAAAACAAGCAAGCGTTTGGGCCAGGCGAACCCACAGGCTGCCAGGTTTCAAGATGGGGACTGGCCTGTAACCAAGGCGAGGACAGACCCGTCTCAGCTTCCTCACCCAAGTCCCCAGAACAGAGAACAATGTCCCAGCTCAGAAGTTGTCACTGGGTCAGAGAGGTAGTCCCAGAAGCAAGTGGGACGAAGAGAAGGTTCTGGGACAGTCCAGGGAAGGAACTGGGTGAATGGAGCCTTCTTGCTGGTCCTCAAACATGCCAGACACAGTGCCGCCCCAGGACCTTTGCATCTGCTGTGCCCTCTCCTGGAATGCCTTTCCCCAGAGACCTTACTTCCTCACCACCCTCTGTGAGACCTTCCTTCCCCGGGCTACCCCAGCCAGGAGTCCCTCACCCTTCACTGACAAAGTGCAACTCCCTTCCTTACTTTCTCCCCCCAGAGTGCATTTCGAAATTTATTTTTGAAATTTATTTTCTTTTAGAAAGGGAGAGGGAGATAGAGAATCTCAAGTAGTCTCCAAGCCCAGTGCAGAGCCCGATGCGGGGCTCAATCTCTCAACCCTGAGATTATGACCTGAGCCAAAATCAAGGGTCAGACGCTTCACCGACTGAGCTACCCAGGAGCCCCTTGGAACTTATTTTTATTTATTTTCTTGTCCTTCTCCCACTAAAATGTAAACTCCACAGAGACAGGATTTTTTGCTCTTTCCATTTGCTGCTGAATCCCCAGTGCGTAGCAGAGTATCTGGGACATAGTAGGCATTTAGTAAACATTTGGCAAAATCAAAAAAACAGGAAGAGAGGGAGGGAGGGACAAAGGGAGGGAGAGGAGAGAAGGAAAGACGGGAGGGAAGAGGGAAGGGCATAATCACACACCTCCCCTTCTCCTTGGCCAAAAAGCTTCTTCAGACCCATTTGAGGGCCCCCAAGTCCCCCCAGCTTCCTACTGCCACGTAGGAGAGCTGGTCTCCAATTTGGGTCAGCCCACGCTCAGCGCAAGGCTGTTGGCCAGGGAAAGACCTGGTCTCTCTCCAAAGACTGTCTTCTCTTCTGAAAGCTGATCGACATTTCCACTTAAAAAGAGATTGTCCGGCCCGAAGAAGCCCATTGCACACTTCCTGTCTACACTGCCTGCTCTGCTGGGGCCCGCGCCCGGCCAGCTCTGGCTTTGCACACTCTCCGAGCGTTTCAGTGACCCTCTGCTCTAGTCCAGTTTTGGCCGCCTGCCTCTCATTAACCAGAGGCAGAGTTGGGGTCCAGGCTGCCAGGCAGATCCTCAGTGGGACCAGCAGAGCTGGGCTCCATGGATGGGCCGAGCCGGAGGCTGGCACTTTGTCTTGATCAGACCTTAATCCTCCCTCATCTTGGTCAGAAAGGAATGTGGTTAGTGTGACACAGTGGATGGGCCCGGGGAACCAGCCAGAAAGAAGGCACACACCTTCCACCTGGGGTCCGGGTGTGGATTAATCCGAACAGCTCACAGACAACCCCAGCCTGCTCCCGGCCGCATGAGGCCCCTGGCCGGCCTCGCAGGCCAGGCCTCTGGGTCATCACACATTTTATAAAGGGGGAAACTGAGGTTCCCACGGCTCCCGCCTGACCCTAATGGAGGCCACCAGGTAATCCCCTCTCTTTTCTCCTTCCTTATTCCTTTAGGGGTCTTCCCTCCAGTGATGGAGGTCCCTGTTTTCTCTTCGTCCCCAAGGGCGTGGGGCCGATGGCTGTCCTTACAGGTGTCCGAGCATCAGGACCAAAGCCTTAAACCATCTTCACCGAATCATGACTTGCAAGACCTGCCTTCAGAGACGTGGAATGGGGAGGAGTTGGGGACAAATGCACAGGGCTCAGGCCGCGGCACCTGCGTGCTGACCACCGCCTGTGGGACGGTGATGTAAAACTTGCAAACCCATTCAGAGACCTGAGGGCAGGAAGCGTGGCCTCTCGTGCCCGGGGGGAGGGAAGGCTGCGCGCTCAGCCTGAGGGCTGCTCACCCGCATGGGGCCGGATCTGACCAGGCCTCTCGCTGCAGACACAACCCTGCGTCGGCCGAGGCAAGCGGGAATGGCGGGAATGAAGGTCAGGTTTGAAAGAAACAGAATTTACCACGTTTGGTCTCAATGGGCGAACCAACGCTCTCTCGCACTTTGAAAAAGGGAAGAGGCATTTAAATGAAGGGACGTGAAAGGGGGTCCCCTCCCCATTAAATGTCTTGGGCCGTGAGTGAAGAGGGTGAGGGGAAGTCAGCCCAGCCAAGCCCAAGCCAAGGTCACGTGTTTCTCGTGGTCCAGGGACCACATTTCTGGTGTGGACATGTGGACGTGGCCCACACCACCCTCCTCGCTATTCCAGAGCCGCCGCGTTGCTCCAGAGCCCCACGGACGGAGCCTGCTCGCGTCTGAGGACTCTCCTCCGTGCCCAGCTTCTGTTTTCGGGAGCAGAGGCTACTGTCTGTCTGGAGCCTCCGGTTTTGGGATTCTGGGCCCCGTCTCCCAAGCCAGCGGCAGGCAGGGCCGGGTAAAATCAAGAACATCTGACAGGATTGCCCCACGTGGGGCAGGCATGTCCCCCACGGCCAAGGCCACTGCTCGCTCATGGCCGGATTCTAGTCCCCGCTGCCCCTCCCTGCCGGGTGCTTTCGCTCAGTGCAGAAACTACACAGCTACAGGGCGGGAGAGGGGGCCCCGGTCACCAGATGTTAGGAACCTGTGTTCCTTAAACAAACTCTAACCAAGCTCCTAACACACGTGCCGAGCGCCAGGCCATGCACAGCAGGTCACACGCGACGGCGAGAGATCCCCTTGCAGGCTTCGCCTGATTAGTAATGCCTGTTTGGAGAACTGTGATCCATTTGTCATGTCTGCCGTGGCCCCGGGAGGGGACAGGGGAGCATGGTGTGTGAGCAACCGTTGCTGGTTCTGTTTCTCAGCTTGTCCCAGTGGGCACCCGGGCAGGAGGCGTCGACGGCCCTTGCTTTCAAGGGCGAATTCACAGGCAGAAACAGAACAATGAATGAACGGCTCCAGCCCAGGGTTACGGTTCACGTGTGGCTGGATAGTGTTTGGAGGCATTCGTTCATGTGGAATTTTTCTCACTGGGTCGCCCCCCCACCATCCAGACAGCAGCATGGCTGACCCCACTGCCTGGGGAAGGTGCTTGGAAGCCACATAGGGGGAGGCCGCTGGCCTTCCTGGCCTGCTTCCCAGCGTCCCACCCCCATGGGGTAGGCAGAGCCGAAGCAGAGTCACGGGCTGGCAGGAATGAACCAGCACGACTCTGACAGCAAAGAGATTCAAATGCCACCTCAGGGCCACCAAGCTGTCCCCATCGTCCTTCACCACTCAGCCCCTACTGGGCCCCATGGCTCTCACGCCAAAGAAATGACCCTCTAACTGTGAAATTTCAGGCCAGGTGGGAAAAGGAATAAAAGGTCCTCTCTGAGCCATTAAATTACTTTATTAATTTAAATTCATGTATTTTATTAAATGAATAAATACAAGTCCGGTTGGTATGTTGTGACATTAACACAAAAGTTATATGTTCGTGTAAATCTGCTATTGGTTTATTAATTACTACTTAACTAATTACTGCTTGACTGCCATCCAGCATTCCTAGACCTGGCACTGGGCCGTCTTGGTGCGGCTGCTGACCAGCTGTTCTGCAGCTGGGCCCGAGGCGGATACCCGTCCAGACCGGCTTCTAACCGGTAAACCCTGACTCCTGGCGGCTGAACACACTGAGGGTTGCTCCTTGCTTATTGTCTGGACCCACCACAGGCGAGCAGAGGTGGGCTCCTCACCGACACCAGGGATGCCAGCAAGAGGAGCCGCTGTCACCTGACTGTCGTGACACCGTGCGGGAGGAGCGTGCCTGGCCACGAGATGCTGTGCGTGCAGCGGCAGGCTTCTGCTGCTCACAGCTCGTCTCTGACAAGGAGTCCTCCCAGGGGCCCAGGAAGGTGGGAATCCAGAAGTATTTGGTGGCCAGCACCCATATCCACCACAGGCAGCCTTCCAGCAGGGGCCAAGGCCATGCTGGCATCATGTGGGCTGGGGAGTCTGCCATGAACAAGGCTCGCAGACAGTCTAGCTGGGGAGGAAGGGGTTACAGAAGCCCTGCGGTCACAGGAGGTATCGTCTCTCCCAGGAACGGCAAGACGGCCCTTATTGCCTGAGCAGAGCATGGAGGGTGAGGAGAAGCCGGGAAGGCCGGCAGTCACATCATCCGTGGCCTAGGAAGCCGGCTCTGTGAATCTGGCCTTTCTTCGGAGAGCACTGGGGAGCCATGGAAGTTGTCGGAAGGGGAGTGTGATGTGGCAATGGACAGCGCCCTCTGCTGGCTCTGTGAGGAATGGCCTCTTCAATGCTTGCCGCAGGCCCGGGCTGTAGAAACTGTAGCCAGGGTTTGGTTCTAAGTGTTCCTTGTGGTCCTTCTGAGATGTCCGTCCTGTGATGGCTGGTGGACGCGACTCGCAGAGGCCAGCCTCCCAAGACATGCCACCAAGCCACGCTCTCCAGGGGACACCAGTGGACCTGCCTGCCACTACGGCATGAAAGAGATGCACACAGCAGGTCAGGCTGGCCTGGACAGTCTGGGTCTGTCTGCGGCCCGGGAAGGGAGCCATCCTGATCACCGTCCCCTTAGTCATCTCCAACCTTTGATCCCAGACCTCAGAGGAGTGTATGCCTGTGAGTGCTCAGAGACCAGTGAGCAGACAGAATGATGGCAACTGTAATCCTCCCTGTCACCAAATGTCGATAAGCCCTAGGCAGCCAGAAGACGGGGGAATCTGGCATCGGCTGCTCTCACCCTCCCTCGCACACTTCTGACCTGTTTCTGCCTGAACCCACAAATGCTTATCACAAACGGCAAGCGAGGGGTCTGGCAGAGCATAGCCTCAAGCTGGAGACTTTAAGCAGCTGTTTGTCTTCATTTTTTTCCTGTATCTCAGACAGGATGACTTGAGCCAACTGGATTTTTTGGAAAGCGCGATGATATGTTCTTCCCCCTCCATTTTCAGAAGGTAACGCCCATGCCCAGCTAAACAGAGCCAAAGGGATGGTCAGGGACCCTGGCTTCCTCCTGCACAAACCCCGCTGCCCTCCCAGGTAGCAGCATCTTTTGTCCTTCCGGAGAGACCTGGCTCATAGGGGCAGCCACATGTCACTAGTCTCTATGGAAATTTGCTCCTGCGGATACTTTCTGTCGCTCGCTGGCGACTGGTTTCACTTCTATAGAGGAAGAATATTCTGAAAGAGCTCAGAGCTTTTCTTTTGGGGTGTCCCTCATCAGCCCCCCTACTGCTGTCGAAAACCTACCACAAAATGCAGCTTATCGCTCGGGGAGGAGAAGAAAAGACACAAAAGGAGACACACTCAGCTTTGAGCTTCAAAGTAACTTTCCGAGGTTTTCTTACATCCTCAGTGTTCTTGGAAGTCAGGCACCCAAGTGTACCTAGTGTTTCTGTAATTACCAGACCTGGGTGTTCTCCCATGAAGAGCCACACGCGGAGGACCGGCCTCGGCCCCAATCCAAGGGAAGGAAAAAACCCTTGGAAGGGAGAGCGGGTGAGGCGAGTGGCCGGGTGCGGTGGCACCGTGGGAAGTGGAGCCCGGTGTAGCCATCGGGGCCAGCCCAGAAAACAGGCTCCCCTCAGCACTTTGACGGAGGTCATGGAATGCAGGGAGCTGGCCGTGCGGGCCACAGAACGCTGAGAAGCCACGGGGCTGTGCCGCGACCTGAGTTCAGCAAGCGCAAGAGGCCACCAGACCCACAGGGGAGGAGGGGGCAGCCGGCTTCTCCTCCAGTGCCTCCCTTGGCCTCCATCGGCAGACCAGGCATCTGGGAAACACAGCGGCTGGGGATCCAGAGGAGGGGAAGGCCTGGAGCCCCCAGCCCAGGACCAGTTCCACATGCGCCTGGATGCTAGAGGAGAAAGGGTGCAAGTGGGGTCCCGGGAAGGAGCCTGCCCCGAGAGCCCAGCTTTCTACGGCTTGTGCATGGCGTGTTGGGCTTCAGAAGTCCCGTGGACCCCAGAGGGGAAAGGGGGATATGGCCAAGCAGGCAGGTTGGTTCACTCCTGGGGCGGGGGGGGTAGAGGGGTCACCAGTGCAAGGAGCAAACTGACCCCAATTGAGGACCCAGAACAGACTAGCTGGGGAGGGATCAACGCAGTATCTGAGTTCAGGGTTCCATGGCTCAAATCATGGAACACGAGTGACCGAACACCAGGGTGGGCCTTAGGCCGCCGAAGTACTGCCTCCGGAGCCTGAGAGCCACTTGAAGAGGTTTGCGGAAATGTGAGAGTAGAAAATACTTCTGAAGAGCGGATCTGATTTTCATCACGTGCCAATGTAAAATAAAAAAAAAAAAAAATGCTAAAATGCTAAAATTAAAAAAAAACAAAAACAAAACAAGAGCAAGGAATATTTGACTCAGGTTTGCACATCTGAACGCCCATCCACAGGTTTCAACAACCGGACTGCGGGGGTTGATAAACGGAGGCCCGAGGCCACCGCCTCCGCTGCCCTGACTTACACGTCATCCTGCGTGTCTTTGGCACCTGTGCGTTTTTCTGCAAACTTGTCCTCATTCTGCACTGTAAGTCCTTTTGGGCGTGAGGGGTCATTTCGTACCAGGAGTGACATCGGAGCCCTGTCCCCGCTCAGAGAAGCACAGGGCACAAGGCACAAGGACACGCAAGCTGCGGAAGTAAGCCAGTCCCCGCGTTTCGGTGACTTGACACACCTGGAGTTTGTTTTCGGCTCAGCGGATCAAAGCAGGTGTTAGGTGGGTGACTTTCCACCGGAGGACTTGGACCAGGCTCTTCCTGTCTTTGGCTTGGGCCACCCACCAGCAGCCTCGGCCTCAGGCTCCTAGCGGGTGCGCAGAGCAAGGAGGAGCAGGCGTGGGAGGTGTGGGAGGTGTTTAAGACCCGCTGCCTTGGGCCCAGGACGGTGCCTGCCTGCAAGGGATGCTGGGAAATGTAGTCCAGCGGGCCCAGGGGGAAGAGGACATGAACAGCAGGCCGGTGGCCCCCACACTCACCCAGAGGCCTCCTGAGAGTGCCCGGACAAGGCCATAAGCGTCTCCTCCCATCCCGGCAGATGGAGCTGGTTGGAAGCCCACCGGTTAGAACTTCGCGGCCGAGGCCCATGTCACCACGCCTCTCTCACTCGGACTCTCCCTGCGCCACGCGGCCTGGACGTGCCCCTGGACCGCCCTCCACGCACTGAGCGCGCGTCTGCCACGTGGCTAGCGCTGGTCCCCCCAGCCCCGCCCCCGAGGGCTTTCCGTGTGTGCAGAGCCACCAGACCCAAGAGGGAACTGCGGCACACGGGAGCGAGGGCGCAAACCCTCTGCGTGCGCCTGTGCAGCGGGAGGCTGTCCCCGGAGCTCCGGCCAACGGCCCCCAGCGGAGGGAGGCCCCAGGAAGGACGCCACGTTGTGGGCACGCAGCCTGCTCTGTCCCCCCGCCCCGTGGACCCTCGCCACCGGCCGCCCGCGCACCTCTCGGAGCAGGAGCAGGGCCCTGGGAGCGGCCGCCTCGTGCAGGTGGGTTACGCGTGCACGGGGTCGTGACTCCTCCGTGCACAGCAGGCTTTCTGAGGCCTTTTGGCCATGGGGCCAGATAATCCACGGCCGTGGGGCAGGGGGTGCTCTGCTGTGTCCGGTAGGAGCTTTGTTGAGCAGCACTCCCGACCTCAGTCCGCTGGAGACCATCCACTCCCCCAGTCTGAGTTGTAACAACCAGAAACTCTCTTCGTGGCCAGGTGCCCCCTGGGGAGCAAAGGCGGCCCCAGCTGAGAAGCATTGACCTGGAGCCGTGGTTCTCAGCACCTGATTACACATCTGGGTCCCCTGTGAAGCTACAGAAATGGACTGGTCCAGACCCAGCACGTCCCCTCCTAGGTATGTGCCCAAGGCGGGTGGACAGATACTCCCACAGACGACCACAGGCCCCTGTTCCTATCCGCTTATTATCTGTCCATAATAACAGATAACTGAGGGCGGTCCCGGTGCCCATCAGTGGCAACTAGATGAGCAAACTGTGATTGTCGCCCGGTCCCATGTGTGTGAAGCCCACAGCGGGCACAGTGAAGCCTTGCGATAGCGGCTGGGAGAGCGGTTATTTCTGGGGAGCCTTCTGGGGTGCTGGGGACGTTCTGTCATGATCTACAGGGGGTCACGCAGGGGCACGTGCACATAACCGTCCATCGGGCTGTGGCTGATGGGAGCTGTGTGTGAGCTGTTCCTCGTGGGCGTTTGCTGCGACCGCGGTTGCCAGTTAGGGCAAACTTGGGGTGTAGAAGAACAGAATCGATGGTCTCTGAGTTCTGGAGGCCACAATGTGAGATGCAGGTGTCAGGCCTAAAAGCTCTCGTCTCTTCTGGCTTCTGGTGGCTGCTGGCACGTCCTTGCTTGTGGCTCCATCCCCCTGTCTCTGCTTCTGGGGTCACACCATCTTCCCCTCTGTGTGGCGCACCTCCCTCTGCCTCCCTGTGGGGACACAAGTGCTTTAGGGCCCACCAGAGAACCCAGGATCCCGCTTACCCATCTCAAGAGGCTTTGTCGTATCCGCAAAGTCTTTGCCACAGAAGGAAACATTTACAGGTTTCCGGGATTAGTACCTGGTATCTTTGGGGACCGTTATGAAGCCTGCCACATGCCTAAATTAAAAAGAAATTTAAAAAATCCCCAGGGTGATAGGCCCACCCCACACTGGTTGAACCAGAGTCTGTGTTGTTTTTGTTCGTAAGTTCCGCAGTGGTCCTGGCATGCAGGGTCCTGGGGCTTCCCTTCCCCTCGGTGCACCGTGGGGCACAGGGAACGTACACAGCTGACCTGTAGAACTTATGAGACCCTGAATGAGAGAATGCACAAATGAATACAGACTCGACTAAGATCTGTGTCTCACTCCTAATGGTTCTAAGTCCTCAAATGTGGGGGTTTTCCACACCCAGGCATTCTCCAGTTCCCTGCGGACACCAGCTGGGTGTCCCACGACTTTCTTCAATTCTCAGGCTCCCTGGAGTGAGCCCAGACCCACAAGACTGCCCCCACTAGAGAGGCCAGTGCAAGCAGTGGGTCCCCACACTGCCTGCACTTCTGTCCGAGGTGGCCACACATGGAGGGTCCCCCCACCCCATCAGGTTTGATGATTTGCGCTATCAGCTCACAGCATGCGGGGAAATACTGCCTTACGTTTACTGGTTTATTATAAAGGAGAGAAACCAACAGCCAGGTGCAGAGGTACGTCGGGGGAGGTCCAGAAGGAACGTCTGTCCCCTTGGGGCTTGAGGTGTGTCACCCTCCTGGCACGTGAGTGCCTTCATCGAACCAGAAACTTTCCAAACCCCCTCATTCAGAATGTTCTTAGAGGTTCCATTATGTAGACGGGATGAGCGGCTCAGTCATGGGCTGCTGGTAATTAACTCCGTCCCAGCCCCTCTCCCTTTCCTGGAGGTCAGGGATGGGGCTGCAAATTCCAAGCCTCTCCTCACACAGTTGGTTCCTCTGCCCACCAACCCCATGCTGAAGCTACCTAGGGGCCACCAAGGGTCACCTCACTGGCCTCGGCTCAGGTGTGGTGGAAGGGGTCTTGCTCAGGATAAACTAAGACGCCCGTCCCACCCCTATGAGGAAGTTACCCGGGTCTCAGGGCCAAAGACCACGTATGTATTTCCTACCACAGTGGAGAGTGCGTGTTGCTACCGTAAACTAGAAAGATTTTTTAAAGTCAGAAGACTCGGCTGCAAACCCCAGCCCTGCCACTTAGCAGCTAAGTGACCGTGACCCAGTCCCCTCCCCTGTCCCAGCCTGCTTCCTCATCAGGACAGTGGGGATGAATTCACGAGATGACGTGTGGCCTTACAAGCTGTTTGAAATCCAAAAATGTGCCCTTCCTCCGTGCGGAAGCGTCCGACCCTAAGCCCGTGTGCAGGTGCTTCTGGGTAAATCAAGGTCAAAAGCTACTGGGTGTTAGGCCGGGGGGATGTGTCTGCCTGCATCCGTGTTGCCATAAGATAGTCTCCCTGCAAATGTGCAGGGCTTGCGAGATGGCGGAGCACCCCCCCCACCCAACCAGAGGACGGACCCCCGAAGAATTTAAGTGGGGATGGCCGAGGCCCTGCTGAGGAGGAGGGCTGGCGAACCCTTTCCAGGTCGGTGATGTCCTGAGTCAGGTTCGCTTTGCCTGCATGGCCATAGACCTGGGGCCATTTAGCTCAGGGTTGGGCGGGGGGAGACTAACAAGCAAAAGAAAAGAAACACCACCACCACCACAACCACAACGCAAGCCCCATCTGGGAGAGCTGGAAGGCTGACCTTATGGAAGCTGACCTCCATAAGAAGCCCGGCTGGGTCTGGGATTCCAGGCAGGGCTCTGGGGGAAGAAAAGGGTCCAATATCATGGAAATTTCCTAGTAGGGTTTATTTTGAAGCGAAGTTTTGGCAGCCCTGCCCCAGTCTCCTTGGCTAGACAGTACCTCTTTGAAGAGAGTCAAAAACAGCAGAAGGATGGGAAATGGTTCTGGATGGGAAATGGTTCTGGAATGGAATCCTCTTGGTCCAAAAAGAACTGCCAGAGACCAGGCCAGGCTTCCCTTGCTTGATGGAATTCAACGCCACTCACCTGTGGTCAGCAAACCAACACCCCACCCCTGCCCCTTAGGGACGTCCTTGTCCTAATTCCCGGAACCTGTGCATATGTGACCTTGCTCGGCAAAAGGGACTTTGCAGCTAGGATTGAGTTCGGGGCGTTGTGGTATGGAGGGTGTCCCCGGTTGCCCAGATGGGCTCAACTTTTCCAGCTGTGATCAGAGGAAGGGCAAGGCTCACAGAGACAGTGTTGCTGGCTGTGAGCTCTGGGGGGCCGTGAGCCCAGGAACACCCCCTCTAGAAGCTGGATGGGCAAGGAGTAGACTGTCCCCCAGAACCCCGAGAGGGAACTCAGCCCCGCTGACACCTTGACTGAACCCAGGGACACCTGTGTTGCCCTTCTAACCTCTAGGCTGAAGACAGTAAATCTATGCTTTTTAAGCTGGTGAGTTTGTGGAAATTGAGTCCAGCTGTGATAGAAATCGGAAATGCCGCCCGTCTCGGGCACCTGCCGTGTGCCGGTGCTGCTGGGAGGGAGTCCCGAGTGCTCCTGACTCCCAATGACACTGAACTTGTGATCCCGTCTTGGCTCTGGAAGCTGAGGCTCCATGACATGATGGGACCCCCGAGAGGCCTGCTGGGGACAGAACCCTTGGCTGAGTCCAGTGGCCTGGAGCGTCCGGCGGCTCGCAGGGAGGACGGGCATGCTCGGGTGAGGCTTGCTTCCCGACGGCCACTGGGGCACCCTTATCAAGCCCACCCCGGCTTCGCCTGTGCGGAGAGCTCCCCGACGGAAGCCGTCTCGGTGGGCGAAGGCTGCGAGTCTCCCACTGGCAGAACGGGAGGCAGTGCCCCTGCCCCTCCCCCACAGGCCCTGACTGATGGCTGTGTGACCTCGGGCAGGTCCCCACACCTCTCTGGGAAGTATGTTGACAGGCTTGGGAAGCATTCCCCGCAGAGCCAGCCTCCCGGGAGCCTGTGAGCCAGCTCTGTCCCCAGTCCCTGTCCAGAGGACTGGTCGGGGTGGCGGCTGCTGTGGGCTCTGTGCATGTGCCTGGGAAGTGCCACGGGGCCCTTAGACAAGGTTAAGTCCTTCTGCCACCCAACAGGCAAAGGTGTTGATTTCTCTCCGCCACGAATTCTCGCTCTTGCCGCCCACCCTGTGAAAAGATCCATTACCCCCAAAGCTGTGACTGAGCTTGTTTGGAAATAGGGTCTTTGCCAATGTCAAGTTAAACGGGGTCATGCTGGATGATGGGGGGCCTGAAGCAGGTGACGGGGGTCCTGATGAGAAGGGAGGAACTTGGACACCCAGGAGAAGGCCATGTGGTGACGAGACAGAGGTTGGAGGGACAGGTCTGCAAGCCAAGGGACGCCAAGATTGCTGGTGGCCCCAGAACCAGGACGGCAGGCAAAGGTTCTTGGGAGAGACCATGGCCCGCCCATACCTTGACCTTAGACTTCCAGTCTCCAGAACCACAGGTCTGCTGTGCTGAGCTCCCAGTCTGTAGCACTTTGTCACATCGGGCCCAGGACGCACACACATTCACGGCCCCTGTCACCTGTTTCCCACACTCAGCGCTCTGTGGGAACCCGAGCGAATGGGCTGGCGTCCCCACAGCGGAGCATGTCGGGATTCAGGGGCTGGCCTCTCTTCACAGCCTGTGAGCTTTCTTTGCTGTTGGGGGTTAAGCTGTCCTTTGGTGCAGGGAAGGCGGCCAGAGATCGCCCATCTCGCAGATGGAAAAACTGAGGCTCCAAGTGCTGCCCACGCAATCACTCCGTACCTCCCTGCCATGTCCCTCGCCGCCCTGCTAGTCCAGCGTGGAACCAGGTCAGCCTCCTGCCTCCAGATGTTGGACCAAGTCCTCCGAATTCCCGGCAGAAGGGAGAGGTCTACAAGAAATTTCAGAGCTCAAATTAGGACAGTTGCCTGGCTCTGGGACCGGCTTCGTGGAGAGCTTGGGAGGGGACTCCAGCCTGGGCAGCACGACCCGTTTCCATGGGTGCAAACCACCCAGAGCCCTGCCGAAACAGAAGCAGGCTCCAGGCCTGAGGTTGTGGCCGCCGGACTCCCGCGAGCCCCGCTGGGCAGCCCAGCCCAAGCCGCATGGCCACCGAAAGCCACCAGAAGCCACAGGAGTCTCCCCACCCAGGTGACCTCGCCTGCACTGTGCAGGACCTGTTGTCTGCTCGAGCACTCACAGGTGCCCACCCCAGGGAGGGTCAGACCAGGTCCAGCCTTCCCTCCCTCGAACGCGCCGCCCACACACCGGCTGCTGGGAAGGCGCGTGGGCGTCTGCAGAGCCACGGGGCGGGGGCCACCGCCAAATGGGCCCCTTCGAGCCCTGGAACCCCTTATCTCAGAAGAGGACACCAGGGCCCCGAGAGGAGGAGCGGCTCCCTCAAGGTCCCAGTATTTTCAGCCTCCCATGGTGACAGGGGGCAAGTGTGTCCTGCACGGCGTGTGGTCGGTCACAGAACGTTGGGAGAAGCGTGGGCCCTTGGGCCAGGACATTGGAGATGACTTGCGGTGGGGGGGCGGGGCATTGACGTCAGTGTACAAAGGGTGTCGTGGACCATCAGGGAGTCGGAACTCTCTGGAAAGCCAAGCAGACCGTAGCTGGGGTTGATAGGGTCAGCTCAGTACGTAGCTTTCAGCTACACTGGGGGCCCTGTCCTTCCTTGCTGGTGCACACCATGCTTCGTGGAACTCCGTCTGGTCACAGCTGGTTCTCCCCATGGATGGCACCTCTGTCATTCCAGTTTCTCAGGCTCAGATCCCTGGATTTCCTTGAGGCACACATTCAAATGCTGGGTCACTACCTGTTACTCCACTTTCAAAATGCAGCAGCCCAAGGCCAGGCACCCGCCCCTACCTGCATTCCTCCACCCGGCCTGAGCCACACGCCTCTTGCCCAGACCTTGCAGGGAGCTCCTTGCTGCTGACCCTGCGCCCGCCCTTCCTCTATGATCTGGCCAAGTGCGGCAGGCGGAGGGATGCTCCCGTGTCTGCCCCGCTTAGAAGCCTTCGAGGGCTTTCCATCTGTGCTGGGGTGAACAGTGTCCCCTATGATTCACGTCCATCTGGAACCTGTGTGTGTGTGTGTGAGAGCCTGTTTGGAAATAGAATCTTGGCAGAGGTCAAGTTTAGATGAGGTCTTACTAGAGCGGGTGGGCGTGATGACTGCGGTCCTCATAAGAAGAGGGAATTTGGACACAGACACGGAGGGCAGATGAGCGTGCAAAGGCAGCCAAGGGACACCTGGGGCCACCAAGGATTGGAAGAGCAAGGAAGGATCCTCTCCCCGAGCTGTCAGAGGGAGTTTGGCTCTGCTCACACCTTGCTCCTGGGCCTCCAGCCGGTGGAACTAAGAAAGGATGTGTTTTATTTTTTGCTACCCAGGTCTTGATTCTTTGTTACAGCAGCCCCAGAAAAGGAATGCAGTGGCCAAACATGGCGCAGAAACCCACCGCACCCTCCATCTGCCTGGTGAGACCTGGAATGGCCTGCCATATAGCAAAGGCCCTGAGAAGTCCTGCAGGGAAGAGTACGTTCCATTTTCCCGAACGGATTCAAACGCAGAAGCATTCATTGCCATCTCCCGTTGAACCTCTTATGGGATACCCTTTGGGAAATGTTGCATTTGAAAAGCGGGAAGGTCCTCTCCAGCCTGAAAATCCTGTTGCTTTTGGAATTGGAAGCCAGGCCGTGAAATCAATAGAAATTTATATGCATAGTTAGGTGTTGGTTTTTAAAAATAGCCAAAATGCTCTTCCATGTTGGGGGGAAACAAAATCAGCCTGTGGAAGGGCACCTGTTCCAGTAAGTGATCAGATGCGCTCTCCGTTGACGCACCGGACCCTCCGTCTGAGCTCCGTCCCCGTGGGAATGAGAACAATTACGCTGTGCGGGATTATTTCCTTCGGCTATGTTCCTAGAAGTGGAGCGGCTGAGTCAAAGACGTATTTTTAAAGACATTGGATTCGTAGTGTCGAGTTGCCCTCCAAAAAGTTGTACGGATTTGACCTTCCACTGGCAGAGACCGGAGGAGCCCACCTCCGTGCCCGCAGTGGGCATTCGCCTGCTGGACACCTTTAAACTGTCCTGTGTGTTTTGGCCACAGAGGTAAATAAGAGCTTTTATTGCGTTATCTGAGTTTCTGTTGACTCGAGTCCACAGCAGCCTGCCCACTAGCCCATCCCCGCCAGCAGATGACTCTTGCCAGGGACCCGGCCACGGTGCCCTGAGGTCAGGCCAGGCTTTTCAGGGGAAACAGCAAACCTCACTCAGATTTGGCCCAAAATACTAAACTCTGAAAAAGAGACGATTCAGTGTCATTGGACCCTTCCCTGGGGGCAGAGCTGGGTAGAGAAAAGAGGTCGGGACTTGGAGGCAGGAGAACCCCGGATTTGTCCCGGCGTGGCCCCTTTCTGGCTCCGTGACCTTGGGCAACTCACCTGACCTCTTCGTGCCTCCGTTCTGTCATCTTTGATGTGGGATAACGACAGCCCTGGTCTCTCTGAGTCGTGATGAGGATTAAATTATTTCCTTGTCGTGAGATGGGCTTTGCGGGTGTAACCCTACTATGAGCCACGTTTCCAGATGGCACGGTCCGGAGAGAGCTGCAGGGAAGGGCGATCCAGGCACCCACCGGGGAGAGACTCTGGATTTTTACTTGCAATTCCCTAAAACATGAAAGGCATCTGCTTCACCCACAGTTTTATTTCCCAAATCTTGCAGCGACCCGGGATGCCTCCCTCATTCACTCCAGACCTCACCCCCCAAATCTGGCTTTTGTGTTTGCCTCTCGCCCCCTCCCAGCCTCAGCCCTGCTTTCTGATGAAGATGAGCTTCCTGCCCCCAGTTTTGCTTGTTTCCTTGTCCCTTCCTCTAAGATCTAGATTCTCCGCAATAAGGGAGAGAGCCCTCACTTGTGTTCTCCTGCCCCGGTAGGTCCTGGCTCCCTCCATCTCCCCCCAGTCCTGCCTAGAACCTGGAACCAGCCTGGGAACATCAGAATCCTGTTTGGAAGGCAAGGAGGAAGCCGGGGCGGGGGAGGGGCAAGACTGCCTGTAATCGGTGGGGGGCCCGTGCGAGTATGTGGGCCCCCAACTCGCCAGCCCTGGGATCCTCTCAGCTTCTCTTCTAACTGAAGCCCTTGACATCTTCAGGGTCTCCCCTGAGAGAACGTGGGTCTCCCACCCTCTCCCCAAGGGAGAGGTGAAAGGGGGCAGATCCTAACCTGGGCTTTGTGGCCAACATGGCAGTCCCGGCCTCGGGGGGGAAGGGGGTGGGGGTGAGCCCTCTGCTTTGGGGAGTCTCTTCCCTCCCACTGACCGAGGGCCTGTGTGTGCAGATGGGAACCGTGCCTCAGGATCATGTCTCCCCCTCGTCTACCCTCCCTGCCGGCGTCTCTGAGAGTGGCAGGACACAGGCCACGTCTCCCATTTCCCCGAGCCTCAGCCCCCACTCCCAGGCTCCCCAGCGCACTCTGCTCCTGTGTGTCCCCTCTGGCCCCAACAGGAGGGTGGAAGCAAGGTCCAGGGCAGGTCAACCTGCCTCCCACGTTTAGGAGCTGTGTGGCCTCGGGTAAGATGTGGACCGTTCAGAGCCTCAGCTTCCCATCTGCAAAATGGGTGTGACAGCAGAGCTGGGTGGAAACAAATTGTTAGGTGTGCTCAGATGCGGTGTTGATGATGGCAGAGGTGACTCCTGCTGTCTGTTCATCCCTGGCCGCATGCCAGGCATTGTGGGCTCGCCGTTCACCTCCATGTGTGGTCCTGCCCACTCCTGGAGGTACCAGGAGGAATGGAGGCCCGCGTGATGGCTGCCGACACAGTGCTATCGGCTACAACCAATGAGTTTCTGTGCTGTGCTGTGCATACAGGCCCCTGGGCCTCAAGGAAGAGCCGAGACCCTGGGAAGGCTTCCTGGAGGAGGCGGCATCTGATCTAGGCCTTAAACAATGAGTGATAAGTAGCTGTTCACTTTTCCGCTCATTTGATTACCAGGCATCTCCCTTGTGTCCATGGGGCCCCAGGGCCGCCAGCGCGGTCAGGTGTTGGCTCTGGGAAGTCGGAGTCCAGGAAACCGGAGGCCGTCTCTGACCTCCCTTTCCAGGTTGGGGGTGCGGGTGCTGGCGGGGCTGGCCCACCCCTGAGGCTCACAGCGCCTAGGGGTCCTGGGGGGCCTCACCTGACAGCAGCCGTGCACTGGTTGCGCGTGCAGCAGGGAATGGGATGGAGCTCTGTGTGGACGCGTGAGAGCGAGCACAGTGCCTGGCACACATTGTGTGGCCGCGATGCCACTGACAAATGTGTGTGCACACGTGTGTGTGTGTGTGTATGCGCGGGTGTGAGCGACGCCCAGGGCCCGGACCGGCCAAGAAACCGCTTCACGGATCCCTCGGTCTGAGGGACTGAGGTCTGAGGCTGTGCCCCTGAGAGGATCCTGGCTGCTGATCCAAGGGGCCCCCCGGGGTTGCAGTGAGCGAGCAAGTCTCCGGGGGGTCAGAGGGGGATCCTGAGGGGCAAACGGGCTGGGCTCCTAGGGGCTGCTGTGCGTAACTGCGCTGTGTGCGTGTAACGTGCACACGGGCCGGGAAAAGGAACAGAGCTCGGATCCAGGCTGCGACCCCGAGGAGCCCTGAAGACAGGCTCAGCGAGGAAGGCAGCTCGCTTGTGTGATCCGGGCTGTGAGAAAGGCCCGCAGAGGCTGATCCTAGAGGCGAAGTAGACAGGTGGTTGCCAGGGGAGGGGAAGCGGGGAGGGACAGCTCACGGGCACGGGGGTTCTCAGGGTGGGTGCTCGACACTCTCAAGGCCCAAAGTACCCCTCAGCTGTTTGCTTGAAAGTGCTGAATTGTAGGTTATGTGACTCTCTCTTCAATAGGTTGTTGAAAAAGGAAAACAGGGCACGCCCGGCTGGCTCAGTTGGAGTGTGACTCTTGATCTTGGGGTTGTGGGTTTAAGCCCCATGATGGGCATAGAGCTCACTGGAAAAAAGAGAGAGGGGGATTGAAACGGGCACGTGTGCGTTTAGGGAAATGGCCGCCAGCTCCAGGCAGGGTGGCCGGCAGGAGTGCACCCCGGGAGCCCGTGAATCTGCATTTGCAGGTGAGCTGTCCTCATCTGTACGTGGGACTGACTGACGGGGTGTTTTACCAGCACCACGGGACCGCGCCCAGGTCACACCACCGGCTTGCAGCCGCTGCCGAAGCCAGAGGCAGAGTGCCCGCCCCTGGTCCCGCGTGGGCTGGCCGCCCCCATGTCCTCGGGCTCTCCGGGAGAAAGGAGGGCAGATGGAAAAGTACCTCCCAGCAGAGAAAGGCCCAGACAAACATGAAGACGCTGGTGGCTTTTAAAGACATGAGCCACAGCCTGTTTAAATTTGCGGGGGATTGCAAATGTTTACTCTGGTGGGACTTTGTTATAAATGGACTTGGTTTTGTTTAGCTGGTTAAGTTTTTGTGTTTAAAAAAAAAAAAGTCCCGCAAGACCGTCTTAACTGAGGACACTATGTTAGTCCAGAAAAACCAAGAAAAGGGCAAAAGACGTGGGCGTGGAGTCCAAGCACCCGCTGCTCGTCCGGTGGGGCGTGAGGTCGTGCGGTGGCCGCGAAGCCCTGACCCAGGGACAGACAGCACAGCGCACGGGCACCTCTGCCGCGCTTACAGCCCCAGGCCTCCCGCAGTCTGCACAGCGAGGGCCGCGATGGCATCATCTCGCAGCTGAGGCCACCGAGGCACCGAGAGAAAGTGCCTGCCCCACGTCCCACCGCTGGAAGGTGGCCGGGGTGGGAACCGCAGCCACGTCCCATACGCTCTTTCAGCCTGATCTCGTGGCCTCCCAGAGCCAAACCTTGGATTGAGGCTCCCGGAGGCCGCCCGATGGCCGAGCTTTCTGGGGGATTGGATGTAGTCCCTTGCCAGGCAGCTGTCAAGGCCATCCAGTAAGCCACTGCCCCTGTGCCCAGAGGACTGGGTCTCACCTCGACCGAGGCCAGAGAAAGGTCATGCACAGGCCGCTCCTGACTACTCGGACCTGCTCCCCTGCACCTCTGGGGCACGTCCCACAGCAGATGCCTCTCTGCTCCCCCCCACCCACCTGAGGACCCCTAACACCCCAGACCGGAGGGGAATGTCTGAAGCCCCCGATCTTCAGAAGCCCATCTGCTTTGCTGCTGGGCTCTGGGGGACAGCTGGCCTGTTCTTTAGGAAGCCTACTTGGATGAGCCTCCGCCCCACCTGGCTGGTAACCCTTGGTGTATGCACGTGTTAGCACGCTCAGCACCTTCTCCGAGCCCAGCAGGCTGGGCCACGTGAGCTCTGCCCCCTTCTCCCACCCCAGCGTTCTCTTGTTTTAAGCAGCTCCACTTCCAGTTTGATGTTAGGCAAAACACCAGCCAGCCCTTCCTTGCCCCAGGGCCTTTGCATGTGCTATCACCCCCACCTGGATGGCGATGTTCTCTCCCTCAGGGCCCTTCCCTGAGTCCTCATTCTCCGAGAAGTCCACCCTGGTCTTCCCTCTCCTGCTGCTGTTCATTTATAGCATGAATCACAGTATATAATTTAATTTCTTGTATCCATGTCTGCTGAGGGCAGAGGCCTCACTGGCACAGGGTAGGCATTCCTCAGTATTTGTGGACGGCCTAGGGGGATGAGCCCTGGCGGGGAGTGTCTATAGGGGCAGCCCTGTGTGGACATCTGCTGTCTGGTGGCGCCCTCTGGTGGACATTACGCTGATGCCAAGCTGAGGGCCAACGCCAGCTGCTTTCCTTTTCAGCTTCCCTACCCTTGGGTCGCCCACTTGTGCAGGACCCTGGCCACCAAGGTGACGTATGTGAGCCTGTGGGCAGAAGAAGTTGGTCCTCCTGGAGTCCTGTGAGCTGCTTCTGGAGGAGCAGGTGAGTTGGGAGCTCAGCCCGCTTCTTATGTTTTTATTAAACTGCTAACATTAAACATAAAATGGTCATTTTGTGCCACTTGTGGGCTGCAAAGCAGCCTCTCCTGGTCATCCTCTGGGACCCCCCAGGACCCCAGTTCCCTCCCTTTCTCAGCAGCTGGCTCCTCCAGGCTTTGACGGAGGCTGTGGTAGGCAGGTCCTGGCCACTGACCCAGCTGTCCCCTCCTTCCCCCAGGATTTGCATTAAAGGTCACGGAGAAAAGATTTGCAGGCTTTTAGAGTCTGAGCCAGGGAGGATGAAGCTGTGGACACACACATCCCAGACACTGAAAAATCAGGGTCTGAATGTCAGAGCGGAGCCGAAATTCCAGGTTGGGCCCTGCACCGGCACAGGTGTAAAGACCAGCACAAAGGCTTCCCCGGAGGGAAGGGGTCACAAGGACACGGACAGGCCTTGCTCCCGCGCCCAGGGGGACATGACTTAGCCTGGAAACAGCAGTGAAGTTTTCAGGATATATTTGCAGTTCAAACGCAACTAAAAATATTTCATTGAAATAACCTCAGTGAAGGTTGCAATTTGTGTTACCGTTTTGGACCTATTTACTCAAAAGGGCTTTTTGAAATTACTTTTTAAACTCAGTAATTAGAAAAATAAAAACAGAGGAGGAGCTAGATTAGAAAAAGTGTTTTATTCTAGCCTGAATGCCCATGTGGGGTCCTCTTCTTTCCCTCCCCATGAGGACTGGGGCATTTTGGTCACTGTAGGGAGCCTGTCTTTTGGTCTGTGAAATGGGCATTCTGTTATCTGCCACAGGGCTCCAGTGAGATGGGATGGGATCATGGGCCAGACGGCATTTTAGAACCGGAAGGGCTGAAATGGTGTCTTGGTGATCACTGTCATTGTTGAACCTTGACCTGGGAGCTTTTCTCAGCGCTCAAGCCAAATCTTCTGGCCGGAGGAAGATGGCCGGTCTGCAGGGGGACAGCGTCCCCGTCGGTGCACACGGGCGTGCCCACCTGCGGCCAGATGGCGTGTTGAGCCGGGCGGTCGTCAGAAGAGGGGATTTCAGACTTGGCGTGCCATCCTGCAGGTCTTGCCTGGGACGTGGCAAAGCCTGACTGCTAAGTCAGGATAATGCCGTGTCTTCATGTAGAGCTTCTGCCCCCAGAGGGCCATTTCCTTTCAAGTGGGCCCCTGGGAACCTCCGTGCTGATTCGATGCGGCCTCTGGGGCTAAACCAGTCCTTCAGATGAGGAAGGTGCCGTCACAGCTGGGTGACTTCTGTCCTCGGGATGGCTGGGCTGGGGCCAGCGGTCAAAGTCGTGCTGCGACAGAACGCCAGGGAGCACCCTGCCTTGCCAGAGTGACATCACCCACGTCCGAGAGCAGCCAGCGGGGCTCTGCGGGAAAACGCTTCTCACCTCCCACATGACACCGTGGAGGGCACCGCTCTCCGCTGACTGAATCGTTTCCTGCTTCGTCCCTCAGCCACACTCCTACCTGACCTGTATCAACTTCTAGGCTTTTCTCCGTAAGCCAGGAACTCTTCCCAAAATGATTAAGTTTTAGAACTTTTTAGAGTAGACGATAAAGAGCTCAAAGGAATGGTCTGCTTTCGGGATCGAGCACTTCCTTCCTTTTAATTGCTGATTCCGCAAACATCTGCCCACTTTGAAACTGAAATTCTCCAAAAGGCTCATCACCTCATCAAGTCCAGTTGCTTTACTTTTCTCTCTGTTCTTCCTGGTCTGACTTTACAAGGGTGTGTGTGTGTGTGTGTGTGTGTGTGTGTGTGTGTGTACATACATGCACACGTGATCTTGACACGGGAGAAGATGGGCTTCTTCACTTGTGCAACCGTATTCCAGCGGTGTCAAATGGTTAATACTTTCACTGAGGAGCTACGGGGGGTTAATTAACTCTCCCCATGTTGGCTGACATTTAGCTTTTACTACTCAGTGTGGGTCTGTGGACCAGTAGTGTTGGTGTCACCAGGGGTTGGTTAGAGATGCCAGAATCTCCGGCTGAGCCCCAAGCCTGCTGAGTCAGGATCTAACCTTTACCAGGATGCCAGGAAATGTGTATGTACATTACGGTGTGCGCAGCTCTCGTTCAGAACTTGTAAAATGCTGAAATTACTTCGCATAGCGTGGCGATGCCCTTACAAAAATAAGGCCTTCCGAGGCTGTCCGTTTTGCAGGTTTTCATGTGCGGGACTGTTAAGAAGAACCCGAGGGGCTTTGGGGCCCCAAGTAACTGGACCTGCTTGCTCCCATCTCATGAGCCTGCAAAGTCACATTCCTTTAGGATGTCCCAGAACTGAAAAAAATCACATCCGTGGGGCAAAGCTCTGCCGCCAGACCTGGTCCAGGGAGAGGGGGCTGCACGTGACCAAGGTGTTTTTAGGATCCGGGTGGATGGACACGAGACGGGAGGTCGGGTGAGAATGGAGATCCCCAGTCTCTGTAGTTGGATGAAGTGAGGTCCCTGCGGGTCTCTGCGGTTGTCTGGGCTTACGTGGTTGCTCTGTTTGTGTTACTTGGAAGACAAGCAGTGACCACGTTCACCTCAGACCTGCATGCTTGCCAACGCGCCTGTGGCCCCATTCATTTAAAGCTCTTGGAGGTTCATGCGTCTTGCAACAGGCTTGTGAATGTGCCTATTTTGGAGAAATTGTCAGCAACTGGTCTCCTTGGTCTTGGCTGGTAGGAGCCTTTGTTTCCTCCTTCCTAGCATGTTCGTTATGACGTTCTCAAGGATGACAATCGAAATGAGGGGATGCAATAAAAGGAAGGATAGTGAAATCTAAACATTTCATTTAGTTTGAATTTTGCTTCCTAATCTGTTGGTGGTCTCAAGTCCCTCCTCCCAGTAAAATCCTTCCTCAAGATAAAGACCTGCCACTAACACGCCTGACCCCCAGGACACTCCTGCAGGACGTTAGCTGTGCCCAGTGGGTGGAGTTGGGGGGGGCCTCCCACGGCCCTCGTGCAGGTGGAATCATTCCCCGTAAGTGGTGACTTTTTCTTCGTGATTCAGTCTTGGTAGGTTGTACATTTCTAGGAGTGCATCCTCTCTAAGCTCTCCCCTTTGTTGGCACAGGACTGTCTGCAGTAGTCTCCTATAGCCATTTTTTTCCTGTGGCGTTGGTTTTAATGTCTCCTCCTTCATTTCTGATTTTCTTAAGTCTTCACAGACCTATAACTAATACTGAAATTGAATCAGTAATCAACCCCCCCCCAACAAATAGAAGTCCACGACTAGACAGCTTCACTGGTGAACTCTACCAAACATTAAGGGAAGAATTGGTGCCAGTCCTTCTCAAACTCTTCCAGAAAATTTAAGAGGAGACACTTCTAAACTTATTCTATGAGGATAGCATTATCCTGACTCCAAAGCCAGACACAGATACTACAGGAAAACTACAGCCCAATGTCCCTTATGAAAACAGATATAAAAGTCTTCAACAAAACAACAGCAAACCAAATCCAACAGCACATTAAAACAAACATACACTGTGACCAAGTGGTATTTTCCCCCTGAATACAAGGATGGTTCAACAAACAAGTCAACTCATGTGATTCATCTGCATTAGCAGAATAAAGCATAAAATTCACACGATCATGTCAACAGACAAAAGATGTCTGACAAAACTCAACACTCTTTCATGCTTAAAAACAACAACAAATGAAGCTCTCAACTACAAATAGAAAGTACCTCAACATAAAAAGATCATGTCTGAAAAGCCCACAGCTAACATCACACTCAGCAGTAAAAATACAAAACAAGACACGGATGCCTTTTACTTTCACTCCTTTCGTTCAGCACAGTACCGGAAGTCCTAACCAGAGCACTTAACCACAAAAAAGTAAAACACATCCAAACTGGAAAGGAAGAGAGAAAACCATGCCTGTCTGCAGATGACATGATCTTATATATCAAAAACTCTATAAAGATTACCCCCAAAACAAGCCAAAATAAATAAATACACTGTTAAAACTAATGAATGTAATAATAAAAGTCGCAGGATATAAAATCAACATACAAAAGTCAGTCGTGTCTATACACTAATGACAAACAACCTCAAAAGGAAATTAGGAAAACGATCCCGTTTACTTCAAAAAGATAAAATACTTAGGAATAAAGGGAGTGGAAAACTTGTATAAACTCCAACAACACTGGTAAAAGAAATCAAAGACACAAATGGAAAGGCATCCCATGTTCATGGATCGGAAGAAGTATTACTAATATGCCCACAGCACCCACAACCATCTATAGAGCCAATGTGACCCCCATCAGAGTCCCAGTGCCATTCTTTGCAGAACCAGAAAAACAATTCTAAAACTCACAGAGAACCACAGACGACTAAAACTAGCCCACCAATCATGAAAGCAAAGAATAAAGCTGAAGATCACACTTCCTGATTTCAAAATAGATTTTGTAGCCACAGGAATCCAAAAGGTACGGTACCAGCATAGAGACAGAGACCAATGGAACAGAACGGAGAGCCCAGAAATAAGCCCGGGCATCTGTGGCCAACTGAGCTTCGACAGAGGGTACCAGAAACACGGAGGGGAGAGGACAGTCTCTTCAACAAATGAGTTGGGAAAATGGGAGATCTTCATGCAGGAGAATGAAAATGGACCCCTGACCTTCCCTCATACACAAACGTCAACTCAAACAGGAGACCCAAAACTGTAAAACTCCCCCCAGAACACACAGGGCTTGAAGACTTTGGTCCACATAGGTCCACACAGACACCTGCACGTGGATGTTTCCAGCACTGGGCGGCCAGCGAGACGCTCTTGAGCAGCCGGATCACCCGCACCTGCAGTCAGATATTAGTGCTAAAGAGAAAGCCATCAAGCCAGGGAGAGACAGGACACTCACATACTTGTCCCTGAGCGACCAAAGCCCACGTGAGAAGTCCACATACAGTGAGATTCTGACCAGATGACCTCCTTTCTGAGGGATGAAACTACAAAGACCGTGAAAAGACGAGTGGATGCCCGGCAGGGTGGAGGGGAAGGAGGGACGAGGTGGAGCCGTGGCTTTTTCCAGGTAGTGGAGACACCGTGTACGTGGACACCCATCACTATACATTGTTCCAAACCCACTGAAGTAACTAAGAGCGAACCCTAATGTAAACTGTGGCCTTTGGGTCATGTGTCACTGTGGGCTCATCAGCTGGGGTGGCGGTACCCTCTGGGGGGGGGATGCTGATGGGGGGAATATGGGGCATATGGAAGCCCACTGAACCATCCCCTCAGTTTTGCTGGGAATCTGAAACCTCTTTTTAAAAAACGCTGTGTGTGTGTTTCTTTAAGAAAGAAAATAAGGACAAAGGAACTATAAAAAGCCCTTGGACACTATCATAACCTAAATAAAATAATTCTGCTAGAAGACAAAATTAAGAGTATTTTTCAGAAACAAAGCATAGACAGTAAGAAAATCAGAGGACCAGTCTAGGCAGGGCAACATTCAATTTGTAAGAGTTAGAAGAAACAAGAAAATGGAGAGGATGGGTTCCCGAAGGCGGGAGACAGGTCATCTGCCAGGACCAAGAGGACATGTCTGGGATGGGAAGGTGCACGTGCACAAGGCCAACCGCGGGGACGTCCGAGGACCATACAGGCTTCCTGTGGTCGGAAACACACGCACAGACTCGTGAAGACACACGGGAACCCGGGGGCACACACCCTCTCGGCGGCTGTGCTGGGGGAAATGACGATATGGCGTTTCCAGCAGGAGGACTGAAGAGACCACAATTAGAACCTGTGATCTGGTCATACTGTCCATCAGCCGAGGTGAAGGTAGAATATAAGTATTTTCCAACCGGCTACTGTGTTGGAAACCTTGACCAACAACACCCCTTCTCGAGGAAGCAGCAGCTGCAGGACCCAGATGTGGAACCCAGGAAAGGGGAGGCTCGAACACACGTGCTTCAGGATGACAGCTACGTGACACAGCTGGAGAAGCTGGGCTCTGGGAGCAGGAATGGGTCGGGGAGGCCTGGCAGAACCTCCCTGAGACCAGAGAGGCTTGCGGGGTGGGAGAGGAAGGCCTAGTAATGGGGACCAGCGCATGCACTGCACTTCTCTCTCTAAGGAAAGCAAAGACCCTACTTGGCTGAGCAGTTTTTTATGCAGCCAACATGAACTCTACAAGCAAGATGTGGGGCTGCGAATACGCTGGGGGAGTGGGTTGGGGGAGGGGGCGGGCGGGAATCCCGGGAAACCATGTGTTCCTGGGCCTGCAGATTTCCCGGTCTTTCCCAGCAGGCCTGGCAGCCGAGCTGTGCTTCCCTTGGATCAAAAGCAAATCCAGTCACAGACGGACATCACCTTATCGTCCCTTCCTGTCTTCAGGCTGTCTTTGCTTCCATTATCAGCTGATAAGAAGCCCTGTGGTTTTAAATCTGGTGCCCGGTCAGGGCTGTAGGGAGCTCACCCTTTCCCCAAGAGCAGCGGCATGCCGCTCGGAACCGCCGTGGGTGTGGCGGGCACGCCGCTCTTCATGGGCTTTTTCCGGGCCACCTTATGGGATGTTTTCTCTGCTTCGGCAGCCCACCAAGTTCGCATACACACAGACCGAAGTCGGCCACCTTCGTATGTGGGTACCACTTCCGTTATCCGTCTTAACGCCAACGTCCTACTTATGCGCAGTCTACCCGCACACCCCAACGCGAAATACAGGGGATCTGGCAGCAAAACCCTGCACCGAGAGCCGCCACCGGCCTGGCTGCCAGGCTCAGGGCTGTGTCTCCGTGCTCCGGTGTATCCAGAACGCCAGCAGGGGCCTCGCGGAACAGCATCCGGGCAGCGTCCCTGCCGGTGGGCACCGCGGTCACGAACGTAGCTGCCCGTCCTCCCGCCGTGGCGGTCGGAGCACCGGCAGGCTGGCCCTCCTCACGGCCCTTTGGCTCCCTCGGGCACAAACACATGTGGTGAATGAAGTTGTAGGTGCCCGAGATTCTGGATCCAAGAAAGAGATTTTTTTTTTAAATTGGTTTTATTTCAAAGTGCACTAAAGAAATGACAGGAATGCTTCGAACCAAGTCAAGTCGGGTGACACGCACCAACTTGGAGCAGACAGTAAATGTGGGCCGGGCACAGTCTGGGAGGGCAGTGCCCGCCGGCCACGCCACTCGTCACAGCACAGGGGCATTTGGGGCTCTGGGACAGTGGCGGCCAGGCTGCTGGTGCTGCTGGTCAGTGGACTCGCGCCACTTGCCCAGCTGTGTGGAGCCATCACCAGCGACTCTGTTTCATAGAAAAGCGACGCTGAAGAGCTGGAAGTCGACACTGGATTTGCACACCTGCAAGTCTCACGGGTTCAACCACTTCGACCATGTTTTTATTGATAAACAGGTGTACATGTTAAAAGCCTCACACTGAAGCTGGACACACACGTCCACCCCAGACAACAGATGTGCAAATGAACACGCAACACGACCTCTGGACGCGTGTCGTGTCTGGCCCCCTCGGGCCCGTCCCTCTGGCGGGGACACGGCCCCTCCCCCACGGCTCACATGTGTGTGCAGACTCGGTCCATTGCCGAGACGTCCCCCAGCTTTGCTCGCCTGGCGACAGCTGTGTCTCAGGTAGGGCCCCCTGTGGATCCGCGTCAGCAGCGGCAGAAGCCCTGATTAGGATAGGATACGGATTAATTCCAAACAGAAACGGAACAGTTCACAGATGAACGGAAAGGCGTCCGAGCCAGGAACGAAACACCAACTCTTCTCGGCCCGCAGGCAGGGCTGTAGGAGCGCCCTGGACCGCGTCCCGGCTCGCGTCCTCGCAGGTCCCGCAGAACAGCCGCAGGCCAGGCAAGTTTAAGGCGAGTCCCCAGGGAGGGGAGCTGTTTGCTTTCTGACAGCATTTTCAGCTCTGCACTGAAGGGCCTGTCTGATCGCTCACGACTTGGGGAGAGAAACAAACATAAATGATACAAAACATAAAGCTGTTGCCATCCTGAATACTCTGGGACAGTGAGTGAGGCTCAGAGTCCGGGGCTCTGCCTTGGGTCCCCTCACGTGCTCAGGGAGGCCCAGAGGGCCCCCCCCCCCCCCGCCCCGGCTCGCTATGTGAGTCCCCGTGGCCGGGCCCGCCCTCCTCCACACCCAGACCGACATCTGGCAGCACAAAGGGTGAGGCCGGCACGAGCCTTAACTGTTCCCTTAACTGAGGTGCCGTCCGTACTCTGCTGACGTGGCTGGAACAAAACCACGGCAGCTCCAAGGCCCTCACGCACCCAAGATCTTCAAAATAAAGTTAAAGCAGGCAGGCAACGAAGGACCACACACGAGTGATTGTTCTTTGGATCAAGATATTCTCCAAAATGCAATACATTCATAGTAATGCCCGCGGGACAAGGGTCCCGTGGCAGCTCTCTCCTCTTCCCTGAAACGTCGGCTTCTAAAAAACAGCCTGTTGGCTGTACGCGGCTATTACCGGTCACGTCCCCTAGAAAACACGGCCAATGCTGAAGCGCACACGCATAGACACACACGCGCACATGCGCACACACACAGACACACACGCACAGACTTGCCGAAAGGGTCCAAGCACGCGCTTCCAGGGCAGTGCGAGCGAACCTGAAGCCACTGCTGCGGTCTTCTGCGTATTCAGTGCAAAGTGTCGGAGCTCACTGAGATCACAATGTGTCTCCGTGCAAGCGCCCCTCCTTGCTCGAGCGAGGGCACTGATGAAGCCCCGGGTCGACACAAACGCCCTGAAACCGTTAGCTGGAGAAATCTCACTCACTGGATTGACTTTTGTTTTTTCTTCATGATTGAAAAAAGCAGCTTAGTACACAGGACTTCAATCACCATGGAACAGCCCATGCGACTTCTCAGAAAATGCCAAGTGTTCTTAACAAAAACCCTAACCGTGAGGAAGATAATGACATTTGGCTTCTTCACGTGGCCACGTACCTCTCGTTAGTCGTACAGGCAAAAACTGGCCAGAGCGTCACCCCGTCACTGGTCTGGAAAAATGTGGTCTGTGACTATAAATCTAGAAAACTCTGCTTGCCACAAGCAGCCGGTCTGTGTAGGTTCCGTCTGCCCTAATGGTCACAGGTGAGCTGCTCATACCCTTTCAGACCCCAAATAAATAACTTAAGTCTGGTGACAAGTCCTGGCACGATGAGGCCTCAGACCGAGAACTCTGGGCCCCCTTTCCTGGGTCTGGTCTGCAGCCGCCCAAACCGGAAGCCAACAAAGGGGTTCATCCAGAGGAGTGAGGGGGGCCCCCCGAAGACAGACCGCATCCCCTCCCATCGCAGCCTTCGCTCCCACGTCGGCTTCTCGCTCTTCAGCCTCTCGATCTCCTGGAAGCAGAGAGGATCGCAGGTGGGCAGCAGGCCCCCCAGAATGCCCACCACGCGCAGGCCAGGCCCCGTGCTCTCCGCAGAGGAGTCAGACCCAGAGTCTGAAATCCGGTTCCACGTGACAGCTCTGGCGACGTGTGGGCCCCAGTGGTCAGCAGAACAGACCCTCCTTGCTGTGCCAGCCCCATGGCCGGCCAGTGCCCCCCACCAAGCCCTGCCCCACACACAGCCCAGCAGCTACGGTGGTGGCAGGAAGGAGCCAGTCCTCAGGGTCAGGCCACTGGCCTTTTTTCATTTGTTACACGTATTTATCAAGTGCCTGCTCTAGATATACGGTTCAAAGACATGAAGGCAATTTGTTGACGCACCTCACGGGGCTGCTCTGGGGGGCTGGGTCTCCTAGAACCCGGGAATCGGCCTGGCTCTACCTGCCTGGGTCCGCTGACTCTCTAACCAAACGGATCCTTGCGTTTGCGCCACGCATAAAGGCAGGACAGACACAGAGGAGCAGTCCTAGCAATCTCCCGAGTTAGCATGCCCACACCTGCCGGTGACCCTGACCCTGGGACTGCCCACGTACTCAAGCCAAGTAACGTGAAGCAGGCGTGGCGGTGAAGGAAGCGTACCGTTTCGTCGTTGCATATGGAGTGGATCTGGGTGCCGAACATGACTGCAGTGAAAGTGAAAAACAGAAGACTCTCAAGGCACAGGAAGACCAACAGGATTACAGTCACGGGGGGTGAGAAGTCACTGCACTCTGCAGACAGAGAGGGCGGGCTGTGAGTGTGCCCCAGCGCATCACCAACACCCAGAGCGCAGGCGAGCGTGGTGCTCGGCTCACAGAAGGATCCTCGTGGAGCCAGCCCCGGAGCCGGCCCCAGCGACCGCCGTGCTTGCCTGTCGACGGGCACCTTCGCTGCGCACCATGGGGCGGAGGTGGTCAGCTCTTCCGGGCCCAAACCCACCCCACCAGCTGTGGGGCAGCGCTTCCATCTCACCCGAGGCTTGTGTGAGAGCTGAACCTGTGCGCGGACCTTCTGGGGAGGTGAGGAGAGAGGACAGCCCTGCGTCCCCGCCCTGCGTGGCCACTCGCACGGGCCCCCAGGGGGTGCGTCTGGCCGACCCACCGTCCCCTCCAGGGAGGCGTGATCACTGCCCGCTTTAGCGCAACTGCCGCAGCTCGCTCCCGGCCAGGAAGGCAAGGACCACACTGAATTCCCAGCTAGCCAGCCGGAAAACAAACACGAGCTCTGGCAGAATGACACTCATTTCCAGGTCGTCTCAGACTCGGCACAACTATCTCGCAGGAACTATGACATGGCTAAGGAAGGACTGTGTGTCTGTGGCTTTGATACACGAGTGAAACAGACTTGAAACCCATATTTGTCACTAAAAGGATTTAGGAACGGACTGGCACATCGGTTCTCTTGGCTCTTCCCATTTTGCCCAACAGCACGCGCTTGCGGGAAGGGGACACAGGGCGTGACTCACCAGTCCACTGCCCTCGGACACAGGAGACGAACTGGAGCCCACAGAGGATGAGAGCGTGTACGGAGGACAGAGCTATGTACATCTGGAACGAGAGAAGCCCATCAGCAACCGGGGAGCAGCCACAGGTTTCTAGGAGCAAAGGCCACATTGGCTGTCCACCGTCCCGCTTTGTTCCTCAGGAAATGAACAAGGGGGGACCCCATCAGGGCAGCGGGCAGTGGCCGCCCAAGGTCACTCTACACCGAGGTGCCACCTCCCCGAACCCGCAGCAGGGAAGGGAGTCCCAGCGCGTCTCGGCAAACCCTGTGAGCAACTGGGACTGACGGTGCTGGAGAGACGGAAACCACATCTCTGACCTAAATCCCCTACGAGTCACACAGGCGGCAGGCGCCTGCGGCCAAGGACAGCGTGGCATCGCGGTCTCGTCCCGGAGAGGAGCTTAGAGAAGCTGGTCTGCCGTGAGAACAGATTCCCCTGCTGCGGGCCAGGTTCCGATTAGAGAAGGGAGCACTCCATGAGTCCCCCGTGACCGCGCTTCACTCACCGTGAAGAGCACAAAAAACCTCTGATTCTTTTCTCCTACACAGTTGTTCACCCACGGGCAGTGATGGTCCATCTTCCGGATGCATCTTTTGCAAATACTGAAAAGGAGAAATGGGTTTTCAGTGTGCCACACTGAGAACACACAACCCCGGTCCCACATGCGATACACACAATTCGGCGCTGGCGAGAGGCCGAGGGTCTCCTGCTCTGGGGCGGGGCTGCGGTCCCCGCAGCGGGGGCGCCCGGGCTCTCCGGGAGGGCCGCGTACCTGCAGTGGTGGGCGCGCTCGGGCTTGATGCAGCAGCACTTGGGGCACTTGTAGATGACCTCCCCCGGCTTCAGCTGCAAGCTCTCCATGTACTCTTTCGTCGCGTTTCCTCTGGGTACTGCCCCCTGCAGTTTAGGGAGGATGTTTTGGTGGGAGAGAAGGAAAGATCAGCACTCAGCACGTGCAGCGGTTCGGATCTGACAGCTGCGCCGAAATCCACAGCGCTGGGGCTGCCACTCCAGCTACGCTCGTGTGAAAACAAGGGGTGCTTGGGTGGCTCCACGGGTGAGGGGACGACTCCTGATCTCAGCTCAGGTCTTGATCACAGGGTCGTGAGTTCAAGCCCCACCACGGCTCCCACTGGGCATGGAGCCTACTTAGAAACCAAAAGACAAAAATGAGAAGTGACTGTATAACTCAGACATGATCAGGAGTTTTACTTTCCAAGAAAAGTAGCACATGTGTTAAAACGAACTCAAAATGCTTTATCCTTCTTAAGCTGGTAAGTCACCTGAGTTCTTTCTCGCTTCACGCCGGGACACACCAGAGGTGAGGTCTGTCGAGTCATTCCAGCTCAAGGGCGGCTCATTGTCCCCAAAGGGCGGAATGTTCTGTGGACACCACTCCCGAGTCACCCCATTCTCCGGGCGGGGCTTCATGATAAGAGTGTCCCACAGAGCTTTCCTATCAGCTACACAGGGCAGCGCTGAACACAACCGTGATAAGGAGAGGGACTTTATCTCGTGTTTGCAGAGTCGTGCAGTGCACCTGCGCCGGAGGCCTCATCAGGAGGGCTCACACACACACCTGGGAAGTGTGGCCCTGAGCTCCTGACCCGACCCGCGGTGGGTGGGGAGGGCCCTGGGCGGAGCGGTGCCCAGGTGGCAGCAGTGCTTTTGCCGGTGTCCCACACGCTGGCCGAGGCAGCGCGCTGGCAGCCAGAAGCGGGCAGGGACGGCCTTGTTCTTTGGGCAGTGGAGATGCTCAGTGAACAACACGTGTGGGACGGGACCCCAGGAGCCATGCGGGGTGCACTGAGGACGGGAACCCACAAGAGTGCAGGAGGTTCTGCCCGCAGCAGGCGGGAACAAGGTCTCCTCTCCTGTTGGTTAGTGCTGCGGAGCCTGCACTTGGAGCAGAAATGCGCTTTGGGAAGAGCAGGCCAGGGCTGTGACGGGAGCGCGAGCCAGGGAAGATGCAAGGCGGGTGTGAGCAGCAGTGGGGCCGGCAAGGGACTCCTCCCAGCCCGGATGCTCAGGCGGGTGCCAGGCCCAAAGATCTGAACCCTGGTGGGATGGGGGCCAGCATCCACGCTTGACAAGGCACAGTAGTGATTGTGCTGGGCCAAGAGACTGAGGACTGCTGGCTCCAGGCCCCCAGCAAGCCAGACCTAGAGCCCCTGCGCCAGCGAGAGAGGCAAGGCCTCCAGGAGGCGTCCCGCCAGCTGAGGACAGGAGGGGCGGCTTCCTGCCCACCTTCTACCACAGTGCGTTTCCCTCCGCGCAGCCGCTGGTCCCCTCACTGTCCTAACACGGGGAAGCTATTCTGGTCCTAGCGTTTCCTAACACTCTAATTGTCTTCTTAAACAAGATTAAAAAGTGAAGGGTTTAAGATGTTTTGGCTCTGAAAACAAACCAGAACGTCAGGCACCACATTTTATGACGTAACCTACATACCACAATGTGGGGTCTTTCATCAAGTTTCCTCCACTGGTCCAGGAGTCTTAAAGATACAGTGATTCTGGAAATCCCGTGACATCGTGCACACTCCTGGTGACAGCTCAGCGCTCTATGTTTCCGTGATAGGGAACGCACCAGATTTTCAAACTCCGCACACCTTCATTTTCATGCCTTCTTCTGCAGTAAACGTGTGATCCGCTGCAACACGCCTGCGTAAAGCAGCACGGCCCCGTAAGTGCCTGTCTTTCCAAGGTCCGTCTCCTTAGGCGAGGGCAGGTGGCGCCGCTGCTGGGGGCCGCCACGCGCTGCTTTGGGCATCTTCTGGAGCCTGCTGGAGAGCTTCTGGGCCGCTGCTCAGAACCTGGGCAGACGGCACAGCTGATCAGGGCTTCCGGGCCACCCAGCTGACGCCCAGCAGCTGGGGACCCACCCTCAGATTCTGGGTCTCTCGCTGTGCCTTCACAGAGCAGACGACAAGCTGAAGGCTGGAGACGCGGTGCTCAGTCTTGTGTTCCTACTTTGGCCATTACCCGTCAGGGGCGCTTCTTCGGAGACCCATCTGCGAGCCTCGCAGCGGCTCCCCGGGCCACAGCCACGCCTTCGGGCACCCCGCAACCCCGAGCAGCTTTCAGCTCTACTGCTGCTCTCCCAGCGTCCGGTCCCTGCGCCACCCACACACAGCTCTCTGCCACTCCGGGGGGGAGCCAGATGCCTGCCCTCGGGGACACGGCTTCCAGCCGCAGCCTGTGGCCAGGGAGGTGACGCTGTGCAATGTACTTCTTTTTCTTTTCCCTCGTATCTTCCCATCTTGTCTCCCCTGCTTCCTGTCATGCATTCTGGATCCCCAGGACCTACACAAGGGCCAGCTGAGAACTGGGCTTCCCCGAGACCTACAGACGCATTTACGACTGCCCAGGGGACAGGCCGCGTGTGGAAACGGGCATGGGGTGTAAGCTGCAAACTCCAGAGCGCGACAAAAGCCCTGGGACAGAAGGCCCGTGTTTCTTCTACTAAAAAATCCCAAGAGACACAGAGACTGAGAGGCGTAAGACACAGGTCACCCAGCATCCGAGTGCAGGCCTTACCGGAGGCCTGCTTCTGCCGAGGACTGGGTGGACCGAGACCCTGAGGCCGCCGGCACACGGGCACACAGACAGAGGGGTCGCCCCGCCGTCCGCGGGAGCCGCCGCGCAGTAGAAGAGCCCCTCCTCTCACAACGTCCATGCCGAGGTTTACAAAGCAAGCTTTACTGCGTCTGCGATTTACCTCCAAGTGCTCTGGAGAGGGGAAGAGAGGGAGCAGGGAGGGTACCGCTGACGTGAGACTGGCCGGGACAGGCCGGCAAGGCTCCGGCTCCACTTCTGGGTGCTGCAAACGGTCTGCAGGAAGTGAACAGAAAGACGGACTCTGGTGACAGGAGAAGCTTGTTCAAGCCTCGCTTTGTTCCCTGTTCAGCTGAAGGGTCTTGTTTTCTGGTGCGGACTGACCACCACCTCTGCGAGCTGGTGGGCTGCCAGAGGGATGCCCTCCATCGGGTGCCTGGGACAGGACCGCAGGCGCCACAAGGGCTCGGTCACCGCCAGGCGCTAGGCCAACTCCTGCTGAGAAGGTGGACATTCGTGAACACAGAGCGGGGTCTGGGACAGTGGGCTCTGGGTGGTGGGTGGTCTCTCTCAGTTTTTAGTCCTCAGCGTGTTCCTGAATGTTAAGATCGGTGACTGTCTCACCCTCTGATGGGAAGACTGCCCCCTCTCAAGGACACCGCTTCCTTCCTGTTCCTCAGAGCCAGTGCCTGTTCTCAGGAACGATGTGACCCGAAGCCAGTGCCGGCACAGGCTAACTGGTCCTGCTGCCTCGTAAACTGTGAGGTCCCAGTGGGGTCTGTGCCCTGCCGTCGTGCGGCAGCTCGGTTCCAATGCAGCCGAGACTGGACCCCGGGACGGTGAAGTTGTGACCCGCAAAGACAGCAGACTCCCTGTGCTGAGGGACAAAGGACGGATGCGTGACTCCGCGGGGCCATGCCCTCTCCCATCAGCCATGGGGATTTGGCCCCTAAGGATTCCAATCCGCTCTGGTCTGCGGGGCTCCCCTTCCTCACCAGACAACAAGGAGAGACAGACACCCGAAGGACAGAGACGTGCGAGGAGCCTGACCCGCTCTCCTGCTGGTCTGCCCTGACAAGAGCCTCCACGACCCAGTTCCAAGGCCTGTCGGGAGCCAGGCGTGTCCTTGTCCTTGGGCTCCTCAGGCTGCCCTGGACGTCCCCGGTTTTATGTACATTGACTCCAGCAGTGTCTGCAGCCTCCAGCAGCGTCCGGACACGAAACAGCGACTTCAAAGGGACAAAGGACTTGAAGGGACAGTTGTCCAAAGAAGACACACAAATGGCCAGTAAGCTCATGAACGACGCTCAGCATCCTCAGTCACTGGGGAGACGCAGACGGAAACCACAGCGCGACTCGGCTTCACGCCTGGCAGAGCTGCGGTCGTCCGCAAGACGGACCAGGGCCTGAGGCTGTGGACGAGCTGCAGCCCTCACGCCGCTGCTGGGCACGTGCTCTCCGGTGCGGGGAACAGTCCAGAAGTTCTCCCAGCGTTGAACGTAGAGTTCGCCCGGGATCCAGCAGTTCCACTGCGAGGCATCTCCCGGAGGGACACGAGACGCACCTCCGGAACACCCGCGGGGGAACGTGCACAGCAGCGTCCTCCGTAAGAGCCGGACAGTGCAAGCACCCCAGCGTCCCTCGGCGGATCATGCCAGGAAATGAAACGTGGCGTATCCAGACCACGGACGTCCTTCTGCCGTAAAAAGCAACACAGTTCCGACATGGCTACGAGGCGGACGGTCCAGGCAGGCAGAGCCCCTCTGACAGGGTTCCGTGCGGATGATGTGTCCAGCACAGGCCCGTCCGCAGATGCAAAGCGAGCTGGCAGGTGTCAAGGGCTTGGGGGGAGAGGGGCCCGGGCGGTACAGCTAAGGGGCGCAGGGCTTCTCCTCTGGGTGATGAAAATGTCCTAAAACTGACTGCGGTGGTGGATGCACAAGTCGGAATACGTAACACCCACTTAACCGTGCATTTTAAAAGCCTAAGTTTTGTGCTGTGTGAATTGTCTGAATTCCAACGCTGATATCCAGGACCCCAAACTTCTCCTTGACCTTGGATCTCCCTCCCTCCCACCGCTTCGCCCAGCGTTCTCTGTAGTGACCTGGCAAGGAGAATCAGCGTGCCCACAAGGGAGAGGGGCAGCGTTGCGCACACGCCTTCCCCCCACCACGCAGCATGCCCAGCTCTGGGGCCCTCCGCGAAGAGTGAGACCTTCTCCCACAGGAGTAGGCAGGTTGGGACAGGAGCAGCACTGCGGGTGTTAGGAGCAAGGTTTCGCTCCTGGAGAGAGGCTTTGCTGCGTGAAAGGGAGGAGAGGGCCCCAGAGAAGTCTGTGAGGGGACATCAGACGGGGCTGTGGCCAGAGATGACACAATCTTTGTGAGGTGAGTCTGGAGCCATCAGCAGACCTTGCATCCGAGTCTGTCCCATGGCGCTGCTCCCCGCTGCTCACCGGCCGGGTCTGTGACACTGTCCTCTGCCCAAGAGTCCCCCTCAGCAAGGGACTAAGTGAACAGTGTAGGAAGAGCCCCTGGGGTGCGAACTCAGCACAAGTCAGATAAATGCGCACGTAACCACACAGGGTGGGCCGATCGGTATCAGTTCACCCTCAGACGGATTCCTAATATGATTTATAAAACAATCTGTACCAACAAGATATTAACTTCTCAGTATTTTCTGCAGAGAACGCTACCAACAGACATGAACCGGGTAGATGCTAATTCACCCGTCAGGAGCCCCTGTGCCAGTAGCTGGAAACTGTGGTTTTACTGTCGTGGGAAGCAGCTTTTCTCTAACACCGCTCCACAGGGACCACTGGGTGGTACTGCCCGTCGCATGGCCCCGCTGATGGTGGGCACCTCTCCCTGGGGCCCTCGGCACCTCCTCTGGGCTCTGCGGTAAGCCTGGAACCCAGCGTCTGGGGGTGACTCGTGGCTGAGCTGCCAGGGTCCGTACCGCTTTGCCTACCCCGAGAAGTCTCAAACCTCAGAGAAAGAGCCTGAAGCCCGACACAGAGCTTCTGAATCTAGTGGCCTTCAAGACCTCAGGGACCAAGGGCAGCTCATGGTGTTAGGTCTGCCCTCTTGACTCTTAGGGAAACTGCTCCCAAAGGACCCCACCTGGTCTCAGACTCGAGATGACAGAGAACGATCAGAGAATTGTAGAGCTGCAGGGAACTCAAGATTAGTTACGTGGTAAAATCCAGAACCCACATCTCTGGCCGTGAGTCTTTTCTTTAGAGGAACACAGTATCTGAACTGGGAGGAATTTATGAATCTTCTAGTTACCATCTGTCCATCCGTACAAACTGCCCAACGGGATATTTTCCATTCGTGCACTGTGACATCATTTGTGTCTGAGCAATGTTTATTCCCCAGTTAAGACATGAAAAACGTGGGGCGCCTGCGTGGCTCCGTCAGTTGCGTGTCTGACTCCTGGTTTCGGTTCAGGTCAGGATCTCAGGGTTGTGATCAGAGTCCCGCATCAGGGGATCCGTGCTCAGTGGGGAGTCAGCTGGAGATTCTCTCCCTCTGCCCCTCCCCCGATTTGTGCACGGGCCCTCTCGCTCGCTTGCTCTCTCTCTCAAATAAATCTTAAAGTAAGACACGAAAAATGTGGGACGCCTGGCTGGCTGAGTCAGTGGAGCAGCAACTCTTGGTCTTGGGGTTGTGAGTTCAAGCCCCGTGTTGGGGGTAAGGATCACTTTAAATAAATAAACAAACTTAAAAAAAGAAAACATGAAAAACACCAAGCCTATGCCCAGGAAATAAAAGCCTGAGGCCACAGGGTCTGTGGGGCCACACAACCAGACATGAGGGGAAGTGCGGGGCGACAGGGAGTACTCACAGGGTCGGTGAGCATGGTTCTCAGGTGGGACGACAGGGCCAGCACTGCTAGGCAGTTAAACAGGACTCCGTTGACCACAGAGTACCAGAAGTCTTTGGAAGGCAGCAGCATGACGAATGTCACCACAAAGTCCGCGTAGACAACCAGGAGCCACGTCATGATGGCACAGATCATGCCGCAGCCGTCGCGGATGAACCAGACCCTGTCTGCCACGTCGGCCTCTGAGGACGAGGAGGACGAAGAGTCGTAACTGTCATTTTCGGTCAGGAGAGGGTGATGCTCGACATCCCGGAGCCGGTGTCCTGATGACGGCATGATTTCCCTGCACACCCTAGAGGGGACAGAGAGCCGGTGAGGATCGGGGGACACATGCACGCTTGCTCACGTGCCCCCTGAAACCTGATGGGTTCCCTGCTCTGGGCTGTCTCACGGGGACCGTCTAAATACACGTGACAAAAAAGACGACAACTGAACAAGATCTGAACCTTAAAATCTTCCACCTTCGTGACTAGCTGACAGCCTGTGACACTATCGGCCCCACCGTGTGGGTGATGCCAAGACGCGCGCACACTGTCCCCTGCAGCCAGCCATGGGGGAGCCACGACGACAGGAGGACAGGCCAGATGCAGACTCCCGGCCCAAGGGGAGACAGAGTGAGTGGCACCGCGGCCGCCCTCCTCGCCACCGAGCCCGCGTTGGCCCATGGGTGCGGAGACCCGGCCCCCGAGCCACCTTCTGCGGTCAGCTCTGAGCTCCTGCCCGCCCTCCCCCACCGTGCCCAGGCCGCGGCTGACGGTGCACTCGCCCTCAGCTCGGCACCCTCTGGAAGGCCTTCCTTTCTGCTTTCGCCTCTTACAAGCTTTCTTCACTTGCTAATCCATTCCTTCAACTCTCCTTCCGGCACCGTTCCGTTTCCTGCAGTGCCGGAACCAGGCGCATAGCGGGGGTGCGGGAGCTCCCGAGCCTTTCCCGGACTGGCTGACAGCTGCCTTCATGCACGCCCTTCTGTCACCAGCGTGTGACCGAGCAGCAGCAGGACGCTTGTGGCAAACATCAGGGGTCCGTTCACCGGGCCTGGAGGCGCTCGCACTAGGGAGAGAAGCACTGGCGGCCGGAGTACTTCCTCGGCCAGAGCCCGACGTGGAGCAGGGGCTGGAGCGGCCGCGGATGCCCTCAGGCCGCCACACACCCTCCACGCACCATCCTTCCAGCCCGGGCCGGCCTCCTTTCCTCCTGCAACCATGGCACTGCCGTGACAGGCACCGTAGTGACAAGGACCGTGGGAAGCTGCGGGAGGTCATGCGGCACGACCTTGGCGGAGCTCCCTCTTGCTGTGCAAACACTCACTTGAAGCGGTTTCCCACTGTCAGTAAATTAACCCTGCTCCTGGGTCTGACGAAAACAGCTTTCAGGTTTTTCGTAGGAGAAACAGAAGAAACTAAAGACACAGTGATCGCGCACGGGTCACGGCCGGCCGACCTCATGGCTGGCACCTGCTGAGCCTGCCGCCGTCCCAGCCCATCCACCACCGCCATGGCACGCACCGGGACCCTCCCTGCCCCCCGGGGCCGGACCTTCCTCCCCACCAAGCAAGCCACCCCAAAGGGCTCTCCTTCCTCTCAAGAGCATGCTGAGTGGGGGGTTCTGCACTGCAGATGGGATGACCTGAAGAGGACAGCCGACCCTGGCTCTGCCCACACCCGCCCATCAGGGGCTGAGATGGGGGCGGAAGCTGTCCCCTTCCCTGGGACTCCCAGGCCCCGCGTGTCGCGCACAGAGCCCTCGTGTGCCCCCTCCCGACGGACTCACACGGAGGCTCTGGTCTTCTCTCCCCATATTCCCTTCCACTGTGCGCACGCGGTGCGGCCCCCAGCAAGTGCCTGTTTGTTGTTAGGCAGAAGCACCAGCAAGAACCTGGTCTCCTGCTCAGATTCCAGAAGTCTCCCAGTGACTTCCGTAAGAGGGTCCGAGTGAGTCCTAACTACACACCACCAAGCACTGAAGCAGAGAAACTCCTCCAACCAGAAATCATTTTGCTTTATGGCTCCTCCTCCAGCGGGACAGCGCCTGTGACAAGTGGGCGCCCACCTGCTGCGCAGTAAGATGGGAAGCGACAGGCTCGCTTCCTGTCCCGGCGTGTCTGTACAGTCTGAGTTCCATCCAGAAAGCCCGAGCCCCCACGTCCTCTGGCGGCACGTACAGTGGAGGCGGAACCTTCCCGGTGGAGACGCTGGTGAGAAGCCCCCCCCCCCACCCCCACCTCCCGAGAGCAGGGTACAGCTCTGTCATGGCATGTCCCCGCCACGTGGCAGGTCTGTTCCTACAGGAAGAGAAGCTGCAAACATGCCAGCACTGGGCGTGGTGGGAGCTTCCCAGACACGTGCTCCCAGCACGCATTAAGTCTGCGTGCAGATGTTACAAAGCGGCATCTGTACAGCCCACCAGAAGGCAACGGGAAAATCCCGACACTCGAAAGCAGTCAATGAACACAGCAGGGTACGGTGCATAGAGTCCGTTCTCCATAGCCCACGGCACGGGCATTCTGCTGCGTCACCGCGCTTCTCCTTCGGGGATGCCGGAGGAAGGGCAGGGAGGAAAGGAGGCAGTAGCCCCTTCACATGGAACCATCTGCGTCTTCTGGAAACAGGACAGCAGCGGCTCGGCCGTGTGCGATGTGACACTAAGTGAGCCCATCGTTGGGGTCGGGGCACGTCTCCTTCCACACTCAGTGCCACACTGCCCTCGATCTCCTGAAGACCGTTTCAGAGAGACACCAGAAAGCACCATGGGCCATCAGAGGGCACGTCAGCATTTTGTGACTTTAGTGGCCGATTTAACGGGATTCTGTCCACACTCCCAAACCTAAGCTTAGTTGATGCTCGTGTCAGAGAAAGCCCCGTTTCCCAGAACACGGCAAGCGCCACTGTCTCTTGAGAGACAGAGCCAGAAAGAGGGGAAAAGGAATTCCGAAGAGGTAAAATGTAGAGAGAAACCTTAAAAATTAAAACACTTTATCTTTGAAACAAAAAGATTGCCACAGCTTGACGGGACGACCACACGAGCAACACGTTCCACTAATGTCACTCGGCACGTGCCTCGCCCTGTAACACCTGCTGGTAACTTACACAGTCACTTCCCGGAATCCCCCCGCGCAGTGGCGAGCAGACCGTAGCCGGCGGCCGGCGGGTAGACAGACCGGCCTTCTGTACGGCCCGTGCTACCCTCCCAACGAAGGCAGTCGGTGTCCGTGGCGGAATGGACACCGGGACGAGACACCCGCACAGTCACTCGCTTACCTCACAGATGATCTCGAAACATTACTTGAACATCTTGCGCCTTTTCTTCAGGATCTTAAGGTGCATAGTGTCACATGTGACAGGATCTGGAAGACAACAAACTCTCATTAAAAAAGTGACTGATTGAATGACCAAAGTGTGTGATGCTTCGTAGGACAGGATTAATTTGGAGAGCTGTAGAACCAGTATAACATTTTACACGTAAAGTAACCACGAAACCATTACTCCTCTGTGTTTTCATTACTAGTAAACTACAAAATGATGGGACAGTCCTGAAAACAAAGTCATGTACTTTACATCTGCCCGTTTCCCCCTCCTGGTACCTGGGCCCCAGCATCAAATACAAGTCTAGAAGCCAAAATCTCCTGAGAAAGATCCCCAGGGATCCTCCAAACCAAACCAGATCAGCCTGTATTTCAAAAGTCAACAAGTGTTTTAGCAGCCACAGCAAAAGACTTCCAGAGAAAATGGGAGAGAGTGAGACCAAGAGGTGAGACCCACTGCAGGAGGGAGCGAGGCACAGGAAGGCAGGCGGGGCACCGAACGTGTCCATCTACTGAAGGAAGAAAGTCCCAGCTGGTATCTCCCTCCTGGCTCCCAGATCACTGGCAGGCCAGTGACCTGATGTGGCATCTCCAGAAGCATGCCTATGGCCTGAGAGGAAAGGCCTAAAGATACCAAGATGGGGGTGGGGGAGAGCCCCCAACCAAACTAGTCTTTATTTCCAGCACAAACCTTTTCATGAGTTTTTTTAAGCTGTCCATTTATTTCCAGTCTTAATGTCATATAACTGACGAGCATCCCTGTGTATGTTCTAGGTGGACAGCAGAATGCTTCGACTGACCTACAGGTCAGAGGTTTTGAAGAGAGCCGAATTAGGTCCCATGAGAGACAGAGCCCAGAAAGGGGGGAAAAGGAATTCCGAAGAGGTAAAATGTAGAGAGAAACCTTAAAAATTAAAACACTGTATCTGTGAAACAAAAAGGAACATTCTGACTTCCTAGTTACTGAAAAATAAAAATGAGAGAATTAAATTTAAAAACAAAGAAACAAACAAAAAACAGGACTGGATGAGAGAGGAGGAACTCTCCCAAAAGGAGAATTAAGTGACGAAGACAGAGACCTTAGGCGACAGCATAAATTCCAACTAGCTGGCCTGGCGCCCCAGCAGCAGGAGGCCTTCCTGGCTGCCCGCTCCGTGCTCACCCCGTTTCCTTCCAAGGGATGATTTTCCTACTTAAGCCAACGCTCCATCGGAGTCTATCTTTTGAAACCAAGACCCCTAAGACAGCAGGAAGCTGGCCTGGAAGAGGGGCCGGGGGTCAGCAGGTGGCAGGGAACCCCCTAGTCTCGGCCACTAGCCAGACTCCCCAGGGCAGAGCGGAGGCCGCTCTCTGTCCGCCCTTCTGCCCGGCCGCCACTGCAGGGCTCCTCGGGAGCTGCTTCTCCCCCAGTGCTTACCGACAGCCCCCTGCCCGCCTGCCCGCCCTTCCACCGCCACCCACCGCCCAGCGTTCCCGAGCGCCTGCCGGCTCAGACCCCTTCCAGCTCGGAGCCCCTTCTGGATGTCTGAGGAACGCGTGTGGCCGTGACCCCACACTGCTGACACTAACGCAGGCGACTTTTCAAATACGGTATTTACGCAGAGTAACTACGTTCACGGGCTATGTATACAACAGCCAACGACTTTAAATACGAATGGTATTCTGAACTGCTTGCACATAAGCTTATGCTGACAATGTTTTAAAATAAAACTGGCTTTGCGAGACAAGACTACTCGTCCCGGACATCAGGTTTCCAGAAGAATCTCTACAATGAGACCAAATCCTCAATTACTTCTATGCATTTTAAAAAGTAACCAACACAGCAAGCCCTTCGAAAAGCGGCCTGGCACCTTCTCCAAGTTCAACACCCACCCTGCGCGTCAACAGCTCCACTTGGAGGTACTCACCCAGGAGAAGTGAATAGGAACACAAAATGCGCACACAACGGCCCGCAGCTGCATCCATAATACTCCCCAGACCACAGACAACCCAAACATCCACCACCAAGAGAGGCACCGAGAAACTATGGCGTAGTCGTACCAGGGCACACTGCTCAGTGGCACAGAGGAAGGAAATTACTGAGATCTGCGACCACACGGATGAATCTCAAAGATGTCACGTCACCCGCACGGCCCCTGAAACCAGGCAGCAGTCATTTATTCTGAAGGAAATCAGAACAGGGGTTTGAACACAGGGGGATGACTGAGAAGAGCCCAGGGTAACTTTCTGGGGTGATGGAAATGCCCTATATCCTGACCTCACTGGTGCCACCGGCATGTGCGTCTCTCAAAACAAAAGTCAGCTATTAAAAAAAAACCAAAAACCAGCAGTACACTTACAAGTGTACATTTCATTGTATGATTAAAAAAAAATGCACAGGAGAAAAATCAGCAGCGCGGGTATGGGACCTGGGTGGGAAAGGTGAAGCGGAGGCCAACCTCCAACCAGAAGCTTCCTCCAGAAACTTCACGCAGGGCCCAGGAGGTCTCTCACCGACTCTGTCTGAATCTTCAGGCGGGGCTCTTAGCCTCTTTCCTCATCTTTTCCTTGGCTGTGAACAGACAACGTATTCTCAAATACACACTGAAAACAAACAAGACAACGTCAGTATTCTTTGGTGGCCAGTAACTACAAAGAAAATCAAGATGGGCACCTGGCTGGCTCAGTCGGTAGAGCGTGCAACTCGTGGTCTTGGGGATGTGAGTTCAAGCCCCAGGCTAGGTGTAGAGATGACTTAAAAATAAAACATTATAAATAAATAAAATCTTAAAAAAAAATAAAATCTTAAAAAAGAATCAAGATACTTTCACTATTGCAATACAAAGAATGTCTACCCTAGAGTCCGATATTCATGTTTATGTTAAGGTGCTATTTAAACTCATTACGGCTTTACTATCCATACACCCACTGACGACCTATAAAAAGCAGGAATCAGCAGCTCTGCTTCAGGCACAGCAGCAGCACATGAGGCCAGCGCGAGCCATGAGAGAGCCGCTTAATTCATACACGGAGAGGGGGAGTGCCAAGCACGGTGTTCTCCGTCCCAGGGCCCCAGGATGCACAGCCCCCGATGGGAGCTGTAGCCCGCAGGAGCTCACAGACCAGCAGAGGTGGGAATCAGGCCGGTAAACAATGTGCTAAGTGTTATCCCCAAATCAGGAGCAAAGTGTGATGAGGGAGAGAGATGACAGCAGCTAATTCTATCCGGAGGAGCCAGAGAAAGTGTGAAAAGCCACCAGCATGGTGGGCCCTGACAACAGAGGTATAGACAGGAGGTGAGAACAGTGTGAGGGCCCAGGTGGAGCAGGAACACAGCGAGCCCGAGGGCCGCAGGCTCAAGGTGAAGGAGGCAGGGAAGGACAGAGGGGAAGGGCAGACTGGGGCCCCTCACAGAGTACTCAGAATGCCCAGCTGAGCAGTCTGAAGTCTGGACTTGTTCTAGTACGGGAGGCACCAGATCTTTGGCAAACGCACAGGTGTTTTAAAAAATAATTGGTAACACCAAGGACGGAAGGAGGAAGCTGGACAACCCGGAGGCTGGCACCACCTAGAACAGAGAAGGCACCCGCAGGGGGCCAAGAGGGGAGCAGGGCCTGCAGGGGACTGAGAGCTGTTACGGGAAGCAAAAGCCCAGCGGGCACCAACGGCGAGGTGTGGCTGGGGCGCAGCACAGGGAAGTGAAAGGGCTTCGGAGGCGTTTCTGCCCCGCCTGTGTCTCCTGGAACACTGGAACCGCAGATCAGGAAGAGCCCCACCGAGACTGGGGCTCACAGAATTTAAGGAGCTTCTGGAAAACTAGCAGATTATCACCTGCCCTCCTGCTACTCCATCCTAGAGAGACCAAGTGGGAACGGACGCGACCACCCAAGGGGCCCCAGCAGTGTGGGGCTGGAGCTCTGACAAGGGTCCAATGAGCCAGCAAGGGAGTCGGGGGGCCTAAGAGCACAAAGGCCGGAGCAGTCCGTGCCCTCAAAGCAGGCGCTGGGAGAGGCTCAGCAGGGACCTCTCCCCACCAGGTTCCGTCATGTGCCGTGAGCACGGGAGACTGGGTGGTGAGGAAATTAAAGAAACACCTTTTTAAAGATGCAGTTAAGTCCCGGACATATACAGCTAGAAGGGAAAGGCGAGGGAATCCTTCTTGAGCTTTCGCTCTCGTGTATTATCTCATGTCCTGCTAGGACCGTGATCGTGACTCTGGAATAATACGGGGGCTGTGTCTTCATCCCTGCCCCAAACAGTCAAAAATCCACTTACAACTTCTGACTCCCCCAAATTTAACTCGTAATAGCCTACTGTTGACCTGAAGTCTTACAGTAACAAACACCACAATTTTTGTATGTATTCTTTTTTTTTTAAGTTTATTTATTTATTTGACAGAGAGATCACAAGTAGGCAGAGAGGCAGGCAAGGGGGGTGGGGAAGCAGGCTCCCCGCTGAGCAGAGAGCCCGATGTGGGGCTGGATCCCAGGACCCTAAGACCATGACCTGACCCGAAGGCAGAAGCTCAACCCACTGAGCCACCCAGGCGCTCCCATTTTTGTATGTATTCTTATGACAAAGTAAGCAAGAGACACCAAAGTGTTAAGAAAATCCTAAGGGGCGCCTGAGTGGCTCAGCTGGTTACATGTCTGCTTTCAGCTCAGGTCATGATCGCCGGGTCCTGGGATCGAACCCCGCACTGGGCTCCCTGCTCAAAGGGAAGCCTGCTTCTCTCTCTCCCCTTGCCGTTCCCTCTGCTTGTTCCCTCTCTCTCTGTCAAATAAATAAAATCTTAAAAACAAACAGACAAAAAAAGAAAATCCTAAGAGAAAATACATTTACAGTACTATATTGTATTTATCGAAAAAAAAAAAAGTTCACATGTAAGTAACTGCGCAGTGACACCCATGTTGTTAAAGGGTCACCCGGGCTTCATCTCCACATTCGCACACGGGCCGCCTTGGACCCGAGGGGTTAAGTCCCCACAACCCCCGACCCCCGTGAGTCCCTGGGGCTCCATACACATCCCCCCACAGGGCATCCTGCCTTGACCATGGCTAGCTTTTAAAAGCCGAGGACAGCCCCAAAAGGGACTTAACGAAAACAGAATGAAGAAGATATGTGCAGTTAAGCCAGTTAAGCTGGGGTCTAAGAGAACGTCGGCGGAGAGGCCCCGCCGCGCTTGCTCCCGTTTGCTTTCTCATCCTGTACTTACTGGAACTCTTCTTGGAACTACAAAGACAATCGAGGCGCTCTGTGGTTTTCTATTTCTTTTTTTAAAGATTTTATTTATTTATTTGACAGACAGAGATCGCAAGTAGGCAGAGAGGCAGGCAGAGAGAGAGGAGGACGCAGGCTCCCGGGCAGAGAGCCCGATGCGGGACTCGATCCCAGGACCCTGGGATCATGACCTGAGCTGAAGGCAGAGGCTTAACCCACTGAGCCACCCTGGTGCCCCTGGTTTTCTATTTTTGAAAAGAATGAGTGTCCAAGTTTGCCGACTCGGGGGATGACCCTTCTTTCTGAGCCGGAGGAAGCAACAGTGGGGCGGGCAGGGGCTTGTCTATGGAGAACCGTGTAGACCACTGACGCTAAAGCCGTTCACACGCCATCCCACCGTCTCCTGGGCACGGAGTCAGGAGCGGGCTGGGGGCATTCCAAGCGCGGGAGGCAACTGAGACTGGAGAAGGGACGCCGCGGGGAGGACAACCAAGGAAGCCGTGGGCCCAGGCAGTGCGGCAGACCCCCCAGTTTCTGACAACGTGACAGGAGGGACTTGCGCTGCTCTCCAGAAGCCCGGCTCGGCACCCACAGGCTTAACGGGCTGGAGAGTGGCCAAGAATACAGGAGAGAAAACCAGGGTCTCCAAGGCAAGACCTGAGCTGAAATGATTCACCGGGCCCCGGAGTGCAGGACAAGCTGGGTGACCGAGAAGTCCGGGGAACTGGAGGTCCTGGGGAGACCAAGAACCTGGTGGGGAGGAAGTGATGGGGCAGCCAGGTGGGACTGAGGCTGGGTCAGCAGGGCAGTGCCAAGAACTCAGCGGAGGCACCATTCAGGGTAACGGTAAGAGCCGGCAGGTCCCCACCTGGAAGGGGAGCGGAAGCGAGTGAAGGGAAAGGTCTGGCGGCCTATCCGGGGGCGTCCCTGCTGCCTGGCTGCTAAGCGAGCTGGGACGGAGTGGGAAGACCGCGCACAGTCTTAGCTGAACCTGCAGCCACAATGGAGCGTTCAGATAATCTGCTACAGTGTGTTTATGGCAATTACGTTCTCAAATGTTCTTTCCGTCCATTTGCAATCATGAAAGATTTAGCTCGCGCTTTCAAACCCTACCAACAGCGTACGCCGTACGAAACCACTGTCTCCTCAAATTATTGTATCTAAAGAACAGAATATTAACCTTTAAGGGAAAAAAGCAACAGAATATGCAGCTAACTAAAGCTAAGCCTCAATCACATGCTGGCACATTACCCATACTGTGAACGGTAAACTTATTTAAGGTTTCTAGAAAGGCCTTCCACACTAAAATTTGGAAGGATGGCAAATGGAGGAATGTGCCCACGTTGCGGTGGGGGGGCCGACAGGACTGGGAACGGAGTCAGTCTCACGAATGGGGGGCAGGGCAGCGCCGGGTCTTCCTTTCCCACCGGCCACAATTCAGTCTCTAACTGGGTCCTCGTCTTGGCGAACACCTCAGTGTTGGCAGTGCCCGGCTCAACCCTGGGTCTTCCCTTTATCTACAGGCTCTCTCTAAACGACCTTCTAGACTCTCAGGCCCACTGTCACTGCTGAAGACACATCTGTCTAGGAAGCTCCCAAACCAGGCAGGCACCCCAGGTAAATCCCGCCGCTGCTCAGCCACCACCCCACCCACCGGCCCTTACCACCTTCGTGGCTGCACCGAGGCACCTCCAACTAGTTGTCAAGGTCAAAACACAGGAGTCACCCTTCCCTGGGCTTTCCCTGACCCCCACACCAAACCCTTAAGCAAGTCCTGAGGGCACGATCTCCAAAACCAACCCCAGTGGGGCCTCCTCCCCCTCCCGCCCAGCCAAACCAAGGCCCAGGAGCCTGGCCCTGGGCAGTCCGCAGGGCGCCCCCTACACGTGCTCCTTTTCTGCTCTCCCTGCTGCCCTCGCCCCACAATCCACCCCCATTGAGCCCCGAGGAAGGACCCACAGATAGAAATCAGATTACATTCCTCCATTTCACCCAGTGAGTGCCTCTGCAGTTCGAATAAAGTGCAAAGGCCTCCCTGCGGTGTAAAGCCCCCCCACCCCAAGGCATGCTGACCTCACTTCTTACCCTCCCCACCTGGCTGGCCGTCTGGCGCCTCTCTCATCACCATCACACCACGTTCCCGGCCATGTCCTCGCCCACACCCAGGACGCTCCACATTCCGCACCCATCTGTGGAATGAACCAGTGAGAGAACCGGGGAGCGCGCCAGAGGAAGCCCACAGGAACAGATCAGGGAGGCGATCAAGTGAGATCTGGCCTGGGAGGTGAGGTCAGGAGTCTGGGAGCCTTGGGGAAAAGCAGTCAGGGAGAAATGTGGAAGGTTAACGAGAGAGAGGGAGATGGGGAGGAAGAGAGAAACCCACTTGCAGGGGTTTTCCGGGGGAGCCTCCCTTTCTGGGGCATCACCCGAGCGTGCAGGCTCGATGAGGCGGTCTCATGGGCACGCTCACCCACACACCAGAGGTCTCACTGTTACCCCCGTACTGTAGCCACAGCCGGATTCTCAAAGTCAAATGGAGCAGCTCTTTTCAAAATCCCAAGAAGGTCAATGAACCCCGAGGAATTCTAAATCCAGAAATAAAAAGAACACCAGAGTTCCAAACTCTCTACGAGTCCTGTCCCAGGGACTAGCGGAACCTCAATCAGGCTCGTATATCCCAGCCTCTTTCCAGATGTTCCTACCTAGGGTTTCCTTGTTTAAAATGAAATGAACTTTTTTAACATGAGACTCCACCGAACCCGAAGTGCTATGAACATGGGCCCCACCGCTCCTGAGCTAGCTGTCAGCGGCAAATCAGTGGCAGCCCAGAGACTGGAAAGGGAAAGGAAAGGCCAGCTCCGACTACCCGTCTCCCGGCGTGGGGCTTCACACGCATCAGTGCACCAGAACCCGCTGCTACCCTAAAAGCAAGGCGCTAGTTGCAGCTCATTAGAGCCACGAGCCCGTGAAGCCTTAAGATGGCAGTAACTTGCCCAAGCTCACAGCCAGGAAAGGGTGGACGCAGGACTGTCCTGACGCCAAAGCCCACGTTCTTCCATTAAAATACACTGCCTCGCAGAGTAGCTGCTTTTAGAAAATGCTTTCTGTAATGAATAAAGTGAATTAGGGACTGTGGGACTCTGAGAATCCAAAACATTTCAACGAAGAAATTATACTGTAGAAGCCTGTCTCGAGAGACACCGGAAGCTTCTCCATCCCCACTGTTTCTCGCTTACAGGGTGCCGTGAGGGAAGAGCACCCCTCCCGGAACACGGAGCCTAGGACCGCACCCTTTCCAAAGTACCAGCAACACAGGCCTCTCCTCCCACGTCCTAAGAACACCCCTCATGCAACCAGTATTCATTTAGTTCCTCTTACCCTCTAGACATACAGCCCCTCACCCCTTCCTACCTGCGTGAGGACACTCCCTGCTTAGGGCTCTGCCCCCTCCCTTCTGACCTTTCCCACAACCAAGTTCAGGCACCCTCACCTCTGGTGGGTGTCTCTGCAGAACCCTAATCTCAAAGTCGCCAGGTCCAACCACCACCCTCTGGGTAGCCGCAGGAGTTACGGCCAAAAAGACAGTGCGGGTCACAGAGGCAATGTGGTCCAAAACCTGTGAGCCCTGCCCGTGGCACTCAAGGTTCCAGTGAATCTGGCTCCCCTACCTTTTCGGGCTCAGTGCACGCACTCTGTTCCACGGGGTGCTCATGCTGGTCCCCTCTCCATGCCCTTTCACCCCTCCGTGCTTCTGCTCCTGCTCTCTCCTCCAACGAGAGGACACTCACTCTCTGCCCGGCCAGCTGAGTCGTTAATCAAGCACCTCCCAAGCCCCCTTAACGTAGAAGGCATCCCAGGGTGACTTTAGTGTTTTCAAAACCGTAAGATGCTGTACCAAGGGAAGGCACCATCTTGAGCCCACACGGAGTCTGGGTTTTATGAGACAACAGGGTTCTAAGAAGGCTCCACCGGAATGGAGTAAAACTCAGCGGTAAGCAGAGCTACAAACAGCAAGACAAGAACGTGTTTGCAGAGAGAGGCAACGAAGTCAGTGAGTGGGAAGAAATCAAAGAGGCAAAAGTGAGAGGAAATGCCTAATGGCCTGTCCCGTGACAGGCAGGGCAAAGAACAGACACAGAGTTCACTGGAAGATGGGACTCTCTCTCTTCCTCAGAGGCAGAGGAAAGAAAAAGACTGATGGACACTGAGAGAGATTTTTAGGTAGAAAAGACTCAAGGTTGGGCGAACTCTTCCAGTAGCCTCTGTTTCCTCCATGTTCTAGAAGGTAGTCATCTGTCAGAGGTAAAACAAAAGGGTGTGTTTTTAAGTAGAAAAGGACCATGAAAGAAGGAAGGATGTTGCTGTGCAATCAAAAAATATAACCTGGCCCAAAAGGAGGTTTGGCCTTTGGTCTTGGCTGACAATCCGACTCGGGGTGGGAGCTGGCCACACCAGAAAGACCCATACTGTGACTCTGGGGGCCTCTGGGTCACACAGTATCCGCGTGGTCAATTAATGAATCTGTTACACTTACAAAATAGAACCCCGTAAAGACTCTGTGAACACCGAGGCGCACATGAGTTTCCCGGGTTGGCAGTACCCCGTGCACACTGTCTCGTATCAATGCTAGGAATGTAACACAGCGGAATCCACAGAGAGAGGAGACAGGAGCTTCACCCCTGCCCCCTCCTCAGACTCTGTGTGAGAAGCCTCTCCCCTTGGCTGATTTTAACCTTTATCCTTTACCTGTAATAAACCACAACCATGAGCATAACGGCTTTCAGTAAGTTCTGAGTCCTTCTAAATGATCGTCCAGCCTGAGAGTGGTTTTGAGAACCCCGAAACTTGCCCCTGATGTCAGAAGTGAGGGTGGTCTTGCATGACTGTCTCCCTCTAAACTCCGCAGTTGCCTCTCACAGTCGGCCTGAGCACTTCTCAGATGCTACAGCCGAAGGGTCACAAAGCGAGGGGTCAATACGGACGCTGGACACTGGCTTTGGGGCCAAAAGGAAATTCAAATTTAATGAGTATTTAGACTTCATGCTCTGCTCTAGTGTTGGACTTTTTTTTTTAAACAAAATAATCTGTATTATTTTTATAATTGAGACATTATTTTTAAGATACATAATTCCAAAAAGCTGCTTTGGGAAAACTGTCTTGTAGAGCTGCCCAACATGGAGTGAAGCGGGACAGCTCCCAAATCAGGAAAACTACTTTCCACTTCATCCCAAACATTAAGTTCACATGTAAACTTATTTCTAGTCCCATTTCTCAAACGACCAAAAAATATATTAGTTACACCACTAAAAAGTCCCAAGCCTACAGGTGACAGTTTCAGCAGGTACGTGGAAGTCAGTCCGTACTTCTGACTGAATTAAGACTAAGTTCTTTTTAGTATTTTCTCTCTCACTGAGAGGGCCGTTAACTGACAACGCTGATACGGTGTGACCCATTCTGTCCATACTAGTGCTTGTCCTTTCTGGAAGGTACCTGCTTTTACGGCGGACTGGTCAGCACAGCTGTAAGCGTCCAGTCTGCACACCGTCATTGGAGGCAGGCTCTGAGCCATTCGTAGTGGAATGCTTCAGCACACACTATACCCCCTTTGCTTTGAGCTGAGACAGTTGCATAAAAAGTTCCCACGCGGTTTAATGAATTCTTCAGGAAACCACCTTTCAGATGACCTTGTTCTCCTCCCTTTCTCAACTCAAAAGTGAAGGTGAACCCACCAGCCTAACCCCCCAAAATATACAACCCAAACAACTTCAGTAACTCAAACCCTTTTATCTTCCAGAATGTTCAAGAAATGCAACTGAACCCTTCTGTCCCATCCCCCCTTTTTTTCAAATATCCCAAGATTCTTTCACATTAACCAAGTTCAATAATGTAACTTTTTTTTTAAGATTTTTTAAAAATTTATTTATTTGATAGAGCACAAGTAGGCAGAGAGGCAGGCAGAGAGAGGGGGGGAAGCAGGTTCCCTGCTGAGCAGAGAGCCCGATGCGGGGCTCGATCCCAGGACCCTGAGATCATGACCTGAGCCGAAGGCAGAGGCTTAACCCACTCAGGTACCCAGGCGCCCCTAAGGTAACTTTTTTAAAGGTGGCTTTGGGTAAGTACAAGTTGTAAAACAAGGTCAAAAAGATTAAACTTGTCATCTGTGAGGTGAAGAGTTTAGGAAGAAATAGTTACTGACACAGATTTCTCGACCATCCCAGACAGGAAGAGTACAACAGACAAATACATGTGCGGAAGGTACGTAAACCAAGCGGACTCACTGCGCAAATGGTCAGCGGAAGAAGCTACAAGGCAGCTGCCCCGACAGCTCTTCCGCTCCCATTAACTACCATCATAAACGGGTTATTTATAAGCTAATAAAGTTTGTCCATCACAGCAAAGGGACTTAGTTCCCGCAGCAATGACTCCCCAGGAGAGATGGACCTTGGCTGCAGCGAGAAGACATGCAGACGTTGCCCTGAAGGCTGACCAGACTGTCCGAGATGCCCTGCCCCGCAACCCCCACCCCACTCCCCCGCCGCCAAAGATCACTGATGGGGGAAGGGAAGATAACCACGAAGAGGGGCAAAGAATACAAGAACAGTTAAACTTTTTAAAAGGAAGGGAGGCCCAGGAGCATCCGAGGAGCCACGGGCGACGTTCAGGGGAGCCCATCGTAATACATGCCTATAAACCACTCTTTACAGCTCACAGAAGGGTTTTACAGTCAGTCTCTCTCTCGGCCCTAACAACAAGCCCGTGGTTAGTTTATCAGAGCGGAAGCCGCGGCTCCGAGAGCTGGGTGTCCTGCCCAAGGTCAGGCAAAAAGCGAGGGCTGCAATTCGCGCCCGGTCCCGAGAGATCAACGAAGGAGTGACGGGGAGACACCTAGAAGGGAAGTCACGCACGGGCACAGAGGTGCCCCTGAGGAGCTCGGAAAGGTCGCAGGTGCGCGGCGGGTGGGGGAGAGGGCGCAGGGGGCCGAGGGAGGGGCGGCCGGGGACCCGGAGCGGCCGGGAGTCCCGGGCGGGAGCCCCGGGCGGGAGCAGCCTGCCCGGCCCCAGCCCGGCCCAGCCCGCCACACTCACCCGAGGCCCGGGCGGAGTCGCCCGGCGCTGCGGCTCCTCCCGGCCTGCGGCGGCGGCGACTGCAGCGGCCGAGGCAGGGACGCATCATGCGGCCGCGCTCATGGCCGGGCCGGAGCGGGCCCCGCGGCTCGGTTCGGGTGGGTCCCGCCGGGCCGGTCGGAGGGAGGCGGCCGCCGAGCACACACGAGGGCAGCGAGCCCTGCCTGGAGAGCCGGGCGGCGCGACCCCCGGAAGTGAACCGCTCGGGGCCGGCGGCGCCGCGCTTGCGCAGTTCCGGGCCCGCCGCTGCCCCCGCGGAGAGGGCGCTTGAGGCTGTCGGTGGGGACTTGGGAGCCGGGATCCTCGCGGACCCGAGAGTCTTGAAGACTAACAGCTCCCTGTCCAGGGCAGCTCTTAGTCGAAAGCACCGCTCGCCAAAATAAAGGGATCCATCCGAACCGAAGTCCGGAAGAGGAAGGATGGGGGCTACGGGCTGCCGCGCAGTCCAAGGCGCGCCGTCCGCCCGTCCAGTTCGCGGAGCCCAGATTTAGGGGTGGCTGGTGCGGCGCGCGGAGCGACAACTTCGAAAATGCGGAAATAGAGGAGCGGGAGTGGAGGCGACTGAGCCAGAAAGCACGTGGGGGAAAGGGGAAGCGCCCGGGCTGGGGGTTCCTGGGGCGCTGAGCCTCCGCTGCCCTCCCTGAGCGTCCCCGCGACCCCTCCAGATGCTGGGTCCCGAGTGCTCTGAAGGTAGACACGCGCTCGTTATCTCCTTGGCTCTCCTGCAGTGTTCGGGGCCGTTTTCGCAGGCCTGGGAAGCGGGTGCTCGGTCAGTGTTTGTCCCGAGACTGCTAAGGGCCGGCGGAATTGCGAGATGGACGGAAGCGGGGGCGACAGCCAGGGCGTCCGTCGGAGCCCGACGTTCTGCAAGGCGCCGGCTCACCGGCTACCGCCCTTGCTTTTCCAGAAGCTCTTCTTCCCGCTGAGCTGTGCGAAGTCATGGGGTGCATTTAAAAGTTTAAACTTCAGTTACTGGATCTTGTTCCTCTTTATTCACAGCGGCGCTGTGTGTGCATTTAGTCATCCCTCCCCAGGCGCCTGTCTCCCGCTCTCTTAGCTTGGGGATTTGCTTCCTCAAGGCCAGAGAGTGAGCGAGGCCTTCAGTCCGTGTCTGTTCCTTCTGCATTGGCCGAAAGAAAGGACGGTTATCTTTGAATAACTCCAAGACCTCAGGTAGCCCTATATTTGAGATAGCCTTCTTAGGAGCACTGTGAAAACAATAGGGGTTTTTTGTTTTTTGTTTTTTTTTTGTTTGTTTGTTTTTTGAAAGAGAGAGCATGATGGGATGGGGGGGGGAGAAGAAAAGAGAGAATCCTGAGACTATGAAATTAAGAGTGGGACGCTTAACTAAGCCACCCAGGGGCCCCAGAATGGGTCTTTTTTCAAAGATAAAAGATTTGGGCGCCTGGGTGGCTCAGTGGGTTAAGCCTCTGCCTTTGGTTCAGGTCATGATCTCAGGGTCCGGGGATCGAGCGGGCTCTCTGCTCAGCAGGGAGCCTGCTTCCCCCTCTCTCTCTGCCTGCCTCTCTGCCTACTTGTGATCTCTCTGTCAAATGAGTAAAATCTTTTAAAAAAATAAATAAAAGAAAAAACGTTATCTGAGACAAACATAAACACATGTCAAGGTTTTAATGTAACTCACCCATTAATGAAGTATGTAAGATGATACGTATGGTTGGTTCAGAGATAAATCCAAAAGGCAGACGTATATCTAGGCAGTCAAGAATGCTAAAATGAATTTGCTTAATAGATGCAGAGCTGGCTTCTACAGTGTGTGTGTGTGGTGGGGGGGGATCAACTGAACTTTCACCAGAAAGAACTGACTTTATGTCTGATATCTGTGGACAAGCACTGCAACCTATAAAGTTATAAATAGCTTAAAGAAAAGAGAAGACCCCAGGGAACAGATAACCCCAAAGGGTGTTCCAGACCTCTGGTTGTTCACTGAAGACACCCAATAATCATTTTGACCCATTTCAAAGTCTGTCCCAAAAAATGAAGAGTGGAGGGATCCTTACCCCCATGATTCTTCTTAGAGTCCCCATACTTGTTTGTGTTGCCTGTGTCCCTTAATCCTGCTGTAGCTTGTCCACTGTAACTTTGAAAGTGCTCCCCTTACTATAGGAAATGGCACAGTAAAATCATCCATTAAAATATTTAAGACAGACAGCAAAGGTTGACACAAACAATGCTACTGTTATCAAGAAATTTCATCTCTTTAACAGAATTGTATGTTTTTTCAGAAGACCTTCTGCAAGTCATTTCCCCTTCCCAAGCCTCAGCTTTTGTTTTTGTTACTTTTTTTTTTAATCTCCAAAATATGAGATTAGATTTTATTTCTAACGCTTGTTCCTGTTTTAAGACTGTGAGTTTTTTTGGTTTTGGTTTTTGGTTTTTTACCTCTCCCTGATTTCACTGAGGTCCTGGGAGCAGAAACCCTACTATTTCCCATCCCCTTTGCAGGGATGGGAAACATCCCATGTCCAGGGTTGGTTCTGTTTATCCTTCAGGAGCTGGTTTCCCGCTCACCACTCATCCCTGGAAGCAGCCCTTTCAAAGCAGACACTTGACCCAAACATGTGAATAGACGCTCAGGTTTCATTCAGAGTAAAAGGGAAGAATGCAAATTTGAAGAAAAAGGAGATACCATTTTTCACTGAGTAGACTGGCAACGCTGGAAGTTTGGTAACACTGTGTTGGTGCACAGACTCCGCTGATGCAGTTGTAAACGCGTTCATCTCTCCGCAGAGCGAGTTAGCAGTATGGACCACAGAATGTGTAAGCGTATGTGCCTTTTGACCCAGCAGCCTTAGGAGTTTATCCTCCAGATAGGCTTACCCACATGCATGAAGCTGTTTGCACTTGCGTGCATACGGTAGCGTGCTGTAGAAGCAAAACACAGGCAACACGCTGGAGGCCTGTGAATATATTCGTTGGACAGGTTGTACATACAAATGGGAATGCTGCGATGTACAATTGTAGAAAAAAAAATGAGGCCAATTTTCATGAATTCAGATGTCTGGTCTTCAAGGCATATCAGGTCTGTTGTGTCCAATTGTGTGCGTTCTTGTTAAGAAAGCAGAATGGGGAGATGTATATGTTTCTTTTATTTTATTTTGAGATGTATATGTTTCTATGTACATAGAATATCCCTGGACAGAGATACAAGAAATGGGTCTGTAATTCATTAATTTTTTAACCACGTATTTATTTTTAAATACATAAAATATGACGAAACGAGAGTGCCACAATGGGCAAGACACTCAAACAGGCCCTTCACAGAAGAGACTCTCCAGAACATGAAAAAGCGTTCATTTTCATTAGTCACCAGGGAAACGCAAACTTAAGCCACAAAGAAATATTTACACACCCTCCAGAACAGCTAAAATGACAAGGCACCGAGCACTAGCAAGCATTGGGAGTAACTAGAACGTCCGTACACCGCTGGAGGCAATGTCATTATTAAACCACGGGGGACGGCTGTTAGGACGATCTGCTGAAACTGAGCATACGTGAACCTGTGTTCACCAAAAGACACGCACCGGAATGTTCCCCAAGCGCTGTCCACAGTCGCTCCAAACTGGAAACATCCTAAACATCTGGGACCGACAGGAGAAATAGATCGTGTACATTCATACAACCAACTGTCCCACAACAGCCGAAATCAGCTTCTCAAATACATGCTGGGTTAAAAGAAGCAAGATACACTATGTGATTCCATTACTAAAAGCTTCAAAATGGGGCAAAACTGATGTTTGGCATAGGAAGAGAAAGCAGGGCAGTGGTGACCAGGGGGTAATAATATTCCGCGTCTTAATCTGGATGCTCATTGTATCGGTGCCCACTCGGGGTCAACTCATTCGCCTCTGGACACTTGGGATTTGTGTGCTCGATTTCAAGCACACAGCGGGAGAGAAGGAGAGAGAGGGATGCTTCTAATGGTTGTACAGTGGACAATCAGAGGTTTCTTCCAGAAGGGTGTTGGGGTTGTTCCTCATTTTTTACCACGGCTTTGTGGTGTTGAACGCAATGGCCAGAATAGGGAAGCGAGAAGGCTGACTCTCCCCAGCCCATGGTGTTGGACAAAGCCCAGGGAGTCTGAAGAACCCAGAGTGGTACGATGTGTCCTAATTCCTCTGCACAGGGCCATCTTACCTCCAGCTGTGGATAGAGCCTGCTGGGACCCCCGTGCCTGTACTTGGTGGGGCAGGCATATGGCTAGTGGACGTTGCGTGGAGCACTTACTGCGGGCCGTGTTGCTCGTGTCCACTGGTGCTTCCCCAGCTCCTGTCAACCAAAAAACCTGCACTGAATGAGGGAGTGAACACACTATGGGTGACCCCTTTCAGAGGTGAAGAGACAGGCTCAATGCGGTTAAGCAGTGTGCTCAAGGTCACACAGCTAGGAGGGGGAGAGCCAGCATTCGGACACAGATCTGTCCTCTTTGCTGTTGTCACACCCATAAACTCACCTCATCCTCACCGCCCTGGGAAGCTGGTGTGATCCCTTGCAGGGCTAAGGAAACTGAGGCTCAGAGTGAAGTGACTGCGCCACAGAAGCAGAAAGCCCAGCTAGCTTGCAGACCTCTTTCTGTCGGCCTGCGAAGAGCCTACTCCTTATACTGTGCCAGACTCCTCCTCCAAGGAGCCAGAGGCCAGGCTGTATACCGATGCGGCTCTACACCAGGCCCTGATGGCTTGCTTGCTCCTGCTGCCCAAGGCCCCATCACCAAGTCTCCTGGGAGCAAGGCCCTGCCCACGTGTGCTCATCATCTTCTTGTCCTCTCCTCCCCAGACCCGTTTCTTAAACTCATGTTGGTTCATTCAACAAGCATCTAGTGATCTGCTCTGTGCTTGGGCCTTGCTAGGTGCTGCAGACACATGAGTAAGCCAAACCAGCCGGTCCCTGCCTCTTACAGAGCACAGAGACTAAGTGAAGCAGTAAATAAGTGCCCGATTACAAACAGGGGTGTTCCTATAAAGGAAAAGGACATCGCGTGGTAGAAGGGTATACCTGGGCATCTGGCCTGGCCTGGGGTTACACAGCTTCCTTTTGTGTGATAGGTGAAGGACACATGGGTATTTCATAAGCAAAGGCATGCAGGGGACGGAGGTGGAGGGTTCCAGGCAAAAGAGTAGGTAGGAAGGCCTTGCAAAAGAAAGCAGCGTGGATTGCGGGAAGTTCTGAAGGGGCCAGTGTGTGGACGGCGAGGAGGGAGTGAGGAAACTGAGCTGGAGAGCTTGGAAGGGCCAGACCGTGCATGGCCCAAACAACTGGAAGGATTCTAGCCACATCTGAGGGGCAGTAGGAAGCCACTGGAGGATTTGGTCCCATGTGTGGTTTCTAAAGGTGACTTCAGCTGCTTTGCGGAGAAGAACCGGAGAAGGTCAAGGACAGACGCAAGGAAATGTCAAGCGATCTCTGTCGACAGAGTCCTCGGATTAAGACCATTCAGCATCCGGCAGTCAGCCGGCATTATCATACTGGGCGCTAAGCCGTTGGATGGAAGTTCACTGGAGAAAGAGGATATTTAAGTAGTCTAAAAGTATCTTTCCCACAGACGACTAGTCACTGACAAAGGGGAAAAGATACTGTTACAGCAGAAAAATAGGTCACCATCTCAACCGTGGGCCAATAGCACCGGCAATGAGACAGAGGGATATTTGTGCCTCCTGATCCGATGCCCTGAGGACACACATCCATGCTGTTGCTGCCCACACTATGCCACCTGACTTTGAGGGGCAGACAGAGAACCCTACACTGAGACATCCGACAAAACCACCAGCCTGTGCCCTAAATACTCATCAGTGCCTAGAAGGGCTCGGAAGAACCAGGAACTATTAAAGGGGTCTGCCTTTGAAGATTGAAGAAGACCCCTCCCCCAGCCAAGGGATGCTGGAAGCCCCCCAGAAACTGGAAAGGCAAGGAGGCCCTCCTCCCCCAGGGCCTCCAGAAGGAACACAGCCCCGCTGATACCTCGATTTAGAGGTAGGTCACTTAGAACTTGAACTCCAGTGCTATAAAAGAGTAAATCTATGTTATTTGAAGCCGCAGCATTTGTGGCAATATGTTACAGAGCCGGAGGGGGAAATAGGCATGGTGGGCAACCAGAAGCGGAAGAGTTGCCTGGTTGATCTCATAGAATTCGTTTTCGGAGCCATCCTCTAGTGAAGGTATTTTGGAGTATGGACTCAGCCATCCAATAAATTTCCTATTTCTCCCACCCTTTCTTCATGTCCTTTATACAATACCATGAGATACCTCAGCACACACTTTGTCCTGGTTATCTGTGGCATTCCCCTACCTGCCCAGAATCTATCTTCTCAGTTCCCTGTGGCGACGCCCCCATCCCCACGCTCTTTACCAAAGGAGTCGGGTGGGGCTGAGCCTCACTCCTGTCCAGTCATCCCAACAACCTGGCCTAAGAGATGGGCTCGAGGGGATGAGCGCATGACCAGTGTTGGTCCATTGAGATCAAATCCTAAGACTTTTACTGGAACTGTTGAAGGACAGAGTCCTTCTTTCCCCCAGGGTCTCTAAGTTGAAAGGACCTGGGCCGTCGCTCCTGGAGACTACCTTATAAAAAAGCCACTGATCCTAGAGTGAAGCCAGGTCAGAGGGAGGCGGTCAAGTAGGGGAGAAAGACTGAGTTCTGAGGACATCATTGGTACCCCTGGATCCCACTGGGCCAACCCCAGAATTTAGGTGAGTTATGTAAGCCTTTTATTTCTTTTTCTTTCTTTTTTCTTTTCTTTTTTTTTTTTTTTTGAAAAGCCAGTGTGAATTGAGTTCTGTCACTCTTAACTGAAAGAATCCTGGTAAATACACCTCCCAGGCCCCAATACACTATGTCTATCCTATTTCCTGACTTAGCAGTCTGTACATTTCACAACAGAAATATGGTCAACCTAGCGATGACCTGGTCTTTGTCATCAGTGCTTCCTCTTCTGAGGGATCACAGTTATTTTGTGAGTAATCTGTCCTATTTCCCACGCCCTATGTCCAGTTCGCTGGCCTGTGGTTTGCAGAACTCTGCTCCCCACCCTTTTTTAAATGGCCACGTATCTGCCTCTCTCCAACCTGCTGGCAAGGTCAGAAGACCTTTTCTGAGGCATGGCGAGGCAGGGTTCATACGAATCTCTTAAGAAATGATACTTTGCCTGAATGGAATCTGACCCTCAATGAGCTCACATTTTCCAGTTTTCCTGAAGAGTAGTTATCACCAGAGTCAGGTCGGGGCTGCTTGGATCCTTGCCTCATGCTGTGTTCACTCCCCAAACTATGTGAGGGTTTGTCCAACCACAGATGCAATCCTGTTCCCACAAAGTCCACTAGATGGGCTCGTATTCTGCTGGAGGCATCAACGGCAATGCCCACCTTTTTGTAGTGTCCACTTAAGGGAATGAAGGCTAGCTTACACTCCTTCCCTTCCTGAGTTCATACTAAACTTGAAATACTTCTCATACATGATGGCCAAACTGAGCTGGTCAGGCAAATCTGGAATGGACCAGAAGTAGCTCTGACACCAAAGGCCCCATAATTCTTGTGGGTAAAGCTCCCGGCTTTTTCCTTCATGTCGTTTTCTTAAATTTTGCCAACCATCTGCTGGGACTAGCAGGTGCACTTGGGGCATAGCAAACATGTTTGGTCATCAGTCCATGTGGCCTTTTTTCCTAAAAGTGGCAGAACCCCAGATCCTCCCGTGTAACTCCTAGGGCTTCAGAGAACCTGCAGTTCTCTGCATAGAAATTCTGCACTGACATCCCCCCCACCCCTCCGCCCCGTTTCAGAGAACACTACGCTTATTGGGACCGGGCTTTATCATTTCATACAAGCAACCACCAGATGGAGCCCTAGAGCTCTGTAATGCAGGCTGGAAGCCAGGGGAGGTCCGCCCACAGTCTAGGATCTTGCTGGTGCTGGACCCAAGTATGACGTACCCCCCAAATTACTGGGAGTGGGCATCAGTTTATGTTTCTATACGTCCTTCCTCTAGAACTGAGAAAAGCTTCCACAGGAGACACTTTTTTTTTTTTAACCTTTTCTCTTAATTTTAGAGGTGTGGGGGAACCAGGAACCAAATGGCCTGAAAGTTGTTTGCTGTATCTGCTGAAAAGATGAAGACTGGCCTAGAAATTTCGGGGCAAGCGAGGTGGGATCTATCAGCTTTTCAAGATGCCCCTTTCAAAAACTAAATCAGGCCTCCACGTGCCCTTCGGTACCTGCTTCCTTGCCCGACTCACTCTGAAAGCGTGTTCGTTAAGGTCAAGACTTCACCCTATCCCTGGAACTGGAGGGCAGGAAACGGCAAACGTCATCTTGTCTCAAAGGTGGAGACACTTGAGGCCCCGTCGCAGCCAGAACCGGTCTCACTCCGCGGCTCCCGGCCGGGGCTCCCCCAGCCCTCCGGACCCAAATCCCCAAATCCCTAAATCCCTCTTTTCTGTGCTCGCAGAACGGCCCGTCCCACCCAGCTGCCCCCGGGGAACCCTAGTTCCACGACTTTCCGCAACAGCGATCCACCGGAGCCGTCCGAGCGCGCTCCCGGGGGCCGCGGGACCAGATTTCCCGCCCAGGGATAGCCCCGGTACCGAGAGATCCGGGATGGGTACCGGGAACGTAACTGCCCCGCCCGCGAGCAGCCGCCCCGCCCCGTCACGTGACCCCTGCTCCGGCCGGCCGCGTGGGGAGGGGCGTGGCCGCCCTCGCGCCTGCGCAGTCGGCGCCGGGAGGGGGCGGGTACGGCCGCCTGACTGACAGCTTGCGCGGCTGGCGCCTCGGAAGGACCCGGCTCTCAGGCCCGCGCAGTGGCCGCAGCGCGGACCCCGGAGACAGCCGCTCGCTCCCGGCTCGGACCCGCCGTCCAGTGCCCGCCGCGGTGAGAGAGGCTCCCGCTGGCGCCCGGGAGGGGAAACACGCATCCCTTGTCCGGGCCGCGCGGGGCTCTCCGAGGGCCGGCGGGTGACGGGCCGCGGGTGGAGGGAGGGGGGCCGCGGAATGACGCGGGGTCGCGCGCGGGGGTCGGGGCCTCGGGGGCTTTTGCAGGGTCGGCGCGAGCTGGGGGTGAGGAGGAGGAAGGGGAGCCGGGAGCCCGCGGTGCGGGGGGCGGTGCAGTACCTGGGGGGGATGGACAGGGGGTCCCTACCCCCCCGGTGGCAGATGGTGTCGTCAGGTGGCTTTGGGGTGGAGTCAGGTCCTCAGTGTCGGGGAGCAAGAGCCCCCAGACTCCGGGGAGCGCAAGCTGGGGAGGGGGTGCCTGGAGCCAGGATGGGAAGGACGTTAGCCAAGTCGTGCGGTGTGTTCGGGCGCAAGTTCGCCGCCTCTCTGCTCCTGGGCGGCGGGCGGGGTGCGGGGTGCGGGCGAGGGGGCTCCGGACCGGGTGCTGCCGCGCCAGCGCTGCCTGGGCCTGCCCGGGGCTCCCCCGCCCTCCGGAGGGGCCGGTAAGCAGACAAGGTTTGCAGAGGGCAGGGCAGCGCGGGCGCCGGGTTGGCAGCTGCGGAACAGCTGGCTCGGGGCGGCCTGAACCCGTGGTCCCCGGGACTGGGAGCCTCTTCCCGCCGGCACCCGGCTTGCCCTTCCCTGGCTTGTACTCGACTGGATTTCAGAGGACGACTTTGCGGTGGGCACTAGTCTTGGCCTGCTCGTCTGACTCTGGGGTTGAGTGTGGGGCGGGGGTGCCGACCTGCAGACTGAGCAGGAACTTGGCTCGGAGCTGGCAGGTGAGGCGCCTGGTGGGGAGGTTGTCGCTGGGGTGAGTCAGTGGTGGAAGCACGCGGACAGCTGTCAGGGACCCGGCTGATTTCGACGGGCTGCCGCCCAGACCGTTGCCACCTAATGCTAATGTTTCAGAGTCATTTCATGAGAGGGACCCCCTCCCGGAACCAAACCAGGGCAGCCAAGATACAGAACAGGGAGTTAAGGAAAGAGAAAAAGGATGATTTTGATTGGTTACACATGAACGCTCTCCTTGGTCTTTCACACCTTCCCGTTTGGAAGTTTCTGTTTTCTCTTTGTTCAGAGTCTTTCCCTTCCACTGTCACTCATTTTTTGTTTCTTGTTTTTTTTTTTTTTTTTAAGATTTTATTTATTTATTTGACAGAGAGACATAGAGAGAGAGGGAACATAGCAGGGGGAGTGGGAGAAGCCGGTTTCCCGCGGAGCAGGGAGCTGGATCCGGGGCTCAGTCCCCCAACCCCGGGATCATGACCTGAGCGGGTGGCAGACCCTTAATGACTGAGCCACCTAGGCACCCCTGTCACTTGTTTTTATGTCCATTTGTTCAGAAATAGGGCGCTTACGCATTTGAAGCTTGGGGCGAAAGGCTTTTGAGACCTGCTCACAATGAAAAAGTTGACTCATGAGATTTTCTTTTTCTATAAAAGAAATGAAACGACTGGGGACTCACACATAGGCACTTTCAGTGATTACAGATTATCTCTAGCCTCTTGTATGGTTTTGGGATGCATTCCCATGGTTGTTTTTGGTTTTTTTTTTTTTTTTGTAGCATGTGTCTCTCCTATGGCATGTGTCAGTGTGAAGATGGTTTCTGTTATTTGAAAATGTAACAACAAAAGGCAGTAAAAAGCTACTACTGGGTGATGGGAATGAATCACAAACCTTAAATAATTTGCTACAGAATTCCAGAGAATGGACAATAGTGATTCTCTTTGTATGAGAATTAACCTTGGCTCTTCAGAGGTAAATTGCCTTATGGTGACCTCCAGAGATGACATCTTTTAGGATAATCCCAAGAAAGGTTTAAAATGGAATGAGTCACACTATATGCCCTCCCCCACTGCTTCCTCCCTCAAAAAAAGAAAATAATCAGGTTAAAAGAAACATCAAAAGCAATTTGGGAAGATTTTTTAAGTCCTGAAAATTCGACCAGCAGCAGGAAAAATACACAAAGGGAGGCGTAAAATCCTGTTGCTCATAACAACCCCTCACTTTTACATGACAGAGTACTTTAGGAAGGGCTCATGCACAACATCTCAATTGAGCTTCACCATAAACTTGGGAGTGATAGGTGGTGTTACCAGTCACATGTCACAGATGAGAGAACGGAGGCCAAGTGAGTACCCAGAGTCACTTAGGTCCTAGCGGCAAAGCAACATGATAAGCCTCACCTTCTGGGGTTAACCAGATGCAGCAGTCTGCCATCAGCCTGTGGAATGGGTGAGGGAAGCACAGGACAGTTTACGGTGCCTCGGAGGACGTGAGGGCTTCCCCAGCATCCAAGGGCCGAACATCTCTCTCTGCCACCACAGGCCTCTTCAGTAAGTCAGCTCAGCTCCCCAGTGCTCCTGCACCATCGGTTCCCCCACCACAGCCCCAGCGCGTCTGCATCTACTCAGATTTGTTTATACGTCTTTGAGACATCTAGTAGGAAGTGGCTTGCAAGGAGCCTCTTGCCCAATTGCCCCGTGTTGCCACATAGTCTAGGCGTCTTCAGCGGTGGTGATGACGCAAGAGAACAAAGCAATTCTAGGGAAATGTCCCTTAGAGTTTTCCTTGTCCTCCAGCCGCAAGAAGAGTGTGGTGGTTGTGAAACGAGGGGAGCTGACCCAGTAGTTTTATTTATTGGATACAGTATTCGATACATGGCATCGTTTGGGTTATGGTGACACCTTTTTTTTTTTTTTAAAGATTTTATTTATTGATTTGACAGACAGAGATCACAAGCAGGCAGAGAGGCAGGCAGAGAGAGAGGAGGAAGCAGGCTCCCCGCCGAGCAGAGAGCCCAATGCGGGGCTCGATCCCAAGACTCTGGGATCGTGACCTGAGCCGAAGGCAGAGGCTTAACCCACTGAGCCACCCAGGCACCCACCTTTTTTTTTTTTAAACAGGGCACAGCTGTTCTTGTTAGAGAAGAACATGCTTTAATCCCACTTTCTAGATGTGGGCATCTAGATCTAGAAAAGGTCTTCAGAGGGAGGTTATCTGAGATATACCTCAATGTGCAGTGGTAGAAAACAGAATTAAAAGACAAGACAGGGATGCCTGGGTGGCTCAGTCAGTTAAAGTGGCTGCCTTCAGCTCAGGTCATGATCCCAGAGTCCTGGGATCGAGTCCCGCATCGGGCTCCTTGCTCAGCGGGGAGCCTGCTTCTCTCTCTGCCTCTGCCTACCACTCTGCTTGCTTGCTCTGCTTGCTTGTGCTCTCCCTCTCTGACAAATAAATAAATAAAAATTAAAAAAAAAAAGCCAAGACAATCTTAGGGCACAGCAATAGATGTATAGTCCCTAATGAGAAAGATGACAGTTCCAATCTATGACTCCATGCTTAGAGTATTGTGTTCTTTTCTGGACATCACATATAAAAAGGACATAGAAAAAAAAATCAAGGATAGTCATTGGAAATTGCTGTGGTGGTGAGTGAATTAGAGCTGGCAAGCGTGAGAATCTGGGGAGCAGGGCCAGAGGATCTGGGGAGCATGGTCACAGGTTCAGGGCTGTCATTAATAAACTTGTTGTATAGTGGCCCCAGAACCAAAGGACACAAGTTATAGTTAGGAAGATTTTTTAGTTTAGTTTTCTTTCTTTTTTTTTTTTTTTTTTTAAGATTTTACATATTCATTTGAGAGAGAGAGAGAGCAAGTGAGTGCAAAAGCAGGGGGAGGGGTGGAGGGAGAGGCGGGCTCCCTGCTGAGCAGGGAGCCTGACTAGGGCTCTGTCCCAGGACCCTAGGGTCACACCCCAAGACAAGGGCAAATGCTTTACCTACTGAGCCACCCAGGCACCTCAGGAAGTTTTTAGTTTTAAGAACTGTATCATGCCAAAGTAATCTTGTAAAAGCTATGGGTGGAAGCATACCTCTCTGGGTGGTTTCCCAGTACTCTGGGGACTGAGTTCACTTCTCATTGTGTTCTACTTCAGGTGCCAGGTGAGTGCTAGCTGATGTTTCTTGTTTCTCCAGCTTCACAAGTCACCACTCTCTTACTCACAAAAATCCCATCTTCTTCTTGTGCCTTGAGCACATCCGGTTCACTGTGCCTCAGGGCCTTTGCACTGGCAAGTCCTTTCACCAGAATTTCCATTGGCTGGCTCCCTGTCATTCAAGAGACTGCTCTAATATCATATCCTTAGACCTTCCCTGTCAACTAAAACAGTTTCCTCCTGGTCCCTACCCCATGTACTTCATTATATTAGAGTGTTTTATTTCCTTCATAACAATATCAGAAATGGTCTTTGAGAAAGCTTTTATTGTTTGCTGCCCATTTTCCAGTGTATCAGCAGTGCCCCAGAGAACACCTGGCATATAGTACATGCTCATCAAATATTTGTTGAATGAATGATTTTAATGACAGACTTTTTCAAAGATGGAGGGGATTGCTGCCTTGGTAGGTACTGAGTTAGTTTTCTTGTACTGGGGACAGTCAGACATAGACATAGACATAGAATGGCTGACTAGCCAGTCATTAGGCAAGACAGTTCAAGCAACTAGATAGAGAGGAAAACCGGATAACTTACTGTACTACTTTCCTGAGGCTTCTGTAACAAAGTAGCACAACCAGGTGGCTTAAGACAACATCTGTTTTTCTCCCACAGTTTTAGAGACCAGAAGTCCAAAGTCAAGGTGCCATCAGGGTTGTTTCCTTCTTGGGGATCCAGATGGAGGATTGGTTCCTGCCTCTCTCCGGCCTCTGGTGGTTTTCCAGCAATCCTCACATTCCTCGGCTTGTAGCCTGCATCTCTCCGGTCTGTACCTCTATGGTCACATGGCCTTCCTCTCCCTATGTGTGCGTGCGTGCATGTGTGTATGTTTCTTTAATTCATATAAGGACGCCATCAAGTTGGTCATATTCCATCTGACTTTATCTTAAAGTAACTAATTACATCTGCAAAGACCCTGTTTCCAAATAAGGTCACCGTCACAGATTCTGGGGGTTAGGACTTCCACATATCATTTTAGGGGACACAGTTCCATGCGTAACAGCTTCTTACTTCAAGACCCAGTAACATTTTAAAGGGCAAGACTGGCAGGAGGTGCTGGGTTCTCTTTAGGGATGATGACGTGGATTTTGGTATTTTTACATGAAGCGTTGTGCTCTTGACAACTTGGCAAGGTAAGTGGTAATCTGCATGTGTCAGAGTGAGGAGGCCAAGGGTCCAAACAATTGAGTGACTTGCCCAAGGTCAAGAGGACGAAATGAATCTCCTGCATGGGATAGCAAGGGCCATGGCCTCCCGCCTGCTAGCACACGGGTCTTTCTAGTGGTGCAAGCCCAGGGTAGGCTGCAGGGTTTGTCTGATGGCTGTGTATGAGCCCAGGAGGGATGATTTCCTTCCTTGGCGGTTTGCTTTCTCCTGTCTTTGTAGTGGAGGCCTCACTCCTTGACGTCCCACAGTGAAGTAAATGGTGCAGCTGAACCTGACAGGCCCAGCTGTGGGCCTCACGAGGCCAGATCTGCTGGGCGCTAGAACATTCAGAGAAGTTGCATCTCCCCTTGTTGGGCTTTCCCAGTGATTCAGAAGGTCTCTTCCATGAGGTTTTATGAGTTCCAGGTTTCAGTGTCTCAAGTTATGACCCGGAAGAAGTATTGCTGGCGCTCCGAGAATGAGCCCTCAGGAATACATGGGGACACTCTTTGCATTTGGGGGGCTGAGGCCGGGGGAGGGCGTGAGAACAGGGCAGACTGCCAGCGAAATGTCCGACAGGACTTGCACCTTTGCCTTTGAGACCTTGTCATTTCTGGCTCTGTCTTGCCTTATTGAGGGAGTTAGAGGATCCTTTCTTTATTTAACGTAGAGAGGTTTTGGACAAGGTAATACCTGCAGATGGTACAGAATTCAGATGATAAGAAAAAGATGCCTGGTGAAGAGCAGTTCCCACCTCTGCCTTCCCTCCCCCTCCAGCTTCCCAGTCCCTTCTCCAGGGGCACCCATCACACCCAGTTTTTCTTTGTCTCCTTCCAGATCTGCTGTCCCTTCTAATGTCTCTGAGTGCCACCCTCTCACACCCCCCACCCCAAGGGCGGTGCTTACATCCCTGCTTTCCATTCTTCCTTCCTGCTGTATTTTCGGAACCCCTCTGTGGGGACCTGACGGGCTAATGTGTTCCCACGGGTTAGGTGCTGGTGACATTCGTCTGCCAGGAGTCCGATATTTGGAGGAAAGGTGCTCAGAAGCAAGGAGTCTGTGGTGTGCAATGTGCAGCTCTGAGGCCGGAGGGTGGGGTGGTTCTCGGGGTCCCAGTTCCTGTAATGTCAGGGTTCGCCACAATGGGAGGCAAGCGCAGAGCCTTCTGGGGGAGAAAGGCGGGAGGGGCAGTTGTGCTCCTGGGGTGGGGGGGGGGCGTTGCTGCGACAGGTCGTGCTGATCCGCCTCACTCTGCCGGGCCCCCCAGTGTGCTGAGCGCGCTCGGAGGTGTTCATGCTAAGCCCCCCAGGAACACTCCGGGGGAGCTGCTGGTGCCATCCCCGCTTCACAGACGAGGAATCGGCCCACTGTCCACGGACAGCTTGTCTTTCTGTCCCAGGGTCTGATCCGGGTCCCGCTGTGGCCTGGGGCGGTTCTCGTCTTTCCTTGTTTCACATTCCGTGTAGTGGTCCCCGTGTAAAACAATAGTGTCGTAGCTCTCGAAGCGTGACCCTCGTGTGGCCTGTGTGTGAGGTTGGTGGTGTTCCGTAGAGCAAGAACATTACGGGAGAAGAACCTGCTTTCATCCTCAGGGGTTTTCTGGGCTCGTTCCAGAAACGTCCTCTTGCCTCTCACAACCCAAGACACATGACTGAGATTTGTTCCACCGTAGGAATCATCTCCAGCAGATGCTGAGGGACATGGTAAATTCGGAGGGGGAAAAACAGGAGAGACAAGGGGATTTTGTTTTTCAGTTAATTACTGAATCCACTTAGGAAAACACCATATTCCTCAGTGACGTCCTTTCCTAAGCCAGGTGTGTGTTCTGAGGCATTTTCCTGGGCTTTGCATCGCAGCCAGGCATGACTCAGAGCAAATGACTCACCAGTGGCAAAAGTGACCAGTGAGCTAGGGGAGAAGGAGACTGTAGCAAGAGCAGAGCAAACAGCAAATGGAAAATACCAGAGCAGATGAGCTCAGAGGGCCGCTGTTTGCTGACACTCCTGAGTTAGGGGACTTGGGGGGGATCCCAGGAGGCTGAGATGCAAAAATAGGGCCCAATTAAAAGGAGTGAAAGCCTCATGAGAGAAGAAAACCAAGTTCTGAGTTAATAGTAAAGTAGCAAGAATGAAGTAAATGCATTAAGTGAGACCAAAACAAATGACAAACCTAAAAATCCCCAGTTTGAAACTTAGTGCGGTGGTACAAGGAAGTAGGAAACCAGTTAACAAAGGTTAAGCGTCTGACTCTTGGTTTCGGCTCAGGTTGTGCTCTCTGGGTTGTGGGATCAGCCCCACATTGGGCTTGGCGCCCAGCAGGGAGCCTGCTTAAGATGCTCTCTCTTCCTCTCCTTCCCTCCTCCTCACGCTCTTTCTCTTTCTTAAAAAACAAAACAAAACAAAACAAAACAAAACAAAAAAAATTCACTTACCTGCTCTTGGGGCACAAAGAGGTGTTATATATAATCAAAATTTTAATGTAAGTTGAATTAACCAGACTTAAATATCCTGTGGGAAATAAATAGCATCTCTGAACTCATTCCCTCGCCTCTACTTTCTGTTCTTAAGGATTTATTTGAGCGAGCATGGGCGCACTCTCTCTGTCTCTCTCTCAGAGCGGGGCGAGGGGCAGAGGGAGGAGAGGGGAAGCAAACTTCCTCCTGAGCAGAGCCAGTGCGGGGCTTGGCCCACAACCCAGGGGATCTCGACCTGAGTGGAAACCAAGAGTGCTGCTCAACCGACTGGGCCACGAGGCGCCCTTCCTGTCCTCTTCCCAGTAACCCTGCCAGCTGACCCAGAGTGCCCCCAAAGCTTGAGGGGTCCCACGAAGTTCATGCCTCCCTCCCGGCAGGCCTGCCTCTGCTTGAATGCCAGTCCTCTCTCCACACAGCCACCTCCAAGTGTAGCATCTTGGTAAAACCTAAATGAGGTCATGATGTTCCCCCAATGCAAACCCTCCAGGGCCCTCCCATGGCTCCTGGGATGAAATCCCAACCCCTTAGCTTGGCCTCCAAGCCCCTGCCTCCTGCTGGTCCACAGCCGTGCCATCCTCAGCTCCTTCCCTCCCTCCCGGTGTCCCCCCCTCCCCACGGAGCCACACTGCCTCACGATCGCTTTAATGGGCCAGGTCCATTCCCACTGCAAAGCTGTGAATTGGCCATTTCCTGGGGCTGGGATGCTGGTGCTCCAGATGGCAGAGTGACCCTCCTCGGCCTCTCAGGCTGAAGGAGCTTCCCACTTCCATCTGGTTTCTCTGGCCCAGCACCGCCTGATGGAAATAGGACCGAGCTGTGTGCATTGAACTAAGTTTCTAGCAGCCACACTAAACAAGTAAAGAGAACAGGCAAAATTAATTTTTATCACGGATTTTATTTAATCTGGTGTATCCAAAATCTCATTTCCACAGCTAATCAGTATAAAAATTATTAATGAGACATTTTACATTCTCATTTTGCACTAAGTCCGAAATCCGGTGTGGTCAGCACAGCTCAGCTTAAATGAGCCACATCTCACGAGCTTCCTAGCCATGGGCGGCAGGTGGCTTCTCTGCAGGACGGCGCAGCTCGAACCCGTTGCTGCTTTACAGCCTCGATGATGGGCTATATTGATTCCTTGATCTCTTTGTTCTCTGACTAGAAGAACATAAGCTCCCTGTGGGCTCGGCTTTTGTTGGTCTTACTCACCTGAAACACTAGCACACTGCCCACGGACAGTTAGTTGAATGAGGGTGCGGACCTATGACAGCCACTGCCATCTGGAGTCTGTTGGAATCAGAGGGATTCAATGCACAAGGTTTCCTGCTACCAGAAATGTAAACTGTTTCACACAGAGTCATATATTGTTTTCAGTCTCTTGTGATCCCCTTTTATTGGATTTATTTGGGGGGTTGTGTGCAGTGATCACCAGAGAGAGAAGGGTTTTCACTAGAAAGCAGTTAACGGGATTGAGGTGCTTTGGCCATGTTTGCTGCTCGGAGTTAATACAGATCAGAGGTTTCGACTGGGGGAAACATCTAGAGACATTTTTTTCTTTTAAAGATTTTTATTTATTTATTTGACAGACAGAGATCACAAGTAGGCAGAGAGGCAGGCAGAGGGGGGCGGGGAAGCAGGCTCCCTGCCAAGCAGAGAGCCTGATGCGGGGCTCGATCCCAGGACCCCGAGATCATGACCCAAGCCGAAGGCAGAGGCTTTAACCCACTGAGCACCCCAGGCGCCCCCCAGAGACTTTTTTTTTAAGATTTTATTTACTTATTTGACAGAGATCACAAGGAGGCAGAGAGGCAGGCAGAGAGAGAGGAGGAAGCAGGCTCCCCGCTGAGCAGACAGCCCGATTCGGGGCTCGATCCCAGGACCCTGAGATCATGACCTGAGCCGAAGGCAGAGGCTTTAATCCACTGAGCCACGCAGGCGCCCCCCCACCAGAGACATTTTTGATTGTCTCCACGTTGGGGTGCTTCTGGCATCAGTGGGGAGAGGCCACAGGGGCTGCTGAACATCTCACTGGGCCCACACAGGACAGCCCTCCCTGCAAAGAATGTCCCAGCCCCAAAGCTGATGGTGGTGCTGTAGGTCAGCCCTGCTGTAGATGAGAGTGGTGCCGACATCCTGGCGTTTCTCAGTCGCCTCTGAAAACATCAGGATGGTTATTGGTCTCTGGAAACATGACAGGTTCTCTGCAGACCCCATCTTTTCATTCCTTTCTCTCTCTCTCAGGTTAAACCTGCCTCTGATTCTCTGTTCTCTTCCTAAAAAGGGGAGACCGAACAAAACTGCCTTCAGCTAAAGCATTGGAGAGGAAAGAAAATTAGCTTCCCTTTTAAACTGGGAGTTAGAATTCTGCAGGGAAGACATCTGGAAGAGCCTGTGTCCTCAGAACCGCAGATCAATATGCTGGAAGCGCCCGCTGAAAGCTGTTTAGTTACCTTCCGTGCAGAGCCGCAGCCGAAACGGATTTCTTTTCAGTTACACGCAAGGAAACATCAGCCAAGTACCCTTGTAAAAAAAAAAAAAAAAAAAAAAAATCCTTATTTACACTCCAAAGCAGGATTGGAGCCCAGAATTATGTGCATTTTAATTCTTGTTCTACGTGTGGGGCCCCCCAAAAGAAAAGCATGTGGCTCCCATTTATTGGGAGTAGAAAAATGATCACGTACGTTTCGGTTTTCAGGTTTTGGGGACTACAGTTGACTCTGGAACAGCAGGGTCAACGGGTTTGAGCTGCGCCGGTTGCTTATATGCAGATAATATAGTACTGAGTTGTAAGTGTGTTTCCTCTTACAACTCTCTAAATTCTGTTTTCTTCAGCTTGCTTTATCGTAAGAAGAGAATATGTAACACGTAGCATCAAACACGTGATAGTCTGTTTACATCTTCAGGAAGGCTTCTGGTCAACAGTGGGTTCTCCGGAGGTAAGTTTTTGGGGAGTCAGGAATTATACGCAGATTTTCGACTGAGTGGGACTCCCCCCCCTCCCAATTGTGGTCCAAGAGTCAGCGGTACTTGCAGATACAAACTGAAGTGGCGGCAGACTTGGCGATCCGTATTCGTCATCCCTCTGGACCCTCCAGCAAGGTCAGAATGCGTCCGCGTTAACTGTGTGCAGGGTGTCTACTCCCTGCCGCTTCGGGAGAGACCCGTCCGGGGTCTCCTCCCTAGCCTGACTAACAGGCTTCTCCTAGATGCAGCCTGAAGAACAAAGTCTTTAAAGTGTCCCCAGGCAGAATGGAGGCAGAATGGAGCGCTCCTCCTTCTGGGCTCCCACTGACATCTGTGCCCTGGAATTAGAGCCCTTGTGATGTCACTGTGATCATTTCCTTGTATCTGTCCCTCCCTCCATGGTGTTGGTGGGGAGGAAGGCACATATCCTATTGTTCCTTGAATCCCAAGATCCTGCCTCAGTCCCCACTATCTGGTAGGGGCTTAATACACGTTTGTCAAACAAATGACCTGAATTCTACAAAATAACACGGTGCACCTGTCCACACTGGTGCTGCGGGCCATTCAAGAAGAAAAGAGAAGCAGCAGCCACGTTCTTTGGCCTAGGGTGGTGCTATTTTAGGATGTGGTCCCGAGCCAGGGGACGACAGACCAATCCAGGGAGGAGAGTGACCGTTTCCCCTGGTTTTCCTTTACCCTTTGGGTGATGTTGTGGGCAGAAAGCGTGGGTTCTAGACACAGCTGTCTGTGAACCACTTTGCTGCCCTGGGTCTCACAGCTACTTCTCCGAGTCTGTGCCTTTTCCCCCAAGCTTCCTTCCCCCGTCCCTGTCTCGTCTGTCTGCCAGCCTCCCACCATCTTGCGGAAATCTCAAGTCCCATCCAGCTCTAACATCGTGGGATTAGACACTTTCACTTTCTCAAGCCTTAAAGCTTTTCCCAACCATCAAATGGGGATTCCAGTAGACCTAGCCCACGGGTTACAGAAGAGTTAAATCAGGTTATCCATACAGCATTAGCTCAGTGGCCCAGTATGTAGTGAACTTGAAGGTTAGTGGTAATTATCATTTCGCCATTAAAAAGTATTAAATAATAATAGTAAGCATTATTGGAAAGAGCAGTTCCAAGTGGCTTGGCTTTCTCACACCATCGCATTTACCAAAGCAGCAGTGGGAAGCAGGGGCTCTGACCTTCCAGGGAGCACGTAACGCCAGGGACACCACGGCACCCGGGAGTGGCGGGACAGCCCACATGTGCACGGGAGAGGAAGGAGCAGCGACTGTTTTGAGATGTCTGAAAATGCCATCCATGTATTGAAATACGAACTTGAAAGGAAAATTTTAGAAAAATGTGATTGTCTATAGCTTCTAGAACGGGTGGTATAAAGTTCTTTAAAATGTTTGATAGAAAGACCTGTCATGTCACATCTAAGACCACTTGGCAGAATTGTGATGCCTTGTCATTATATTCGATAGGGAGTCTCCGTGTGTGTGTGTGTGTGTGTGTGTGTGTGTGCATCCTTCCTTGTCTCCTCCTCCGTTTGTCCTCCTATCTCTCTCTGTCCCTCTGTCCTTCTGATCGTTGGAACAACCTAGCAAGGATGGTCTGGCCAGAGGCACTCGGTGAGATAACTCTTTCCTCCATGTCATGTTTTGGGGGATTCTGAGTCCAAAAAAAAGCATACTTGATCTCTTAGGTTAAAACTGAAGAGTCTGGAAGGGGATCTGAGGAAGACATTCATATGTGCTCAATAAAGGGTCAGCAGCTAGGAAATGGGGCAGATCACTCCAGGAAAGAAAACAAGTAAAACAGGCCACAGGGATGGTGGGGGCTGGAGGCAGGTGTCCTGGCTCTTTTGCAGTCCCGGGCAGAGGAACTGGGGCCGTCCTCCCTTGGTTCTCCTGAGCCTCGGTGTGTGACTGTCCCAGGCCCATGTCCCTGGGTGGAGAGACAGGCTGACGACTGGTAGAGGTCTGTGTCAGGCTGTGGCCGAGCAGAGAGTTTGACGCCCGCGCATAGCCGCATTGCCTCCAGGGACCAGGGCACTGCCCTGCCTGGCTCCCAGGCCATTCTCTGTTCTCTTTGCTTGGGTGGTTCTGCCGTGAGCTAGTCGTGGGAACATCTAATTCCCTGAAATGCCTTACGTGGACCTTCATGCCTTTAGGAGGGTGTGCGAGGTCTCCATCTCTGTCTCCTTAAAGCCACCATGGCTTGGAAGGAAGGAGGCCCTGGTTACGGAAGGCTTGTCTCTTTCCTCAAGGTCACTTGGTGAGTTCTGTGCAGCTCAGTGCCTTTGTCCAGCCCATACCAAAGAGGCTGTATCCTCACGTGGGTTTGCAGGAAGGTGGCGACCCCATGCCAGAGTGCACGCTGGGACCGTGTGCCCCCAAGAAGGGGAGATGATGGTCTCCTGCTTCACTCAGAGCAGGTCACAAGCCTTTGGAGACGTGACTCAGGAACCAGACCCCTCCATCATGGCCCTGAAGGGGAAGCTTTGACTGCATTTGCCTCATTGTGATGCAGAAGGGTGAGACCCCCCAACTTTACCAGCAGCTTTGGAGACCGTCTCTCCCTCCACTATTACTAGGTCAGGAGGAAAGGAATTTTCCATTCCTAGTCGTGGAAATGGTCAGAGATGTGCTTCTAGACATGTCTGTGGCATGACAGTGGAAGGAGAGGAGGACAGGAGTGCCACAAGGCTGGTCTCAGCTTTTCAGAGCTGTCGGTGAGCACCATTTTTGGGGAGAGGAAGTCCTTATATGTGAGGCTTAAGCAGATGCCCCGTGACCTTGTATTAAGGATGTAACAGAGGGAGTTCTGAAATTGGGTTCCGATTCAAGGATTCAATGATCCTAAGTCATTGTGACCAGGTTCTGCCCGGTGGGGGGGGGGGGGTCTGTGTTCCAGCCTGTTCAGGCTGCATGGACAGTTGTCACCTTTTCTCAGACCAGCACTCAGTTCAAGGCTCTCTGGGGCCCTTCTGCGTGACCAGCCTCGATCCTGACATCTAGCTTGGGCTTTGTATACCCCTCTCGGGTGCAGAGCTGTCCTAACAGGTGAGGCCCTCTCCCAGGGGCATCCAGTTAGGGACGGGTCTAAAAGGAAACACGGGCAGGTGCTGGGGAACCCTTAGGAGGACAGCCAGGCCACCGCACTTGACACTGCGTGCTCTAGCTTCTCAGATGCAGGGAGCTGCTTCCGACTTCACTCTGGTCTTTGGCTGTTGGCGCTTCACGTAGAGAATCTGGCAGGAGCCATGCCTGTGGGTGTCCCTCATTAAATCTTTCTCGCCATGTGTCTTTTCCCACCATGCGGTCACGCCTGCCCTGTGTGGCTGGTGTCCCTGTTTAGTTCAAAAACAAAACTGACTTCATCTGGGCTACTTTCTCCATGCATGACTCTCTCCTCCATGTAGACAAAGATGAAAAAAAAAATCACAGAAAAATTAGGGACTCTGGTATGGTAGAACCACCCAGCCCTCTGCCTCTTTTCCCCCAAATGTGATGGCCACCCTGCCTAGCAAGAACGGTGACAGCGTACCCGCTGGAGCCCTTCTCCCCTGCCTTCGTCATTTCTGGGCGCTCTCTGCGGGATCCTTGGTGGTTCTTTGCTTCCCTCCTGCGGCAGAGAATTCAGCAGAGAGAATTCCTTTTCCAAGAGAGTGGGTGTTGGTGCATGAACACCAGAGGAGGAACAGCCTTTCTATGGCCGGTACCATCCTCTGAAGTCAGCTGGTGGTGGAGAGGAGCTGGCTGACTCGGTTGCCTCACATTCCCCAGGGATCTACATTTAGAACCTGCTTGTCAGGAAGGGTGTGTAGCTCCAAACAGACACCTGGGAGAAACATGAACAGAGAAACCAAGAAATCTAGGACATGCTGGATGATGGGCGGTCATTAGCCAAGCAGCTGAAGAATTAGGTCTCTAGAGCCCAAGTTCTTATTTAAAAAAAAAAAAAAAAAAAAAAAAAGAGGGGGGAACTACCATTTACTTACATTACCGCTTACTTATGCTGTGTTCTAGGAACTCGGCTGGCTGTTTCCACCTCTTTTTTTTTTTTTTTTTTTAAACAACTTTTGAATTAGCCTATGGTAAAATTGACCTTTTCTTGGAGTACATTTCTATGAGTTTTCAAAAATGTATAAATTCATTAAAAATAAAATAAAACCTAGAGATTCATGTAACCATTGCTGCATTGAATTAGGGAACGAAACATTTTCTCCATCACCCCCCAAATCTCCTCGGGTTCTCCCCTGTATTCACACCCACCCCCATCCCTAACTCCTGGCAACCGCTGGTCCCCCTCTTCTGGGGTGCGTCTTATAAATGGAATCATACCATAGGCAGCCTTCGGAGAATGGTATCCTTCATGCACCACAATGTGTCTGAGGTCACCTGAGGTGTTACGTGTAGTCGGATTTTATTGCCGAGCGACAGACCGTTGTATAGGTACCCCCCAGTACTTATTCATTCACCTGTTTATGGTCATTGGATGATTGTCGGGTTTTGATGATTACGAACAGGGTTGTTAGAAACACTTGTGTACAGATTTTTGTGTGAACCGAAGTTTCTGTTTCTCTCGAATATGTATGTAGGAGTGGCCATGCTGGGTTATGTGACAGGTGTATTTTTAACTCTACAAGAATTGACCCAAATCTCCTATGCAGAATTCCAAATAAAACTACCCACTCCTTCAGGAGGGGCCGCCCATAGTGACGTCCTTCCAGAGGTTGGAAGGGGAGATTAACCACAGAGTATCCTGCTCTGGGGAAGCCTGATAACTGTGCCCTCAGCCGCGATCAAGGTCAGCACTGAAAAGTGCTCTGATATATGCCTCTGACAGGAAGTGACGACAGTGGTACTTTCCTTCTGGTCTTCCTCCCCAAAATCCATACCCCGAGTCTAGCCAGGAGAAAAAAGTTCAGACAGATCCCAGTTGGGGAACATTCTATGAAATATCCAACACGTACTCCTCAGAATGGTTAAGGTCATCAAAACCAAGCAAAGTCTGAGAACCTATCAGAGCCAAGAGGAGTCCCAGGAGACACAATGACTGACTCAGGGTCCTGGAACAGGAAAAGGGGCATTAGGGAAGAGCCAAGGAAATAGGGATGAGGTACAGATGCCAGTTTCTAAGAATGGATCAACACTGGTTCATGAGTAGTGACAAATAGGGCTCGTTAATATAGGATGTTCCCAGTAGGGGAAGCTTGATGTGAGTTATGTGGGAATTCTCTACTCTACAGCTTTTCTGTAAATTTAAAACTCTTCAAAATGAAGAAGTTTATTAAAAAAGAAAAAACACCTGCCAAATCATTTCACATTCCCACCAGCAACATATGAAGAGTTCCATTTTCTCAGCATCATCGTCAGCACAGTTCTCAATGTTTTTTATCGTAGCCATTTTAACAGATGTGTAGTTGTAGCTTGTCGTGGTCTGGACCTGCCTTTCCGCAGTGGCTGATGATGCCGCCCCCTTTCCACGCACCGACTTACCATCCACGTGGTCTTTGTGCGATGTCTGTCCTCCTCTCCCTTGCTGCTTCTTACTGGTATGTTTCGAGACTTCTTTCCACTTTCTGGACACAAGTCCATTGCTGGCTGTGTGACCTGCGGGTATTTTCTCCCGGTCTGTAACTTGCTTCTTCATTGTTTGAGCAGTGTTTTTCACACAGCACAATCTTTTAATTTTTAGCAAGTCCACTATATCAAATTTTCCTTTTAAGGGTGGTGCTTTGGGTGTCACGTCTAAGAACTCTTTGCCTTGTTTTATCCTAAAAGTATTGTGTTTTATGTTTTACATTTCGTCTGTGATCCATTTGACTTATTTCTAACTAAGGTGTGAGGGTTAGGTCCGGGTTCTTTTTACCTATCTCTCTACCTCTCTCTTTTTTAAAGATTTTATTTTTGAGTGATCTCTGTACCCCATGTGGGACTTGAACTACCAACCCCAAGATCAAAAGTCACATGCTCCAGTGACTGAGCAAGCCAGGCGCCCTAGTCTTTCTCTATCCATCTCTCTATTCTCTCCGCCCCCATCTATCTTTCTATCTCTGTTTGCCCATGGATGTCCATTTATATCGATACCACTTGTTAAAATGACTGTCCTTGTGCAGCCCTTTTGGGCCCCCTCCGTCTTTGGGAGCTTCGTACTCTATCATTCAATTAACCTTACTGTCGCTTAAAAAAATTGAAATAAAATGACTCTCCTTGCTCCATTGAGTTGCTTTTGAATCTTCGTCAAAAATTAGCTGGCTGTACTTGTTTGGGCTGTTTCTCGATGCTGTCCTGTTTCATTGGTCTGTGTGCTTGTCGCCCACCAACATCACACTGTCTCGACTACTGTAGCTATCACAGTAAGCCTTAAAATCAGAAAGTGTGATTCTTCCAACTCTGTTCTTCTCTTTGAGTTGTCTTAGCTATTCTAGTTCCTTTGTCTATCCATATAAATTTTAGAACAAGCTTGTTTATATCTACAAAAAGTCCTTCTGTGATAGGAACTGTGTGAAATTTGGGAAATACCAATTTGGGGAAACTCCATATCTTTACTGCGTTCGGTCTTCCAGTCCTCAGGCACAGTCTCCATCTCCTTTATTAGGTCTATTTTGGTTTCCTTTTTTTTTTTTTTAAGATTTTATGTATTTATTTGACAGAATGAGAGAGCATAAGCAGGAGGAGCAGAAGAGGGAGAGGGAGAAGCAGACTCCCTGCTGAGGAGGACCACAGTGCGGGACTTGATCCTGGGATCCTGGGATCATGACTTAGCTGAAGGCAGGTGCTTAACCATCTGAGCCACCCAGGCGCCCTGGTTTCTTTCATCAGTGTTTGGGAGTCTTCAGCATACAAATAGTGTACATGTTTTGTTAGATTTGTGCTTAAGTATTTACTTTTTTCAAGTTATTATAAATGCTATTCTCTTTTTAATTCAGTTTCCAAATGTTCATTATAATACGTAGAAATATGGTTGAATTTTGTGTTGACTTTGTATCTTGCAAACTTGCAAAAGTTATCTGTTCTAGGGATTTCTTAGAAAAAGATTCCTTAGGGGGCCTCTGGCAGGCTCAGTTAGAGAAGCATGCAACTCTTTTTTTTTTTTTTTTTTAAGATTTTTATTAATTTACTTGACAGAGAGAGAGAGAGATCACAAGTAGGCAGAGGGGGCAAGCAGAGAGAAGCGGGGAAGCAGTCTCCCCGCTGAGCAGAGAGCCCAATCCCAGGACCCTGAGATCACGACCTGAGCCGGAGGCAGAGGCTTAACCCAGTGAGCCTCTTGACCTTGGTGTTGTGAGTTCAAGCCCCATGTTGGGGGTAGAGATTACTTAAATGAAAAAATACTTAAAAAATATGTTCCTTCGAGTTTTCTGCTTGGACAGTATGTCATCTGTGAACAGACAGGATTATTTTCTTCCTCCCAGTATTTTCTTCAGTGCCTTTTGATCTCTTTCCCTGGCCTCCTTGCACTAGGTAAGGCTCATGCTGTGCTGTGTTAATAGGAGTGGTGAGGGCCGCTTTGCCTCGCTTCAGCATTAGGGAAAGCATTCAGTCTTTCACCATTGTGTATGTCAGATGGAGTTTTTACAGATGCTCTTTATCAAGTCGGGGGAGTTCCCTACTACTCCTGTTTGCTGAGAACTTTCATCATGAATAGGGATTGAATTTTGTCAAATCTATTTTGTTGTTGGATCACTCGGTATGACCCTGTGTTCATTCTTCTTCAGACTGTCCATGCACCAGATCACATTGTTGGATTTTTGCGTCATAGTCCCGGGATAAACCCTACTGGCTCATAATGTGTTATTCTTTTCATGCGTTGCTGTAGTTGATTTGCTGATGTTTTAACATGTCTACATCTGTGTCCATGAGGGATGCTGGCTTGTCGTTTTCGCGTACTGTACTGTCTTTGATTGGGTAGAGTAATACTGACGTCATAAAATGAATTGGAAAATCTTACCTTTTCTTGTATTTTCAAAGAAAGATTGTATAGAATTGGAATGTTTATTTAAATGCTTTGTAGAGGGGCACCAGGGTGGCTCAGTGGGTTAAAGCCTCTGCCTTCAGCTCAGGTCATGATCTCAGGGTCCTGGGATCGAGCCCCGTATCAGGCTCTCTGCTCAGCAGGGAGCCTGCTTCCTCCTCTCTCTCTGCCTGCCTCTCTGCCTACTTGTGATCTCTGTCTGTCAAATAAATACATAAATAAAATCTAAAAAAAAAAAATGCTTTGTAGAATTTGCCAGTAAAAGCATTTGGACATGGAGATTTCTGTTTTGGAAGGTTCAAAGCTATCAAATTCTTTAATAATTAATGAACTATATACGTTATCCATTTCCTCTTGGGTGAGTTTACATAGTTTGTGATTTTTAAGGAATTGAAATTAACCATCTTATCTAGCTTTTTGACTTTATGTGTGCCCTTGTCATCCATTTGTTTATTCATTCATTCATTCATTCACTCATTCATTCATTCATTCATTCACTCATTCATTCATTCTTAGAGAGGGAGATAGAGACAGAAAGAAATGAGAAGGGTAGTGAGAGAGAGGAAGAGAGAATCCCAAGTAGGTTCCACATGGGGCTCGATCTCACAACCCTGAGACCATGACCTGAGCCAAAGTCTGAAGTCAAATGTTTAACCAGTTGAGCCACCCAGGAACCCCTCTTGTCATCCTTTTAATGTCTGTAGGGTTTTCTAGTGATATCCCCCTCATTTATTCTCGATATTCGTGATTTTTGTCTTCTTTCTTTCTTCATTGATTTTGCTTGAGGGTTATTAAGTTTAATGATCTCTAAGAAGACATTTTTGGTTGCATTTGTTTGTTTCTTTTTTTCTCATTGATTTCTGGTCTTTACTATTTCCTATGTTCTCCCTTTTTGGGGTTATTTTGATCTTTTTGTAGTTTTTATGTATTTATTTATTTTTAAAATATTTATTTATTTATCTGAGAGAATGATGTGGGATAGGCAGAGAGAGATGGAGAGAGAAACTCAAGCAGACTCAGCACTGAGCGTGCAGCCCCACAAGGGGATTGATCCCATGACTCCGAGATCAGACTTGAGCTGAAACCAAGAATAAGACGCCCAACCAATTACACCACCCAGGCGCCCCATTTCGTTTTTAGGATAGAAGCTTAAATTATTGATTTGAGACCTTGGTTCTTACCTAACTTAAGTATTTCATGCTATAAATGTCTTTTTAAGCCCTGGTTTCACTGCATTTCATAGGTTTTAATTTGTTGTAGTTTCACTTTCAGTTAGTTAAGTACATTTTCTCATGTTCTTTGAGACTTCCTTTTTGACTAGTAGATCATGTAGAAGTATGCTGTTTCATTGCCAAATGTTTGAAGATTCTCCTGCTATGCTTCTGTTAGCTTCTCGTCTAATTCCGTTATGGTCAGAGAACACACTTTGTATGACTTCAGTTGTTTTAGGTTTGCTAAGGTTTATCTTATAAGCCATGATGTGGACTGTCTTGGGGAATATTCACTTGAAACGAGTGTTTATACTGCTGTTGTTTGGTGGGAATGTTCTATAAAGGTCAGTGAGATCTAGTTGGTTCATGTTATTCATGCATTCTTCTGCGTCCCTGCTGACTTTCTGTCTGCTACTTCCAAAGAGACGAATCCTAAAGTCTCCAACTATAAGTGTGGCTTTGTCTCTTTCTCCTTTAAGTTTCCTCACTTTTTGTTTCATGTATTTTGAAACTCTGTTGTTAGGCACATACATGTTTAGGATCATTTTATCTTCTTGGTGAATTGACACTTTTATCATTATGTAGTGTTTCCTTTTATTCTTGGTAATTCTCTTAGCTCCAATCTGAACTTTGTCTCTAACTAACATGGCTTTTCAAGCTTTCTTTTGATTAGTGTTTGCATGTGTCTTTTGTCTCTCCTTCTGTTGTTGATCTACTAATACCCTTACATTTGAAGTGAATTTCTTACAGGTAACGTACAGCTAGGGCATGTCTTTTTATCCATTCTGATCATCTCTGTCATTTAATTAGTACGTATTACACAATTTACACTTGATATAATTATTAGTAAGATTAGATTTAAGTCTACCATTTTATTTTTATTTTGTTTACTTGTTTTCCCTTTGTTCTGTGGAGTTTTCTCTCCTCTGTATTCCTTTTCTATGTTTGCCAGGATTATTTGCATATTTTACATCTCCATTTTAATTTATCTATTGAGTTTTTTTTACTTTATATATACAGTTGACCCTTGAACAAAATGGGGTTGGAGGTGACAATCCCCTGCACAGTTGAAAACTCACAAGTAACTTTTGACTCCCCCAAAACTTAACTACCAACAGGGTACGGTTGACCCAAAGCTGTACTGATGACATGAACGGTGGATTAATACATATTTTTGTCTGTATTATATATTATATTCTTACAATAAAGTAAGCTAGAGATAATAAAGTGTTACTAAGAAAATCACAAGGAAAAGAAAAGATATTACAGTACTTACTGTATTTATTGAAAAAAAAAATCTGCCTATGAGTGAACGCAGGCCGTTCACACCCTTGTTGCTCAAGGGTCAATTCTAGCTGGTTTTTTTGTTTGTTTGCTTTGGGTTTTTCAGTGTTTTCTCTAGTGATTACAATACGCACACTTAACTTTTAGTCCACTTAGAATGAATATTTGACCTTTGAAGGTGGAAAGTAGAAGCCTTAACCACCACGTAGGTGCCTTTATTCTTTCCCCTTTGTGTTGTAGTTTTAATATGTATTACCTCTACTTACGTTGTAAACCTCCTCAGCCAAAGCTCTGACTTTTGCCTTCAGCTGTCCGGCCTACCTTAAAGAACTCAAGAGGAGGAGACTAGTCTCTTACATTTACCCAGATTTTCTCCGTTTCTTTTGCACTTGCTTTATTCCTGTTGTGCCATTTCCTTTCATTATTTCCCTTCTGTCTACAGAAGTTTCTTTATAACTTCCTACGGAGCAGGTCTGCTAGCAGCAAATGTTTCCACTTCGCCTTTGCTCCAGAAGCAATTTTTTTGCTGGTATAGAATTCTAGTCCAGCAGTTCTTTTCTTTCAGCACCGAAAACGTACGTTTCACCTCCTTCCAGCGGCCTCAGTTTTATTGAGAAACCTGCCGTCACCAAATCCTTAGTGAGTGATGCATCTCTCTTTTCTGGTTGCTTTCAAGATGTGTCCTTTGTCCTTAGCGTCCACAATTTTAGCATGACGCCCGCAGCTGGGGATTTCTTTGGATGTAATCTTTTTTGTTCTTCTTGCTTCTAAAGTCTGAAGGCTTATGTCCTTTGCCAAATTTGGGAAATTTCCATCATTATTTCCTCAAAATTTTTTTTGTGCAGCCTTCTTTCTTCTCTCCTTCTGGGACTCTCATAACACCAATGTTACATCTCTTAGTTGTCCCACAAGGCCCCAAGGCTTTGTGCATTAAAAATAATAATAATTATTATTGTTATTATTATTTATTTTTCTTGTTCATATGAGGTCATTTTCATCGACTGGTTATTGTGTTCACGGACTCTTCCTTTTACTTGCTATGGAGCCTATCCAGTGGTTTTTAATTTTCCAGTTACCGTGTTTTTTGTTGTTGTTCTGAAATTTGGATTTGATTCTTCTTTATATCTTCCATTTCTTTGCTGGGACTTTCCATCATTCCCTTCATTCCCACAACTCCTTACTTTGGGAGTATTTTTTTAAAATAATAACTGCTTTGAAGTCTTAGCTACCTGTCTTAGTACCTGTCACCTTGACATTGGCATCTGTTGCTTATCTTTTCCCTCATGAGCTGAGGATTTTCCTGGTTCTTTGTATGTTGAGTAATTTTGGATTGATCCCGCGTATTTGGATATTACATTATGAGACACTGGACCTCGTTGGGATCCCGTGGAGAATGTGCTGCTTCTGTTTTAACAGGCGCTCAGGCTCTGAGTCCCTACCAGCCCTCATGGGCTTCAGCATCTGTAGTGTTTTCAAAGCCTTCATGGTGCTCTTCAGATCTGTCCCCCGTGTGCCACCCCCTGGCCAGCGTGGAACCCCAGCAGTGGTCTCTCCTGAGCCTCAGCACTCAGAGTCTAGGATATGCTGTTGAGGATTATATCTGTGTATCACAGCCCTGGGGCGAGCCCAGAGCTCGTAAACAGCTTTATGGGGTTGTTCTCCCGAGCTCCTCCCTCTTCACAATCTCCCCGGCACATCTTTCCAGCTTCAGGGACCTCCTCCCCGTGGTCCTTTGGCCAGAAAGCAGGGCTGTTACTTCTCCCGCTCGGCTACACTCTCCCTGAAATTTAGCTCGCCTCCGTGACTAAGCAGAAGGAGGAACGAGAGAGAAAAACCCAGTGGGGTTGTCACCCTCTTGAGAGCACAGCCCCTCCAACGGGAACAGAAGGCTCCCTCCTCTGTGGGCCCCTCTGCTGCTGTTGTCACTGCTACTGCAGAGTCCCTGGGGGGCCTGAGGCAAGAGAGGGCAGAAGGCTGAGGTACAAGAACAAGGAAAACCCCCTGGGATCTGGCTCAATGAGAATCAGGGGCCCCTTTCCTGCTCCTGAAGCAGGACAAGATGGAGCCCTGCTGTCTGCACGGAGGTCCCCTTCTGGGTAGAGTCCAGGCGGGGGACCTGGCCGAGGGACATGGCAGGGTCACCAATGCTTGGGTCGTCCTTCAAGTTGTCTTGAACTTGAACTTGAACTCCTCCACCTGGTGTGGTTTACTTTTCCGGGACATCAGGTCGGGTCGCTGCTTGGTGCCTTCTGCCTAGGTTTTACAGCCACATTTGGTGGATGAGGCTGGGTGGACTGTCCCCACCGCATCTCATTCGGAACCACAGGCAAGCCAGAAGACGTGTGTTTTAGAGGCGTTCAACAAAGAAATCTGGATTAAACAAAGGAACGAGGAAGTGGGGATGTAGCTGGGGCACAATTAGAAATGTTGGAGGAGTCGGTGGGTGTTAGTGGAAACAGCGGCCATGCAGTGTCACCCAGATGACTCAAGGGCCCCTCCCTTGAGATCTCCTCACTCCGCATCCTCTTGTCTCTGCCCTTACTGAGAGAGACGGGGCTTCCTCGGCACCTGCTCAGGCTGCCGGCTTGAAGCAAATATTTGCTTTGACTGTAAGCAAATGAGCTTTATTCCTCCTCATCGCGGGAGCGCTAGGAAAATACCCATGGAGAAGCAGACTAAGACCTCTGTGTGTGTGGAGTCTGTACTCTGGGACGCCAAGCGTCTGTCTCCAGGTCGTCCCCAGTGTCCACAGCCTCACACTGCAGAATCTAGATCTGGTCTCAAGAGAGAGGCTAAACCCGTGAGGTAGACCTCTCTGTCTCACTCACTCAAGTAGGGCAAGTTACTGCACGAATAATTCCTGCTTTGCTAAGACTTTCTGAATGAGTGGCCCTATTGATACCAGTAACCGTCGCCCTGAATTTCCACCTGCATATGTCGACACAGACGAGAACAAAGACCGTCTGTGGATGGTAGAGCAGAACTTTTGAAGTGACCTCTTTCTCGGGTCTCTGATGCTGATGTGGTCGTCAGCGTTTCCGTCTCCTTTTTGGCTCCTGCCCTGAACATTCTTCAAATGCCCAATTATTAATGCCGTTCAGAATTTGTACATCTGCCTTTTTTTGTTGCTCTGTTAGCTTGCTTGATGCTAGCAGGGCAGACCGGAGAGCTGTGTTATTTTTACAAAGTTGTCCTCACAGAAGAGTTTCAGTCTTGGTTTTCCATTTTCCACTTCGTTTTCATGTCCCCTGGGCATTGTCACACAGTGCCATGTTGTCCTCCCTGCTCTCTGTGACACTCCAGCAGAGCTCTCGAACCAGGACAGCAGAACTCGCCCAGGTCCTTGTCAAGAATTGAGGTTCCTGTCCCTTCTGCTGTATTAAGTCGATGCATGTCGGCTCCTGGGCCACTCTTGGGCTCATGTCCTTAGGATAAACCCAATAGGTAGACTTCTAAAATACTGTCAAGCGTGTTTCAACATCAAAGAGGATTTCAAAAGACCGCACATGACATCGAGAAGACACCAGCATAGCCCATGAACAAATTTCAGATTTCTCCATGTCGACGAGTGGGGTTGAGGTGTGCCAAGAGATTTAGCCAGAGGAAGGTGGGTGGTGTGCGTAGGGAAGTGAAGAAAGCAGTGACAAAGGCATGGGGTGTGTGTGCGTGTGTGTGAGAGAGCGAGGAAACCAGCCAGGTCAAAGCAGAAGCTGTGTCTTGAAGAGGCCAGCAACCCAATGCTTGTGGCAGGTTGCTTTTCTATAGGGACAGCGTCCCCTCTGCAGGTGGCCCCTGGAGAGGTGTGTGGGCAGCCTCGACCAGCTCCAGACTGCACAGCGCCCTGACCACCAGCCAGAGATGACCCAGCCTGCCAGGTGAACCGTGTCCCGGAGGATTTGCCTGGAGCCTTCTCTCCCAGAGACACAGATGTCCAGTGGGCACGCTTCTTCCTAGCACCAGTAGAGCGAATCACCAAGCCCAAAGAAAATACGTGTTTGTTCAGTTCCATCCCTCCCCTCCCCTGGGTTCTTCGGAGAGGGACCAAGTCCCAGATCTTTTAGGGAGCCCATCCCAATGCAGTGATGAATCGTGGCGATCTCCGTAGCAGGGGTTGGAGCAGTACGAATTTATTTGGTTGAATTATCTGAAAGCCTGGAAGGCCAAGTCAGTCTCTATCCAGACGGAATCCAGCTGTCACTGCGGTGTCAGCTGGGGCCTTCTTTTGTGGAAGGAGTGCGGCTGCTCACCGGGGGAGGGAGGCGCTTTGCCGTAAATTCTAACATTGGGTTATCGTGGCACCAACTCAGCGAGTCAGGAGTGAGCGTTAACGGGAAACACCTGTCGCCACATGCCTCCTTGCTGCCTCGAACTGCAGGGCTCCCCGTTCACCAAGCGGTTGCCCGGGGCGGACGAAACATCAGCAGAGCGCGAGACGCGCATCGTGTGTGCGTGGCTCTCGAGCTGAGAGTTAGGGTGACTTTTGAAGAACTAAGAAATTTAAAGTCTCAGACCATGGAGAAGTGTTGGTGGGCACCCCTAGTTCCCTTTCTCTGCCTCCACTGGGGCCAGTGGACCTCCTGGACCCTTTGGTGTTTTGGCAGTGTGGTGAAATGAGATTTGTTCCGGAGCCTTCCACAAGCTCCACGAGGCAGGAAATTCGTCTCTCCCACAGCTCTCTTCCTGGCACTTAGCACAGCACCTGACCCGTCATCATGGATTGAAAATCGACACAGCGGAGTCGTGGTTCTGGGGGGAGGTCTTTGTGGGCAATGGAACCCGTCTCGCTCTCTGACCATGCTGGGGAACTGGCAGATGGTCCCTTATCTCTTTTTCCTGTGAACCATGGACGCTTTAGATGTTTCTTTCTTCCTGGAGGTCATAAAGTCGGAGTGCTCTTCGGGTAGCAGCATCGGAACAGGTGCGGTGGGGGAAGCCCGCGTTACGCATCGTAAAATGTTATCTCCGGATGCCAGTGGCACGGACCCCAGAAGGCCAGCGACCTCTCCTGCGGATAAGCTGCTGACCAGCAGACGTCCACCCTCCGCTGCCGGCGGCCCAGAAACGAGATGGGGCATCATTCCGGTGGTGGACACTGCTGCCCGGGTGGGCCTCCACCCTCAGACTCCCTTCTTCCTTCTGTAGCCGCATAGAACCAATCTGGACTCTCTGTCAGGTGCCCGCTGCTCACGAATTTGAAGGCTCATGTCCTGTCCCCCAAGTTGCTTACTTCCAGGGTCGGTTTCTTCCCCTTCCTCCCAGTTCCCCAGGTGACGAGGTCATCAGGCGGGCTTTCATTTTCATCTTTCTTCTTTTGAATGCTCTCTGGATTCTCAGTGGCTCTCCTTTTTTCTCCCCCTCTCACCCCCCATTTTTTAAGTCTTAAGTCTTAATTCACGTTTATTGAATGAATAGGCCCTTGCAAGTGTGTTATTTTTTTTCCCAAGCAAGGGATCCTCATGGGTTGCTTTGGACTTAATGCTGGAGGAGAGCAATGCGTGGGGGCTCTTGGACGCGTGTCCTCGGTGTCACTGCCCTCAAAGGAGCCGATCGTTCCTTTCCAGGTGCGGGATTGGGCAGAATGTCCCAGGAGCAGCTTGACCAGCCAAAGCGGGTGGGGTGGAACCGCCGCTCGTCTTTGGGTCAGTTTGCTTTCATCAGCGCAGCTGGAGGTCCGTTTGGAGTCTGTCCTCAGTGTCAAACACACAGACTAACGGGTGCAAAGCCTCCCTGTGCTGGGCTTGGGCAAGTCGGTGCTCCATGTCAGACTCCCTCGCTAATAGTTTATGAGTTACTCAAGGGCAGAGACCACATTGTCCTTACCTCTTGGCCGCCATGTCATGCTGGCGCACGGAAGGCACCAGCAGCCGCCCAGCGAACGAACAGATTTGCTATCGAGAGGTGTCGTTTAAGACTCAGCCTGCCACTGAAGTCCCCCAACAGCTTTCTGGGTCCCGATTGTGTCATTCCCTGTGTTAACTGCCCATCCGGCTTTAGCTTCGCACATTCTCCGTCCCCGTGTTATTTGCCTTCAAACCTGAGTAATTGATGAAGGTGTAGGGTAGAGCCTGCGCTGGAGTCCCTTGCCCGTGAGTGACAGTCATCTTTCCCAAGGTGACTGTCGGGTAGTGCAGCCACGCCCCGTACTTCATCGAATTTAAGACCTCATCACTTGTAAGATTCACCATTGTCTTACGCACAGTGAAGAAAGACTAAACACTGCCATGTTACTGTGACACGATGCCTTCTTATCTCTCAGAAATTCTGAACTTACTGAAAGAAGGCCTTTAGAATTACTTCAGTTATTATCAGGTGTCACTCTGGTACATGGCAAGGAGTAAAATTTAAGGGAAACAAGTGCTTAAAGTGCTTCTAAAACCACTTTACAGAGACCCATTCTTCTGCAGTACGTGGGTTTCTGTACAATATCCCTCTGCCCTCAGCTCTTCGTAGAGTGTCCCGTCCATGTCTTTTTGGGGAGGAGGAGAGTAGGGAGGACTGGTCATGTCCACTTCCTGGGGGGCTGTGGTTACGTGGGAGTATTCATTTGGTGAGAACCAGTGAGCGCTATAACTATGATTTATGCACTTCTTGAATTAATTTCTTTAATTACTTTGAAGAATAAAAGAGGGTCCTCTCTCGTCTCTGCATAATGACAACAGATCATGAGAAGTCTACCTAGGAACAATGATGAGGCATCCAATTTCAGCAATATTAAAATGAAAAAAAGGGGGCACCTGCATGGCTCATCCAGTTAAGGAGTCTGGCTCAGGTCATGATCCCGGGGTCCTGGGGTTGAGCCATGATCCCGGGGTCCTGGGGTTGAGCCCCGCATTGGGCTCCCTGCTTGGTGGAGAGCCTGCTTCTCCCTCTCCCTTGCTTGTGCACTCTCTCTCTCTCTCTCTCTCTTGCTCTCCCTCAGATTTTAAAGATCTTTAGAAAAATAAAATGCAAAAAAGTGTATTTCAGGGCAATGAAATACAGCACTTACAAATCAACCCAGTTTTCACAATATTCAGGCCCCATGTGTCCATTTCAGAGCTGTAATGAATTTGTCCAGCACCTTGCTGAAGGTATACCCCAGTGTACAATTTGCACAGTATCCCCCGCATCTACGAGTGTGTAAGATACAAACAGCGCCAGAGATGAGGTTGGCTCAGAGTGTGACCTTGGTCCTCACCACTTCCCTCTCTCGGGGCTCACAGAGCTGCCCTGCTAGTTACCACTAGATACTCCATTGCTCAGCCGTCTCCCCTCAATCTCTTCACAGCGTCTCCTTCCTTCGCCTCTAGAAGTGAGGTTGACACATTTGTCCCCGTCACATCTCCCCCTCCTGTCATCTTCACTTGTTCAGAGAAGGGAGATCGTGGAGGCTCCCCTGCATGGCTGGGAATTGTCATGCATCACTGTGGCAGCCACATGCTCCGTTCCAGGCCCCTTGAGCGGCGTGGGCTCTTGCCCGTTAAAGCCCCTAAGCTGGTGTGTCGTGCTGGGCTTCGGGCTGACCCCATGCTCCCCTTCTCCCACACCTGCTGGTATCCCTTTCCTACACAGCTCCCCCTCTGGCCAGCGCTCAGCTTTGCCCTCCTCTGCCCTCTCAGTGCTCCTGCCTCATGATCCCCAAGAACATGTCTAGCCTGGGCTCTCTGGGGAGCTGGCACTGACTGGTTTCATGTGTCCATGTGCCAGGTATGTCCTCACTCAGGGGAGCCGAGCATTGTGTTGGGATGGATGACATGAGGGTCTGGGGTTGGGATCCAGGATCCAGAATGTGGATCCCAAATGGCTACAGGTGCCCTTGCCCCTCCCCAGACCTCCACCCGTGCTCCTCCCGTCAGTGACATACTACAAAAGCCCACCGCTAGGTGCCACCTCTGGACACGTTGCCCATCGGTCTGAATGCCTTCGAAGCCTTTGGTTTCAGATTTGGACGTGACCATACGATGTAACCCACAAGGCCACACCACAATGGTAGCTCACTGTGTTCCATGGGCCACCCCATTGGAAATGTCTGGACTGTCCAAGGGCGCTTCTCTCCCGGCCTCTACTTAGCAGAAATGGACCCAGCCTCCCAACACGCTCCTTGCCAGCGGGTGTGGTCTTGCTTCTTCCAAGCCTTCATCTACACCAGGCCCCTACCCTGTCGTGTGCTGGGGCCCCCTGCCTGTCGGGACCATTAGTTAGATACTCATCTTACTGTCCCTCCTGTGCGTGCATCTCATAAAAACTGGGTCTGCCAACTACTCTTCTTTGCACCTAGGCAGAAAACAGGTTTGTTTCCGTTCTATTGTGGAATGTGTGGGTTATGTTGGAAGCCCATTGAGGTCAGGAAATGCGTGGTCTCCCCGTGCAGCCTAGCAGAATGCCTTAGGGGCAGAACTTGCCAGCTTTATGGACTGAAAGGTCAGTAGTGATCCTACAGTTTTTCCTGCTTTCAGTTGTAAAAGTGTGGGCAGTGGCATTTTTTTTTTTGTCTTCCTTCAGCTCCTTCCTTCGTGGAGGCCAAGGGCAATGGAGGAAGCGTGTGCCCGTGATTAGGACTGGGTAGGTGGGCGGGCCAGCTAACTTGGTATGTGCAGCCTGTGACCTGTGATCCCCTTTGAACTCTGGCCTGGGAGATTCCCACAACAACAGACACTCCCTGTGCAATTATTCTGTGCCGGAAGCCTCTCCTGGGGGAGCGCAGCCCTGAGGTCACTAACCCCAGGCCGTGAAGAGGCTCGCCCCACTAGAGAGTCTCCCCGACACTCTGGAGTCAGAACACTCCTGCCAGGTGCCCGGCTCAGATGCGTGCCCTTGCAGAGGGCCACCCGTGAGCAGCCCGTCCTGCGGGGAAGCCAGGGGTGCCCGAGCACGGCTGTGGAGACAGGGCGGGGAGCTGCTGCCGGCCTCGCTATGAGGGGGGTAGCCCTTGCAGCCAGCCCGCTGCCGTCTGTGTCCGAGGGAGGGTGCCAGCCAAAGGACCGTCCTCCCCCTGCTGGGAAGGGCAGCATGTGGCTCCTGTTGGGTTATCCCATCAGGACGCCGGCACGCCTGACCTTCACCCCAGTCGAGTGCTCCGGCCAGGCTAACACCTGCGCTGAGCTGATGTAACCTACGCCTTCAGACTTTCGGAGAGGCACTTAAAAATGCATGTTTCAACCTCTCTGTTTCTTTAATGGAGACTTGTAACTCTTACAGACCTCAGGACAGTAATCAGCAGTTTCCTCATATGGGGACTTCCTTGACAATCTCGCTTTTGACTTCAGTGTCTGGAAACAGTTCCTCTGCAGATGAGTGCGTCAGAATGAAAGAATTGTATGACCCAGTGTGCGTCCTGATGTAGGAAAGAACGTTAGGGTTTGGAGCCCCACGGCCCAGAAAGAATTCTTGAGACATTTTTTGGTGCCAAAAGGTGGTTTTATTAAAGCCCAGGGACAGGACCCGGGGACAGGACCCGGGGGCAGAAGGAGCTGCCCCGGGGTCATGAGGACTGGCCCATGATAGACTTTCAGGTTGGGAGGGGGTTAGGGATAGCATCAGTCTCAAGGAATTTTGGAAGCAAGGTTTCTAGGGCCTTGAGCTATTGATGGGAAAAGGCCATTTATTACCGTCTAATAAAACCTGAGTCATGAGACCCTTCAGGTGTGTATCGGTGGGCCATATGCTTGGGGGGTTTAGAGATAAAGGAAATTTCTAAAGGCATTTTGATATGTTAAAGTAGACTTAGAGGATCCTGGGTGGGAGGGGGTGGGGCTAGGATTGCCTTCTGCCCTTAGCAAAGTATGATCATTGAGGCAGTTGAGTCCCTAGAGGAATGTCCCACTGCGGGTCTTAAGGACTTGTCTGCTGGCTGTAGGGAATAAGGAAATGTAATAATTTGTCTTCTGCCTTGGTTTCCCACATCACTTCTCTTTTTCGCTTTGGCTACCAGGAAACTCCACTAAGCTCCTTGCCCAGCTTTGGGAATGGGTGTCGTTGTTACTGTTGTTGTTTGATTCCACAGGCCTCAAGTTGCCCTAGGTCCACACTGACTAGATAGAAATCTGTGTCCAGCAGCTGCCCGACACACTGACATCTAAAAGGACACTGGTGACATTTCCTATTGGACACGGATTCATTCCCTGGAATGACTACTGCTTCGTAGCCCCAGCCGGCCCAGACCTCTCTTCCTGCTTCAGAGGCGCAGTCCGCCATCAGCCGGCCAGAAGGCCATGAGCAGACGGACTTGTTGGGAGCCCGAGGGCTGAGCCGCTCCGCCCCCCACCCCCAACCCCGGGCAGAGGCAGATGAGAGCCCTTGTGGTCTCATGGCGTGAGAGGTTCTGAGCCACGGGAAGCGTGTTCTTACCAGCTGGGGCTAGTGACTGAGCTCTGGGGGCGCTGGAGGGCCCAGCTCTACAGGGGGCTCTGGGGGCTTACTGCTGCCCTTCTCTGACTGTGGGGGCGGGACGCAAGGGGAGCAAACGCCCACTGAGCAGGGAGCGCTGTGGCTGAAGCTGATTGTTTGTGGCAGGCTGGCGGGAGGAGGGGGATGTGGAAGCAGCTCCCAAACGGAGAGGCCGACTGAGAGGCGGTGAAGGGAAGGGGCTTCCGGATAACCTTGGTGGCTTAGGCATTCAGCCGTGCTCCCAGCCGCGCCTTTCCCTACAGGATGATCCCACTTAGCTTTCTCTTCCTTCTCCGCCTCCTCCGCTCCAGGGGTTTCGGTAGGCTCGGTCTTCCTGGAAACCGTCCCTTCTTAGGTCTGATAATAGCAGAGCAAAGCCAGGTAACAGTGACCTCATAATTGATCGGGTTCGCCTGTTTCAAGGCAGCCCCGGAGACCAGAAATCTAAGCCAGGGGTCTGTCTCCCCTTCATTCCGGCCGCGCCCTGTTGACCTGCCCTTAGGTCTACTGGAAATTAAACGCTCTTTGGGGGACGAGTGAAGACCCCTGAGCGAGGTCACCTGTGTATTCGCAGATGGGAGAGGGTCAGCCGGGCCCTTGGCTGACAGCACACTCGGACCTCCCTCGGCGTGGTCGCGTACGAGCACCAAGACAGGAAGGAAAGACACAGAAATGGAGACGGCCTTTGAGGCATGCTGCCGTCCAGAGGCTTTATCCCCCCTTCTGTTTCCAGACTTTTCTCTCATAATGTGTTCACGATGGAGGGAGATGGAAACCGCGTGGTCCCCTCGAGCTCCGCTTGATTCTGGGCCGGTTCCACAGGGATCCGTGTGAAGCCTGGATCGGGTTCAAGGCCCACGTGGCAGACACGGGGTTTGGCTCAGGCGTGGGCCCAGGCCTGGAGGTCACCACGCTCATGGCACCATAGTGTCTTTCTTGTTTTGCCCTGACACTTCTAGGCTAAAGCAAATACTGGGTACCTCTGTGGGTCTTTATGTCCCAACCACATACTAGCTGTCTTTGTTAGCTTCTTACAGCTGATTTAATGAATTTCCGCAAACTCTGTGGCTTAAAATCTCACACATTTACTGTCCTAGAGTTCTGGGGCTGGAAGTTCAAAGTCAGTAGTCTGTTGGGGCTAATGACGAGGGTGGGCAGGATGGGTTCCTTCTGGAGGCCCCTGAGGAGACTCTTATCCCTCGAGCTTTTCATATTCTAGAGGCACCTGAATTCCTTGGTTCGTCTGCCTCCTCCATTCCAGCTCCTGCCCTGACTGTGGCCCTCCTGTCTCTCTCTCCTAAGGACCCTTGTGACTGTGATGGGCCCCCCTGAATCATCCAGGATCATCCCACGGCCCCACACTCAATCCTATCTGCAAGGTCCCTTTGCCGTGGAAGGTCATGTATTTGTAGGTTCTGGGGATGAGGACGTGGGCACCTTTAGGGGACCACTCATCACCCCATGACACCATTTGAAAAACCATTTTTCATTTCATTCTTCACTGGACATGGCCATTCTCTTTCCTTGTTCCGTACTGATCTTCAGGCACTATGTGCTTTTCATAACTGCAGAAAATTCTGCTTCGCAAAGACAAGAGTTGCAGAAAGGAATATGGCATGACCTAAGGGCAAAACTGGGAGCTACTTTGAGCCCGTAGTTTGGTCCGTGTCTGGAGGATGTCGAGTACTGCTGTGTTTTCCCTCAAAATAATTGGAATATCCCACAGCACCCCATGAGTTTGCTCAGGTATCCCAGGGTGCCCTGGCACCAGTTAGGGAACCCTGGCTGCGGGGTCAAAGCATCTTTGCTCAGTTCCTTGGGCTGTGCTTCATGGGGTGAGGATTGGGGGCACCCCCTTAGCCAGGCCGCCTGTTCTGGTTGAGCTGTGGGCGGCATCCAGCCGATATTGGGTACAGAAGGCTGCCTGGATGCCGCAGGGTGCCCACACCTGGGGGCAAACCATCCTTCAGGGGGTAAATCCCAGAGCTTACGTGAGTCCGATGGCTGCCGGGAGGTGCTGATATTCGGGTTCCTACCCAAGACCCTCACCTTCTCTGCGATTGGACAAGCCCTTCGCTGGAGGCGTGTGGGATTGAAAGTCTTAGGACTCGTGTCTCAGGGTCAAGGACTGTTCGTGATCAAGATCGGGGAGGGGTGTGCAGGTCTCGGTTTGCACTGGCCCTCTGCGACCCTGAGGCCAAGCAAGGAGGATTTTCTGTGGGAAGGTTAGCTCACTACTTCAGGTGAAGCCCTGGCACGTGACGTTCACCTGGGGGCTGGAGAGAGATCAAAGTGGAGCAGAAGCTCAGGTAGCCACTGACGGACTTTTTTTTTAAAGATTCATTTATTTATCCATTTGACAGAGAGATCACAAGTAGGCAGAGAGGAAGGCAGAGAGAGAGGGGGAAGCAGGCTCCCCGCCGAGCAGAGAGCCCCATGTGGGGCCTGATCCCAGGACCCCAGGACCATGACCTGAGCCGAAGGCAGAGGCCTCAACCCACTGAGCCACCCCGGCGCCCCCACTGACGGACTTTTGACCTCTGGTCCTAGACCAGTAGTTGGTCCAGCTCCGTACCTGCCCATAGGTGACTCCACGCAGCCATGCTCCCGCCTCCCCCAGCCACAGACTTCTCGTCTCTGAAATGGCAATAAAAACGTAGTCGAGCCCAGCCGCTTGACGGAGGGGCCCAAGACAATGTTCTTATGCATCTTTGTGCCTCAGAAAGTGTTGACTGTTCTGATAATACTGCATCAGCGTCGTCTCTCAGCCGTCTTGACGTGGCCGTGGCTGGGCTCTCGTTCAGCTTCTCCCCATGGGTGAGGAGGACAGTAACACAGCTCCGTAGCCCGGCCACGTATTATCTCATTTATCTTGCTAATACTCCAAATGAGTCTAGAAAAAGAAAAATTCACATTCACGTTTTCTAGAAACAGGAACTGGTCCCGACTTCAGTGACTTTCCCAGGGGCGCCTGGCCGGCTCCAGCTGGTGGGGCCCGAGACTCCTGATCTCGGGGTTGTGGGTTCAGACCCCATGTTGGCTGCAGAAATTGCTTAAAAATAAAATTTAAGAAAAAAATGACTTTCCCGGTGTGAGTCGGAGTGGAGCTGGAGCCCAAGGGAGGAGGTTGGCTTTCTCTGTTCGGGCCAGTCGTCAGGCAAAACACTCCGGCCACACGCCGGTGTTGAAGGCTGTCCAGGGCGTCTGGCTGGCTCGTGGAGGTTATGCTGCAGAGACACAGCTGGCCTCAGTTTCCTCTTCTGCAGAATGGGCCCGTCCTTCCTTGAAGGCTGCCCCGAACTTGACCCAGAGTGAAACAAATGGATCAGAGTTCTGAACCTGGGAGGCAAGGTGGCGTTTTGACCTTACAGTTGAAAGGAAGGTGCAGATGTGAAACTCACTGGGTGTATGTAGCCGCAGTACAGGCTCGGGGACGGTTACTCGGTAGCGTTCATCGTCAGCCCTAGTTACGTGCAGAGCTCTGATCCAGCAACCCCACTTCTAGAAATGGAGCCCCAGGGGAGTACCAAAGAGGTAGCTTTAGGGGGACGACATGGTGGTCAAGGGCAGGGGCTTCTCGGTCGACATGTGGTTGGATTGTGCATGTTGTCGCTTCCTAGCTGTGTGCCTGGGCCTGGGAGTGAGCCTCTGAGCTTTGACTGACTGGCATCTTGAGGTGAAGGACGGGCTGGCTGGACACGTGTGAGCCAGCGTGTCAGGGACGCGGGTGAGCGAGGGAAGACAGCACATCTGATCGCTCTCAGAGACACTAAACGAGAGGGAGTTTCCTGAGGTGGATGGGAAGGGGCAGAGTTACAGAAAGTTCCGGATTCACACGCAGGGAGCCTTCTCTGATTGCTCAAGGTCTACCGGCTGGAGAAATCCTGGCGCGGGGTGCTGGGGGATCCGAGTCTGAGCAGGGCCTGTGGGGATGTGGCTGGGCAGCTGCAAGAGGGTAGCCTCCTTCCCAGGTCCTTCTGCAGCTGGGGCCACAGTGGCGGGAAAGGACTGGGGGCAAGGGGATGGGGAGGGGAGGGCAGAGGTCGGGAACTTCCCACCAGGATGTTTCTACCTCGGCCAGCCTCCCCCCACCCCCCACTCGTCCTGTGCACGCAGCTGCCGGTATTTAAGCTGGTCCCGCGGCTGCCGTGAGCCCGGACGGACCCCGGGGTGGGGGGCCGACAAGCCCTCCCCACACGCCTGGCCGACCTCTGCTCTGTGAGTGGTGCCCCTCAGCTCATCAGCCTCCTGATTCCTGGACTTCCCAAAGTTATTGCTGCTGAGGGCCTCTGTGCAGACCCTCACCTCCGCCCAGGCCCCTCTCCTGTCAGAGGACCCTTGAGTCTTCTTGGCGGGTCCTCCTTCCCTCTCAGCTCGCATCTGTCTCCCCTGCTCCCAGTCCGAAGAAGTGCTTCTCGGGGCTCTCAGAGACGTTGCCTGGAGACTCTCCGTAGTGCTCAGTGCCCCCCGAAAGTTCTTGTCTAGCCGACGCAGAGCAGCTGCTCAGTAAACACTGTCCAGGGCGCCTGGCTGGCTCAGTCAGCAGAACACACGAATCTTGATCTCAGGGTCGTGAGTTTGAGCCCCACATTGGGTGTAAAGCCTACCTAAAGAGAAGATAAAGAAATACTTGTTGAATGAGCACGTGGGTGGTTAAGGCCTTTGGGTTATAGGTGGACTTAGAATTTTCTCCTAGTTTGGTTGGTAGAAACTCGTGCTGTAAGGCCCAGAAAATGAACGGCAGAAGTACAGTTGCAGGAAGGTCTGTTCTGCTTCGAGGCTCCAGGAGATCATTTTTAATATACACGGTCTGGAGTTACAAACATCCGGCTGTGAATTGATGGCCTGGGTCTCGGAGCCTGTGGCCCTGCCCTGCCTCCAGAACCTTCCTTCTGCAGAGCACAAGCCAGAGGGTCTGGGCGCAATCCACAGGTGTGTTTTCTTCAGGCCGCTGCACGTTCTGAATAAATGTAAACTGGTTGCCGGGGTTGCGGAATTGGAGGGTCTCGCGTAGTGCGTTTCGGCTTGCCCTCCCGAGTATAGCTCTGCCCGGGGACGGCACGGCTGGTTCCCGCTGAGCCCATTTCCTCTGTGTTCTCTGGCTGGCCCAACACGGAGTCACGCGAGGTGTGCAGTCTGGTGTGTTCAGAGCGACCGTCGCCTTGACCTGCACTGAGGCCCATGATTACGTTTCCTTCCTGAAGGAAGAGGGTGGGCATGCTTCCAAGGCCCCTACCCACACACGGCCGCTCCCCCTGGTATCTCAGCTCCGTGAGCAGACTTGGCACCCCTGCCTTCTCTCCGCGCCAGAGAGGAGATCTCTGGGCTAAGGGGGCAGCAGGGTGTGGAGACGGAGGTCTGCTCTGCACACTGTAGCCCGCAGGGTCCTGGCACACTGCGGCTCGGGTCGCCCGCCACTTCTCTCTACCCAACAGTCAGGCCTCTCACTTTCTGCCTCTCCCTGTCGCTCTGTCCCTCCTGCCTGAGCCCACACAGGAGGCTTCTGGGAAAGGATGACTCACATGCACTCCCAGAACTTCGAGTGAGCGAGATGCTGGGAGAGCCGCTTGCCAGCCTCGGGCAGGACCAGAAATAGCCGGGATGGTTTGCTCTGACCCTGCAGTCCTGATGCTGGGGTGTTCTGCTTGGTAGATCGGTGCAGCCCTTCTGACCGCTGGAGACCGTTTCCAGATACAGAAATTTGTTTCCTTTTCCCTCCCAGTGTTTTATTTATTGCAAACTGTGTCATTATGATCAAGAACAAAATCAAAAGAAAAAATGACCTCAGGTACAGGACTATAATACACTTCTGTCTTCTTTTCCAGCCCTTTTTGCACATATGCTTTATTGTTATTTTAAAAAAATTAAAATTCGTGCACTCCAGGATTCCTAGCACCCACTCCAAAGGACGGCGTGCTATGGGATTCAGTTAGTACTCATTGACGGCAGATTATTTTGTTTACTTAGCTGTAAAGTGAACATCATTCACTGACGTTCTGATTGCTTACAACTGCGTCATTCGCTCATGGCTGTTGCATCAAATTGTTAGAATGTATTTGCCATTTTCCTGTATTTAGGTTTTTCCCCCCAGTTTATCAGGATTAGAAGTACTGTTGCAAGGAGCATTTTTTCCTCCATGTAACAGGTTTTGAGGGTTTCAATTATTTTCTTAGGATAAATTTCAAGAATTTGAATTCCTGGATCAGAGGATAAAATAATAAAAATCACAAAAAATAGTTTCTAGGGGCGCCTGGCTGGCTCAGTTGGAAGAGCCTGCGACGCTTGATCTCTGGGGTCATGAGTTCAAGTCCCACATTAGGCACGGAGAGTACGTGCATAAATACATAAGCAAACAAACACACTTTCCAGAGTCTTATTTATCCCTATTTTCAGGACGGCTTGAGAGTTTCAACTTTACCATAACCTCATCAGTATTTTGTTTGCGTTTTAAAGTTTTTGCTCATGGAGTATGTAAGACGCTACCTAGTTGTTTTACGTTGCCTCTCTGCGCGTGCGGTTACCGGTGTAGGCTGAAGCGTTGTCTAAGCATTTAGTAAGAGAATTTCTTACGTGACTTGTCTGAGTCGTTTGTATTCCTTCTTAGAACACAGTTTTCAGTTGGTTTCAGGGGAATTTATAATACAAATAATTTTGACCCCATTTTCCTATCATAACGACGGCGAACGAGATCTTCCTAGTGTGTGATTTTTCCATTTTGAATGCCCAGTGTGTCGTCATAGGTGCGATTTTCTGTGCTCTGGAGAGTCTGAGAATGTGGTGGCCAGAAGGACCTTAGAATGTGAGCCCAATCACAGTGTCTCAGACGGGGAGACCCTGGCCCAGGGTGCGGAGGCCACGGGCACAGGTGGCAGGAGGGGGACCAGGGCTGAACGGGCCTCCGACTGGCCCCCGCTGTGTCCGCCTCTCTGGGTGGTGGTCCTGTCTCCCGAGCTCCTCACAACCCTGTGTTTCTTTCCTGGCCCCAACAGCTCTTTCGAGTGGAGGTTTATGCTTCTCTTTTTTGAACCAAGATACGCATCGTAGGATCTCCTCAAAGTGTACCGTTCCCACTGCGATGGCGAGGAGCCAGCCAGCCATTCCATCTCTCTGACTCAGGGCGTTTAAAAATATCCTGAGCTGGGCAATTTGGAGGAACCCATGATTGATTTGTGAACATTGAGTTCTTAACAGGCAGCAGACGCAGTCTAGTATAGAATTACCGTCAGAAGATGCACCAGTGCCGCAGCGGCGGCCACCTGCCTGCCGGGGGTTGGCCTAGAAATTCGGGGTCTGTGGAGGGTGCTGAGGGGGCAGGCCCAGTCTTGAGGCTGCCCTTGCCTGGAGGAGCTCCTGCATGAAGGGCTCTTGCTTCGTGCTGAGCTGTCTGCGGCTCGCCCTGGGAAGGCGAGTCTCAGACCTGGTAGGCGACGCCCCCAGCTGGCAGTCAGGAAACCTGGCTTAGATGCAAAGAGTCCGACCTCTGCATCCTGGAGCCCCGTCCCCAGCTCTCGGGGTACGTTCACACGCAGCCCTGTCAGTCCATTCGCAGACGTGCAGCAAACACCCGTAGTCGAGACTGCACGGGACAGCCCATGGCTCCAGAGGTGCGTAGACTGTGGCAGGACAAACAGAAATGGGAACACCTGTCCGTCACACAAGCGGCACCACGAATGGGGGTAGGCACAATGCTGGAGGTGCGCGCAGGCATCGGGAATAGTTTTGACCAGGGCTGGAGTGAGCTGCTCGAAAGAGGCGTCACCGTGTCCCCCTGGGAGATGGACAACATCCGGGCAGGGTGAGGCAGGAAGACGGGGTGGAGTGGGGAAGGGGGAGGGCGGAAGGACCAGGCACCGCGAGACACATGCCTTCATCCGGGTGTCCTCATCCTGCAGGTGCAGGGGGAGGGCGGGAAGGAGAGGCTGGGTCTGGGCAGCAGATGACCCTCAGAAGCTGGTGGCGGGGTGGTGAGTGATATGAAAAGGGGCATCTGTCTGACAGCCTGGGAAGGGTCTGGGCCTTGAGGAGAAGCGTCTTCAAGTGGGAGCCCAGGAAGGGAGGGGCCCACGTGCTTAACAGAGGCGGCTTTCCCAACATGCCGGACGACACCATCTCCCATAGCCAGTGACACGGCAGCGAGCAGGCAGATGTGTCCCTGGTGATTTTCGGATTCTAGCCCGGGCTCGGCCTTTGTATTTCTTGGCGTCAGTCGGGTGGGCCAGAGCAGGGAGAGGGCCAGCAGGTGCAGTGGCTTTGAAGTCATAGGTGTAGTTGGGAGAAGTCCTGCTCGTTGCTGTTCAACCAATAGGTCCTGAGTGCCTACATGTGCCAGGTGTGTAGCAGTAGGCAGTCGGGAAATGATGTCCATGTAGTGATGACCCAGATTCTAGAAGTTTGGAGCCTATTCTTTTTTCAGGAAATTTGTGGCCTCCTTCGTTCATTGAAGTCTGGATTCTCAGCGCTAAGTTCCCCTTACGCAGGGAGTAGCTCTCATGGTGATCATGTTTCTGTGTCTTCCATTCTAGATGCCTTAGGACCACGAGAGCTGCCCCGGAGGACTCCTGGTGGCCAGCAGCTACCAAGCAACCTGTGCGCGTGGCCTCCAGCTCCCGCTGACGCGTCTGGGAGTCCCGTCTGCTGGTCTTCCAGCCTGGAAGCCTCCCCGAATCATGGAGGCCCCGGAGGTCCCCGTGGGCGCGCTGATTGACTTCGGGACTGAGCCGTCTGCCTCCTCGCCCCTGGAGATGCTGCCTCCCAAGCTGCAGGAAGGGGACAGCTCCCAGGGCGATGGAGCTTCGGAGAGCGAGACCACAGAGTCTGCGGACAGCGAGAATGACATGGGCGAGTCGCCCTCCCACCCATCCTGGGACCAGTACCGCCGCTCCTCCTCCAATGAGTCCTTCTCTTCCAACCAGAGCACTGAGTCGGCCAAGGACGAGGAGACCTTGGAGCTCCGGGAGTTCATGCGCGGCTATGTGGAGAAGATCTTCTCTGGAGGGTGAGCCCCCGGGACCCGCTCTGGGCTCTGTCCTTGATGGAGCCCGGGCTTCCGCTCCCTCACCAGCCAGGGGTGGGCCTCCTGGGTGGTTCTCAGCCCCCACCCCCGGCTGCAGGTAGAAGCACTTGGAGAGCTCTTGCTGCCTCTTCCGTCCCACCCCCCGGCTCCAGCCACTCCACTAACATGTTCATGTCCTTTCTGCTAAATCCAGGAGGACTCTAGGATGGTTTCCCCGCGTCTGAGTCCTGGCACGTTAGCATCAGCCTCACGCTGGGCTGGGGCGCTGCCGTGACTAGGGACTCTCAGGGCAGGGATGGTATAGCCCCGAAGGTTTCGATGACCCGTAATTCTCGAGATGCTCATGGCAGTGGAGCCTCAAGCAGCTGCCAGGATGCGGACCCGTCCTTGCTTCTCCTTCTTGCCTTTCTTGGATGGTTCTTGAAGGTGTACATAGGAGCTCTGGCCACTGGAGCAGCAGGAAGTGGAGTTTGGATTGGGGATCAGACAGAGGAGAGGGTGTTTGTGGGGAGGCCTCCAGCTCCCCCCCAACTCTTGTTAATATCTCAGCGTGGGGGCGGGGAGCCTGCAAATCCAGATTCCTGGGTTCCGGATGTCAGCCTTGCCCTGCATCCCCATCACACGCTAGTCACTGAAGGCCTTGCTGCTCGTTCCCTGGATGGGGACCTGCAGTTGCCGCGTCATGGGAGTTTGCTAGAAATGCAGAGTCTTGGGCCCCACCCAGACCTGCTGAGTCTGACTCTGCATTTCAGCCAAACCTCCACACTCTCTGTGCCCACACTTCAGGGTGAGGAGCTCAGGGACCAACGGGACCGTTTTCCCATTTAATTAAAAAAGTAGGAAAAATCTGCCTGCTGACACTATGTAAAGAGGCCAGTATTTCCTACAGCGATTAAGGGCCCTTGTTTGTAACCTGGCGAGGTGGACGTCTGCCTTTTCTAGGTGTGTGTCCATTCTCTTTGCAGTTAGAATAGGGAAGAGAGTTCCGTGATAGTCCATATATGGGACGATCCCAAAACGCATTCGTGTTTGATTTTGCACGCATTCTGGGAGAGCGGTAGATGTGGCTCTCTCCTAATTTTGTTTGACTAACACTGGAATTAGTCAGCTTTCTCTGAGCACACCCAGTTAATGAAAGGGGAGAAAGCGCAGAAGCCTGCTAATTTGTCAGGAAGGCCAATCTGTATTTGCGGCTGCCTGTCAGCAGTATGGAGCCCGGACAGCTGAGCCGGATGCATTTTCAAGAGCGTTTCAGAAATCACTGCAGACTGGCTGGCAAATTCCCTGATTTCATCTGGTGTTGGTATTTTGGGATAAATGAGACCAAGATGTTTTCTACCAAACCTTAAATAAACGAAAGATTGCATGAGCTCATTGATCGTCAGCCTTCTGTTTCTTTTTTATCTTGTCTTTAAATCTGGGGACAGAGTGTTCGCCTCCCACGATGAGGTGGTTTGAGGTCAGGTGAGCGTCTGTTCACCCCGGCTGTGATGACCCCCGGGCCCCCCAGTCTCTATCCCTCACATACACAGCCAGGATTGCCAGAGGGTGGGATGTGCTGGTGTAAGCCAGGCGTCCACACTTGGCTGGGGCCATACTTCCCCATTGCCTCTCCTGCCTCTTCCCCACTCTGGCTGTGTTTGTTGCCGAGGACTGAAAGTTGCTTTTCCTGCTCTGCTCCTTTCAGGGAGGACTTGGACCAGGAGGAGAAAGCCAAGTTTGGAGAGTACTGTAGCAGCGAGAACGGAAAAGGCCGCGAGTGGTTTGCTCGATACGTGAGCGCCCAGGTGAGGGGGTGGTGACGGGAGGCACAGCTGGTGTGGCCTCTTCTCGCCACCTCTGCTGCTCCCGCTCTGAAGAAAAGAGCCCCAGGAAACAACCACAACCCAGCAGAGAAATGAGTAGAACTTACTTAAAGATGTTCCCAAAAGGCCTTGTTAGAATAGCGGGAAACAGGAAGTTGCTCATTGGTTGTCCCGCTAGAAAGAATGAGCAAGCAAACTCATTTGTAATTGCACAAATTGCAAATCTGTGCAATTACAGAAAAGTCCCTTTTTGAAGGGCAAGCATGTGGACGATGTCCATGCGTAGTTTTATTCAGTAGCCCACAATGTTCAGTTTTACAAAGGTAACGTAGATGGTGACAGCCATGCGAGTTCAGAAAATAATTATTTTTTGTAAATACCTCGTAGGTTCTTTTTTTTCCTGCAAAGTAGCTTTAACTCTTGGCTTTTTCAGGTATTTTTATCACAATTTATTTTTCTATAATTTTTTTTAAAGATTTTATGTATTTATTTGGCAGAGAGAGACACAGCGAGAGAGGGGACACAAGCAGGGGCAGAGGGAGAGGGAGAAGCAGGCTCCCCACTGAGCAGGGAGCCTGATGTGGGGCTCGATCCCAGGACCCCAGGATCATGACTTGAGCTGAAGGCAGACGCTTAACAACTGAGCCACCCAGGCGTCCCTCACAATTTATTTTTCCAAGAGAAATTAGCAAATGCTGATCAACACGCGTAGAGAAACGGCCCCAAACTCTCCAGTCCAGAAATGGCCCATGTTGTCCTCTGGGGGTTTCATCCCTCCAGGCCGTTCTGTGTTGTATGGGTGAGTGTGTGGGGCTCCTAGTTCTTAAAATTTCAAAGAGCTGCAGGAAAATGTTGGCTTGTGCTCTGCTTGGGGGCCCAGTTACTCTAGCACAGAGGAGGCTACTCCCGTCCCAGGCTCACAGCCCAGCAGTGTCGGGCAGTGCGTAGCGTGGTGAGCCCGACGCCTGTCTGAGTGACAGCCGCCTGCCCGCCCAGTGACGTTTCCGCCCCGTTCCCACACAGCGCTGCAACTCCAAGTGTGTCTCAGAGCCGACCTTCTACCGCCTGGTGCAGTCTTTCGCCGTGGTCCTGTTCGAGTAAGTGATGCTGTGCCCAAAGCCTTTGTCCTAAAGTATGTCTTCCCCGTTTTTCCTGCCCCGTACTAACCCAGTCGTAACAGCCACACGAGTCATGAGCTCGTGCTTGCTCTGAACCGCACCCCCTAGCCCCCGCTGCTGGCATCCACAGAGAGGCCTTGCACCAGCCTCCCGGGGGAGGAAGTTAGGGTCCAACCCCCACGGTAGGGGAGGTTAGGGGACAGCAGCTGGGCGTAAGCAGATCCCTCCACGAGGGCCCCGTCAGGATAGGCGGGGCTGACATGCCATTGACCCTGCCCTCCCGTGGTGGAGATGCAGCCTTTTCTGGATTTCTTGTTGTGGAGCACTTCCAGCTAGATAACCACCCACTTAATGACACGATCAGATGCCTTCAGCCTGCTCTGCGTGCTAATTAGGCCCTGCTGGAACCTTTTATCACAGACAGCACAGTAGAAGCTGGGGGGTGATGAAAGGGCCCCCCTCCACCTCTGTGTAGCTGTGGGAGGCAGGCTGTGTGACTCACGGGCTCTCTCCTCCTGAGGCCCCGGGTCCCTGGGACGGCTAGACTCACATCATACGTGCTAGACCTGCGTCAGAGCAGGTGACAGCACCCCCCCACACACACACACACAGGCATGAAAGGAGGGGATGTGTCTCTGCCTTGGGAAAGGGAACAGCAGCCTTACTGATGGGAGGAAGAGGGGAGCACTTGGAGGAGAATTGGGAAAGGACGGGGGAGAGGAAGCCCCAATCTGATAGTTGTTTGTGCCCCACTTAACCTTGTCCCCTCATTGTGGCCCTGAAGCAGGTCCTGGTCCCATGGTTTGTCCCCATGTCCCTTTTGTCCTTCCATGCCTGAAAACCCCCTCCTTTACTTTTCCTTCCTCTTCTCCTGCAGCAGAGACATACCAGCTCTTAGTTCCCCAGTGTCTCGATGTCTCCTCACCTCTTTAGTCCCTGCCCCCTCCACAAACATGGAGCGTGGACTGGAGGAGAAAGACCATAAAGGGGAGGGTCCCTGTTTTTCTGGCACCTGCTCGGAATGTCCCGTGTTGAGGATAGGCTCGTGTGGGGGGGATTCTGGGTCTCGGAGCTGGCAAGGGTGGAGGAACAAGAGAGCGTCATGGAAGGAGTCGGTTTCAAACAGGCGCAGCTGTCTTGTGTGCGGCACTCTCGGCCCCGAGGAGACTTCCGCTTCCGGACATTCCTATCGTAGGATTTCTCACGGATCCCTATTGTGCAGACAGTACCTGTCTCACGTGGTAACATAGTTAATTCTGGACTGAGTTTGATTTTTTCCTTCAGTAAAATTGGGGGGGGGTGTGTAGGAAAATAAAATTCAAATCCCAACCCAACCAAAACAGAATCTTCCCATTTCTCAGTGAGCATGTGTATTTCTGTGTGTGGGGGAAGAAAAAGGAAAAGTACCTTATAATCTTTTAAAAATACGTATTTTTTAAATTTGAGTTTTATAATTTTTAGTTTATTAGTGTCTTCTGTTTTTACTTTTATTTATAGTCCTTTATGATTTTATTGGCAGAGTTTAGTTCTTCAAGTTTTATTAGTTTTTTTTTTTTTAAAGATCGTATTTAGTTATTTGAGAGAGAGAGAGAGCACGAGTGGGGGGTGGGATAGAGGCAGAGGGAGAAGTAGGCTCCTTGCTGAGCAGGGAGCCTGACGTGGGGCTCGATCCCAGGACTCCAGGATCGTGACCTGAACTGGAGGCAGATGCTTAACCAACCAAGCCACCCAGGCCCCCCTTAGATTATTTTATATTCAAAGATAGAACTGGCCCTGACCCCACCGTCTAGATACATTCCATTGACTTTTCTTTTGTTAATACTTTAAACATTAAATACATTAAACAAGGTTAATGTAATAACCTTGTTAATACAAGGTTAGAAACTAAACAGAAAAAAGGTCAGAAACTAAATAGAAAAAAAAAAAGCACAGAAGAACAGAGTAGACAGGCACAGCAGCTCAAATGGAAAGGAAACCCCCTTTTACAACCCTGTCCTCAGTCCTGTGGTCCTCCTCCCGGCAATAACCACTGTTGATGACACACATCCCGGCGAATATAGATCCTTCTGAAAAAGATAAGCAGTTGGGGATTCTTTTTGATTGCTTCTACATAGCATCTGGGGAGTGAGGTATAAATGTGGGCATATTTTTTTTAAGATTTTATTTATTTATTTGACAGAGATCACAAGTAGGCAGAGAGGCAGGCAGAGAGAGAGAGGGGGATGCAGGCTCCCGGCTGAGCAGAGAGCCCGATGCTGGGCTCAATCCCAGGACCCTGAGATCATGACCTGAGCCAAAGGCAGAAGCTTTAACCCACTGAGCCACCCAGGGCCCCAAATGTGGGCATATTCGTAACATTTTTAGCTCTTGCTTCAAGAGGTCGCAGTGAGAAAAGTGGGCAGGATGGCGTTTGAGCTGGCCGGCCTTCCTTTTTCATTTTAGGTGTCATCAGATGGACGACTTTGGGCCCGCCAAGAACCTCATGACCATGTGCTTCACCTACTACCACATTGGTAAGGCCCGGGGACGCGAGCGCCATAGAGGGCAAACATGGAAACTCAAGGTTTGTGCCCTTGTAACATGGCATCAAGTGACGTTTCTTCCCCCATTAGCGGTGCAGTTGTGAGGCTTCCAGAAAACAACAGAACCTGGGGTTAGGGCGAGATGTGCAAGGAGAGAGACACCTGAAACAGGAGGGGAAGGTGTGGTCCATAACGTGGGTCAAGCGGCTGCCTCGCCACCGCGGTAGGAAGGAAGTCACCCAGCAGCTGTCCACTTGGTGGGCAATTTCGTGGGCGACTCAGGAATTGCTGGATGTGAGGACTACTCTTTCACGTTTTAGCATAATACAACACGGGGTTGGCCCTTGAAGAGTGTGGGAGGCGTAGTTAAGGGTCTTGGGGTGGAAAGCGTCCCTGGTGTGGGCCAGCGATGTCCCTCCAGCAAGGGCAGATCGTTCTTCATCCTGACGTCTGACAGCTCTTCTGGCTCATTGCTCTGGAACTTTCTGGTCATTGGAGCTTGAGGGCTCCCCACGTGAGGTTCCTTGGGTGTGATGTTGGGGACTAGTTCAGGCCGCTGTAAGCAGAAGGCTGCTGGGGGCCTGCGCATGGTCTAGAGCTGGGTCAGCGCGGCAGTGAGCACGGCCTCCCTTCCCACCTCTCTCAGGGTGCACAGTTTTGGTCTTGTGTCCAAACCCCATGTCTTCTGCAGCTCGGCTCTGTCCTCCCTACACTCCCAACTGCCCATCCCCCCCGTGCCTCAGTTCTGGTGACAGCTGGGCGGACTGCCTTAGCGCTGGATGGGCCCTTCGTACCAGAACTTTGGGTCAGATAGGAACCCCTCATCCAAACCATGGCTCTTCCTTCTCGAAGGAGTGGGAGTCACATCTGTGCCCACAGCAGCTTAAATTAGTAGGGGACACTCAGCACCTTGATGGTGGGGGGGTGGCCTTTGACCTGCAAGGCTCTGAAGGGGGTATCTTTTTTTTTTTTTTAGGATTTTTTTAAAGGTCTTACTTATTTGAGAGAGACAGTGAGCAAGAGAGAGAATACGGGGGGAGGGTCCGAGGGAGAAGCAGAGCTCCCATTGAGCAAGGAGCCCGGTGTGGGGCTCTATCCCGGGATTCTGGGATCATGACCTGAGCCCAAAGCAGACTGAGTCACCCAGGGACCCGAAGAGGGTATCTCTGACCGGCAGTCCCGTCTTGACCTGTCTGGGCACCTCGACTTGAGGGCGACTCTGACCTGTAGGCGGCGCCTTGAGCTGCGGGAGAGCCTTTGGCCTTACTGTTCTCTCTGGGATGCCCACTCCCGCCTCGTCCAGTTTCAGGCCCACACGGGGTCCCGGAGCCTGTCTAGAGTCTGCTCCGGACAGGCTCCTCCCCACACAGGGAGAGGCTCCTCGGCCCCCTCTAACCCTGGGACTCTGCTGCCGCGGCGGAGCTCTGTGTGTCCGTTGCTCCCCTCCTTCAGGTCCTCAGGCTTCAGGGCTGGGTCCGCTCCTGTTTCTTCATTAGTCCAGGTACACCTGGCTGCCTTCTTAGATGCAGCAGGTGCTTAGCTGTGGCCCGAGAGGCCCGGCCCTCCGCCTTCCCCTGGCATCTTGGGTCCTTCGCTGGTTGCCACTGTCACCGAGAGGCTCCGGCGTCCTGTTGTTCCCGCTACACAGCGCGGTTCCTTTCCTGCCCCCTCCCGCCTCTCCCCCACTCCAGGTAAGCCGCACCTGCTGCCCTCCGAGTCCAAGGAGAAGCCTGCGGGGAGCATCGACTCCTACCTGAAGTCTGCCAATAGCTGGTTGGCGGAGAAGAAGGACATCGCTGAGCGGCTGCTAAAGAACACATCGGCCAAGACAGAGAACGTCAAGGGCTTCTTCGGGGGACTGGAGACCAAGCTGAAGGGACCCCTGGCCAGGAAACACGAGTACGTGTCAGCAGATGGACTGTGGGGGGAGGGGCGGCTGTGGCCGAGGGCTGAGGCCACGTGCCACCTGCCAGTGGCGGTGACAGGGAGGCCGTGGGCTGGCCATGGAAGCATCCACTTGGCCGCCCTGGGTGACCTTTGGGGCCTGCGGCACAGCTGCAAGCCCCGCTTGACTCCCCAGAGTTCTCTGGGGTTCACACATGCTGGTGGGTTGGCTGACAGACAGGGATGTCCTGGGGGCCGGGGTCTTCTAGGACTGATGGGGGGAGCATGTGGAAACTGTCCACGGGCAGGAGGGGAATCACAGCTCCTCCCTGGCTCTTCCTCCCGGAAGTGTGGTGAAAGCTCGTGTGAACGGAACCAGGTAGGCAGGGAAAGACCCCCGTCCCCCAGGACAGCCGTTTTGCGGCAGGAGCTCAGGAGCCTTCCGGGACCGGGTGCTTGAGAACAGGGTGTTGAAGCCAAACCTCCCAAGAAAGGGGGCACGTCAGCCAGAGAACCCCAGGCTCCCTGCGGTCCCCACTGTCCTCTCCGATGGCTGATTCCCGCCGGGAGACTTGGTTTTGTTCCTTGTCTGGTCCAAGCAGTTTTGGAATCAGAGAAATGGTGCAAGGGGGCCTCCTTGCCGCATCTCCTTAATCCTGGAAGATTGGCAGTTGGTAAATATAGCACCGACTTCATAACACTTTTTCAAAAGAAACCACATGAAATGTACCCATTGCTAAGAGACATAATCCTGCTTCAGCCGGGTTAGACCGGTTCCTCTGAACTGAGAAAATGGGTGGGGGGGGGTCGTTATGTCACTGCTGCGGTTCTGTCCCCCAGGGAGGATGAGAACAAGCCCAAGGAGAAGCCGCAGAAGACAGGTGAGTGTCTCCCAGTGCTCTCCTGGCCTAGCAGGTGTCCGTCTGTGCCACAGCAGTGCCCCTGGTCCCGTAGCCAGGCCCCCAAGGGGTCTTCGACTGCCCCCAGCTGCCACCCTGGGTAACCAGCAGCCTCACCAAGCAGGCCCTTGAACATCCAGGCTCCTTCCCCCCCGGGCACCAGATTCTGTCCTAAGTGACTCCCAACTTCTCTCCACCCTGGCCTGTACTTGCCTATGGAATTTCGGTGGGGAGCCTCTTCTCTGGGGAGAGGATTCGGGAGCTAAATTCCTCAAGGCAGGGAAGTGAGGGGACATATTGGTGGGTGTGGGGGGCCGTGCCAGGGATCCTTCCCTCAGAAGGAGCCCCCACAGCCAGGCGGCAGGAGCGTCCTTCCTGGCCGCGGGCGGTGTTGGACAAGTGGTCTGGAAATTTTTACCGTGCGTTTCCATAACCTTTGGGGAGAAGCGGTGCCTGCCGGGAGGGTCGCTGAGGGGTTTGCCAACCTGTGGGGGCAACCGGAGCTACGGGCGGTGTCTGTCGCCCTCCCGCAGTGACCGTGTACAGCCCGGAGGAAGAAAGGAAGGGGGAGAAGATCTACCTGTACACGCACCTGAAGCAGCAGCCCATCTGGTAAGGCCGCCCTCACACCTGCGGGCCCGAGCTCCTGGCCCCCGCGGCTCCCTCGCCACCGGGGCTCACCGCGCTCTCCCCGGGATAGCTGGAATAGAAAAGGGGAACCGTGGCGGGTGTGGGTGAGGATGTGGAGAAACTGGAACCTGCATACCCTGTCTGCGGGGAGAGAAGGGGGACAGCGGCCGAGCAAACCTGGCAGCTCCCCCAAATGTTAGCGGAGAGTTAGCCTGCAGCCCAGCAGTTCCGTTCCTAGCCAGGGGCTTGAGGGAACTGAGAACAGGTACTCGGGCCAAGACTCACGCACATTTAATAGCCCATAGCTGGGAAGCACCCAGATGTCCATGGACAGGGACGCGTGATGTGTGGATCTGCAAAATGTGATACCTCCCGACCACGTGGTCTTCTTCAGCCACAGGAGGGGCGAGACGCTCACTGTTGAGACACCGGTGAACCTGGAAACAATTACAAGACAGACATGAAAGGCCACGTAGTAGATGATGCTGTTTATTCTCATCTGTTGTCAGGGACAGGCCCGTCCCTGGAGACAGAGCAGCTGAGCAATTGTTGGGGGCTGCGGGAAGAGGGGTCAGGGAGGGACTGTTCACGGGGACAGGGTTTCTTTATGGGGGCATGAAAATGTTCTGAGGATCGCACTCCGGGTTGCACAACTCGGAATACAGTAAAAACCACTGAATCGTGAACTTTAGAAGACTGAGTTTATGGTATGTGAATTATATCCCAATAAAGCTATGTTATACGATTGTCTAGGAATGAAGGTCATGAGTAAAGTGAGAGGCCGGCGGTCGGGGGAGCCCTTGCCCTCTGTCTCGCTCTGTGGATCACTGTTTGGGCTGCCTTAGTCCCTCCAAAGGCTCTCCATCGCCATACTGTGTTCACCCCCAAGTAGGCAGAGAGCCGGCCCCCGAGTCCCAGGGATATCAGATGCGCCCCTCCCTCGAAGGCCACAGTGGCATAGTTGGCGGACCCTTGATCTTTAGGAAGAACGTCTCTTACTTGTGTGTCCCTATGAACATGTTTGTTCTCTGCACGCGGCCTGTCCGTACCAGGTTCCCGTTTATGTTACTAGACCCTGTTCTCGGGCAGCAGGGGTCCCCAAACACCCATCTTCCTCTGGGAGGCCCAGCGGGGGTGCAGAAGCGGAAGAAGGCCTTCCTCCATGTCCCGCAGATGGATGTGGACTTTACCTGCCTCCGTGTCATACCCTCCTCCTGGGAGAGATATGACCCTTAGCCAGGAGCCCAGGGAACCACCTTGGTTTGGGACAAAGGCTCCTGGCCATTTTCCTCTTCCCTGCTCTGCCTCTCTGCGATGTGTCCACAAGCCGTGTGTTCTTATCCCTCCGGTGTGCTGAGAGCTGCCTCCCAGCCTCCCCCCAGAGGACTGACACTCGGCTCTGTCTCCCAGGCACACACTGAGGTTCTGGAATGCGGCTTTCTTCGATGCTGTCCACTATGAGAGGAGAAAGCGGTCTCCCACTACCAGGTAGGAGCAGCGTCTGGGTCCGCCTTGCCTTGCGGCAGAGGCCGTGGGACTGGCTTTAATTTCAAATTTCTGCAGAGGAGAGCAGAACGGCGGCTGAGTTGGTGCATCCATCTCTTTTTCAGCTCCTTCTGGCCCCAGTGCCGGGCGAGCTGCCTGGGGGGTCCCGGGCACGCTCAGCTTCGTGGGCGGGGGTCGATGGGGTTCCTCGGCTTGCATGAGCGCTTTCTGTCCTGGGCTCTGGCATGACTTGGGCTGACCCTCCTCTGAAACGCACACTCCCCCAGAATGAACCCATCAGGACCCCCAAGGATTGAGTCTGCCTGTTGCTGTAAGAACCGCGGCCACAGGACTCGGGGCACGCAGGGCCTGCCGCCCACCCCCCCACCCCCCTGCCACCATAGACTCAGCTCGAGAGAGCTAACCTCTGGGGAGATGCGATTGCTACCTTCAGCTTACTGCTCTGGTCTGCAGCCTGAGACCTCCCAGCCTCCCTGACGCTAGTCTTGCCACATCAGAAGACCCCCTTTGTAAACGGTCACACAGAGCACAGGGCAGAGTGAGGGCTGGTGGCCCTTCCTGCTCTGGCCACGGCAAGCCACAGCTGCTGCCCACTGTGTCGAGTGGCTGGGCAGGAAAGGGCAGCAACCCTCCTAGTCCTGGCTCCCCTATTGGCACCCCCTCTCTGTCATGAACCTCTCCTTCTCTAACAGGGGGAGACCCCTCAGCCTTTCTCCTTGGCAGGGGACAGCAGGTGCCTGCTGTGTGGCCGGTCCACCAGCTCTGGGGGGATTGGAAGTGCGGTCGACCTGTCTGCACGGGTCAGGGGTAGCGACACCCTCCCCGGGCGGGACGGCCTGCAGTCCGCTGTGGCTGCCTCTCCTGAGGGAGGCAGAGGGAGCGCGCAGAGGGCAGGATGCCGGAGCCGTCCCGGGGATTCTAAAGAGAGAATCCCATGCTCTGCCGGAAACCAGACTGAAGGAAGTGCTTCGATGCTTGTAGGCGAATGGGGTTTCCTCCTGCTGCTTACATAGCTGTCGGGCTCCTAGCAGATGAATGGTCTCGAGTACCCCGTCTCTCTCCGTCTCTCTGTTTCTGCCTGTAATAACGCTCCTCTCTCGCTGTTCTCTTTTTTCCATCCACATATCTTGCATGACTTTGACATGTTCCTCTGTTTACCTGTTTCTGCTGCCGCTCCAGAGGGGATGCTGGAGAGGAGGAGAAGAAGAGGTGTGTGTCCACGTGACTTTGTTCATGTTACGGGGCCGGGGGTCCCCGCCAGGGCCACTTCAGGGCGGGAGCCGCGCGCAAGCCGCTGCAGGAGGCAGAGCCCGGACGCTGGGGCAGCTCAGCACCGCCGCCCGGGGCGAGCCCCGCGCTGGGACAGGCCGGTGGCGGGTGGGGGCTCGCCAAGGGCAGAGCACCAGGAACAGGACACATAGAAGGCACTCGAGACCCTGCAGGGCCTGGTGTGAGTTCCACTGGCCACTCCAGCCCCTCCAGAGCAGGCCTCGAACCCACCCCCTTGACTACACGCTTGGTAATCTGGTCGTGGCACGAAGCCATGGGGGCGGCGGGGGGGGCACAGAGAATCTGGCTCTGTCAGCCAGGTGCCCACGTGTGCAGGGGTCTGGCAGACCCTCCCCTGCCCCTGCGACAGGCCTGGGGTTCAGGGAGGAAGACAGCTGCCCCCGCCTTGCCAGCCATGGCCTGGTGTGGAGCCTGTGCACACGCATGTGTGTGTGTGTGTATGTGTGTGTGTTTGTGTGTGAGGGTGCCCCCCGGAGAGAAGGGCCTGGAACAGGCTGTTTTCTTGGAGCCCCCAGTGGGGTCTGAATCTCATCATTTGACCTTTGTATTTGCTGGGTATCTTTTTTTTTTTTTTAAAGATTTTATTTATTTGTTGGGTATCTTTTGTAATACATTTTGGTAGCTCAAGGCCTGCCTACTCACAATACGGTTTCTGGTACAGTGATTGTTTTCGCCGGACATTTCCTAAAGCACGCTTCCTTTCATCAGTGATTTATTTTTAGTGCTTATTGTTTATGAGAGATCTTGTTTCTTACGCAGCCTTATTATGGCTATAAAAGGAGCATTTAGGCATAAGGACACGGCCTTTAGTACAAAGCCCCCGCGTCCCCACAGTGTCTTGGGGAGCGGGGGGAGCATGACTCACCACGACCTCCGAGGGGCAGGGCTGCCTGGCACCAGTGGCTGAGGCCCGGGAGAGCTGAAGCATCACAGCCGCCTCCAAGCCGTCGGCACCAATCCCACGAGGGGGTGCCGGCCTCTGGGCCTCACTCTGTGCCCCAGAGCAGATGTGGTCTGACCACACACATCTCAGACCTGCCCCCTGGGGCACCCACACATGCTCCCAGCCTCAGCCAGATGAAGGGCGAGTGTTCCTCTGAGACTGGGGTGGGAGGGTGGGCTCTGGATCCCTGGGCAACCTCGTGCCTCCAGCATCATTTCTCCTCTTCAGTAAACTCGGCTGGTGATACTCAGAGGCAGAAAGGCCTCCGTTTCCAAAGGCATCTGTTGCTCACAATCCAGTTCCCACCGTGGCAGTGTAGACACACGTCCTGCAGTCTGTGTGGGATTAGACCATGCCCGGTATTGGGTATTGATCTCAGTTTTCAGGAACTGATTGGACGGCAGGCAGCACCTGACCTGCTGAGTGCTAGCGGCCTTCCACCGCTTTCTTCGAAGGTCAGAGTAAATGCCCCACTTCTAGGACTTGCCACAGCCAAGAGAATCTCCTCCTCATCCAGGTCAGGAGGGTCAGGGCGGCCGGTCATTCCCACATGGTGTGGGGTTGTGCATTGCACAACCTGCACAACTGTGCACAGCAGGCCAGATGATGGTATGGGGATTCATGTGCCTGGACAACCACTGCAGGAAAGAGGGTGAGAAGGAAAATGGGATGGGATTAGTGTCATGCCTGGAAGCGTGCTCTGGGTATCTTCACGGGTGTCCTGTCATCAGCGGGAGGAGGCTGGGAGTGATACCTGTCCCCGGTGTCCTGTGGCCTTCCGCCAAGCCACAGCAGCACGAGTGGCCCTGGGCCCGGCGGGCGGGGAGCAGTTAAGGTTTGATGTTGGTTCTTTCTCTCTTCCTTTGGCTTCTTCGCTCCCTCACTCTGCCTCGTCTCTCCCTCGTCTCTTCTCTCTCTAACCTTTAGTCAGACTCATCACCCAGAGCGTAATCTTGAAGGGGCAGTGGACTTAAGCGAGCATCTCCTCCACACCTGTATTTGCCCCTGCAAGGAGCCCGCTTCTCGGGGAGACACGGAGGGGCCGGGAATGTGCTCGAGACAGGGGTGCTCTCCCAGGGGAGGGGGCAACCACACCCACAGGGAGTGGCTGGAGGTGGCTTTCCATCAGGACACACAGCTCACAGAGCTCGGAGAGCAGCGTTCCTGCCCCAGAGCTGTGCAGGCTCGCGTCCCTCTCCAGGGAGGACAGTCGGGCTTCAGAGTCCCGCCCGGGGAAGCCGCCCACAGACCGTGTTGCTTTCTCTTGGCATTTCTGCAGTTTGTGCTAAGGCCTCGTGCCATCTGCACGGGGACCTCTGGGGAGATCGGGGTCTCATCCTTGTGCTCCGGGGAGGGGCGCAGTGCACGAACCTGGGCCTCTGAGGAAGTCGGGGCTGGGAAGTACAGCCGGGCGAAGATCCGGCCTGACGGGCCAGTGGCCCTCAGCACGGCCCAGCTCCCCTGCTCCCTGGGCCTCCCTGCCACAAGAGGCTGACACGCTGCCCCTGCAAAGAGCCTGTGAGACCTGTAGCGGGAGCGCCAACCCGAGGGACCTCCTGGATGGGTTCTCAGCTCCCTCCCCTGGGACGCCAGGGGGACCCTGTCCTCTCTGCAGGTCATCCTGCCTCCCCAGTGGCGTCAGGACCTCCCATCTGTGACCCACAGAGAAGGACATGGGGGATGGTGTCCTTGTCCCCTAGAGAATGTTCTGGGCAGCCACTGAGCACACACACATCATTGCTGGGTCAGTAGGAAGCCTATGAGCTTTCGGATCTCCTCGTCTCAGGAAGGACGGGGTGACGCAGTTCGTGTTTGGGCCTGTCAGGCAGAGCGGCAGAACCCTGGGCAGGCTTTGTGGAAGAGCGGATCCAACAGCTCTCTGGGGGAGGTGCTCCCCACTGTGTGTCGGGGGCCCCTGTAGATCAGAGCGGGGGGGTGAGAGGCAGGGGAGTGCGACGGCATTCGGGAACCCTCTCCTGTCACCTGTGCTTGCAGGGAGAAGTGGTGCCACATGACCCAAGAGGAACGCAACGACAGTCTACGGTTCAACGAGAACATCACCTTCGGGCAGCTGGGGTGAGAGCACTGACGACGACCCCACCCTGGAGGCCCCGACCGAGTGGGGCGGCGCGGGGGTTCTCCTGCCGGAAGGCCTGTCCTCGTGCAGGGCAGTGCAGGGCAGAGGGGGACACCGATGCCCGGATATGGTGACAAGAGGTCCCCCGCCAAGGAGACCTTCCAACCTGACCTGCGGGGCATGGCAGCGGGGAGCCGTCCCTGACAGCATCACACATCTCTGTGTCATTGTAGCCCTGTGTTCTCACGCAGCCCACACGCCCGCGGTTAATGACCTTTGACCGGCTTCCGGTTCCCAACAAACACGCCTCGTGCCCCCCGGGGTGGGCAGTTGCACAGCAAGAGTAGCCCCGGGCCAAGGCGACTGCCCTTTGTTTCCACTTCTCCCTGTTCCAGGCGGGTCCAACCCCCCCCCCCGCCCCCCGCCCTCCTCTCCTCTCAGAGAGAAGGAAGGGCAGCCGCTCATGGGTGTCTTCTCCTCCAGCACGTTCACTCACAACATGCTGGCGTTCGGGCTCAGCAAGAAGCTATGTAGTGATTTCCTGAAGAAGCAGGCCGTGATCGGCCATCTGGACGAAGGTGAGCGGCGGCCAGAGGCGGCCAGGGCTCGGGCTGGGCAACCAGTGCTCTGCCCACCCCACCCACCCCACTCCAAGGATCGCCGTGGTGTTCATTAGAAACGTGATGCTGAACTGTCGGGCAGCCTCACCCCTCCGCTCTTCCCATCTCCCTCCATGCACGGGACGCTTCCCATTGCATTTAAAGGCCTTTCCTGCTAGACAGCATTTACCGGGGTGGGGTGTGGCACGCTGGGGTTGGGGAGCTTCCCCGCCCCCGTGTTTCCAAACGGGGCCAAAGGCGAAGATGGGCCTGGGCGCTCAGACTCTGAACTTGAAGCTCTGCCATCAGTTGCCCTTGCTTCTAAGTGGCCTGCTCTGTTTCTTGAACCACACTGCCGTGATGGGTGTAGGGGCCGTGGCGTTGCTCTAGAGTCTCTGACTTCTCTAGCAAGAGAGGACAGGTCACATATCCGCCCCCTATTCTGTTAGAGCCGGCCTTTACGCGGCATCCCACCTGCTACGAAACGGCTTTCCTCGTGGTCTAAAAAGGCTTCCGCTTAAATACACATCTTGATGGACACAGTGGTCTTTAAAAAAGAAAAGCGGGGAGTCGGCTTGGGAGTCTCTCTTTCCCTCTGCCCCTTTCCCTCCCCTGCCACTGCTTGCATTTTCTCTCTCAAATAAATCTTTTTTTAAAATCCTCCATCCTGCGCCAAATTAAGAGGGGTCACAGAAGAGTGGCCTCAGGAGGTAGGAGAGTGCCCGGTGCTCCCCTGGAAAATCGCAGAACGCGCCCATCAGCCCCACAGCACTGGGCAAGACACTGTCCCCTGGCCTGCCCTGCGGCCCTCAGTCCTTGTAGGACTCAGGCCTGGCTCCCTTGGCACGGTTCGTCCACCGGCACGGAGCCTTCCCTGGGCTTCAGGTTCTTTCCATAAAAACACGTGTCTCATTTCCAGGGAGCCCAGTTCCAGGGGCCAGGCGGGCAGCATGCTAGCAGCTCACGGCCTGGTGTTCCCGGTGACGCTGCCATTCCCGCTGAGGTCATGCTTTGTTACTGCCCACATGCCAAGAGCAGGGCCTACCCGTCGGTGTGAACATCTTTCTTCCAAGAATTAACGCTGTTTTCTTTTCCAGAGCAGTACAAGCTGCTGAGCGACCACATTGAGCAGATGGCCATTGAGTAGGCAGGCCATGGGAGGTCGCCCGGAGCACCCTCCAGGAGGGCTGAGGGTGCACACCCCTCTCCTGGGCCAGCGACTGGCTGTCACCCTACCTGATGACCCTGCATGACCTCGGAAGCACCCAGAGCCGCTCCACGCTGCCCTAGAACTAGCGGTTAGAAGAATCTGGTTGCCCATCTCCCCACCTCCCTTCTGCCTTGTCTGCTCCCCACATCTGCGTGCCAAAGGGTCTCTGGGATTACACGGCTAAAACCAAGGTGATTGCCCCTTCTCCTGGGTGTCAGGGCCACAACACAGGACCAAGCAGGAGGAGGAGGAAGGACACCAGGGCCGAGGTGGGCCCCGGGCAGTGCCTGCTGCAGCCGCCCGCAGGAGAAGGAGGGTGTGCGGTGCACGTGGGAATGCAGATGGGGGCATCAGGAGCTGGCATGCACCAGTGACGCGGGTGACAGTCCGGGACCCTCTTGTTCAGCAGCAGGATGGAGTGGGGGTGCTCCCCCAGTCGGGGCTCCTGCTGAGCCACGGCCTTGCGGAGGGGGCAGTGGGCCTCCCCGGGCAGGCCAGGTCAGTCCATGGCTTCTGCCGGCTCTGTGCCAGCTGCCCACTGTGTGACAGGAACCGGAGTCATAGGAACCGCTAAGAGGAAAGAGACACTTGGCTATTTTAGGGAGGGAGAGAGCCTGGTGCAGAGGACCTCCTTCCCGGCCGCAGAAGGCCCAGCAAGGGGTGTGAGCGTCCTGGAGTCCTTGTGAGATCTGCGTGGTCGCTTGGGAATCACACCAGCCCGGAGGTGGCGGTGTCAGAGCACCTGCAATGCACCGTCTGCGCGTGGCTTCCTTGTGATGCAGAGAGAGTCCCCCATGTCCTTCCTGGGAGGAGCGCGGGCTGCCTGCCCCACCAAGAGGCGCCGACAAGAGAAGTCTCTTCAGTCACTGCAAAACAACCACCCTTGCTGTTGGGTATTTCAAGGAAGACGGAAAAATCTGTGTCCATGTCGTGGACAGCCGGGCAGAAGCGGCTTCTGGGGGCAGTGGCGTGAGGCTCGTGTGTGGAGTGACCATGGGGCCTGGGGACCCCGCCCCCCAGCAGCCATGGGAAGGCACCTCTGCCCCCTCGCCCCTCACTGGCTGACCGCTTTCCTGCACACTCTGCAGATACCCCCTTGTCCCGCTTCTGGTGCCCAGGAACCCTGGCTTTTCTCTTGGGGTCTATGCCGGCCCGAGGGGATGGACGTGTGACAGCAAGCAGCCAGCATGTGGCTCCTCTGGCATGAATACCTCCCGTCCGCCGCTTCCCTCTGCCTCTGCCCCTTGCACTTGGGCACTGACCTTGAAAGTAGGCCCGTGGACACTCTCCTTTCCCCGCATCCCCGCTCCTGTTTCCCCTCTCTGCCTCCTCACCTCTCAGTCATTACATCGCGGTCTGCCCTGGAGAACAGCAAAACCATGCCTGGTGGTCACTGACCCCGCCAGTGCTGGAACGCTTTCCGTCCTGGGATGCCTCCCTGGAACGTTCCAGAGACGAGCGGGCAGTGACGGAGCTGTAGCTGCATGTCTCGGTAAGGACAGGAGAGGCGACGTGAAGCTTGGTATGATGGGAGTGGGCTGGTGTCCGAAGGCTGGATCCTGAAATTCAGCTTATTTTTATAACGGTATCATTCGTGTGTGTGTGTGTGTGTGTGTGAGAGAGAGAGAGAGAGAGAGAGAGAGAGAGAGAAGTCAGCCTGTCTGGCGACGTCACCACACAATGCACAGCTGTGTTGCTGGGGCAGGTCCCACAGACCGGAGGTCCCCCCACCCCACCCCGGGCCAGCGTTGAGCCCAGGGACAGTGCATGTCTCTACCGATGGCATTTCAGACAAATAAGGTCAAATTAAGGGGTATGTGGGCCCCTCCTCCAATGCTACTGTCAGATAATGCGTCCCCTCCTGAAACACTCAACTGTGACCCCTGAATCCGTTGTGCTCCCCTCCCCCTCTGTAGAATCGGGGCTGCATGGGGGAGGGGGTCTGTCCGAGTCCCCTGCAAGGCTCTCCCTTCAGCCTTGGCGTCTTTGGCTTTATTAGTCACATCTCAGTAGTTAGTTGAAATGCGTTACAGCTTTTTCGTAAGGTGCCCCAAAGACTTATCCTTGTATATATAAGAGTTTTGTATAGAAGTCTGATTCTGGTTTCTGGAGGGAGTGGAGTGGGTTCTGAGGCTCTCTCCAGAGTGCCCGGGAGCGAGGCCCTGCCCTTTCCCCCCTGGGGCGGAGCCCGCAGGACTCCTGGGCCTTTGGAGGGAAACGCCCCTTTGATTTCTTTGGGCTTTTCCAAGCACTTTAACTTCGAAAATGATCTTGAGAGGTTGATTCCCCCCTGTAGGCCTCCTGAAATAGCATTTGAAGGTGGAAGCAAGGACCGCTTGGGGTTTTCTCCCCTCCCATTGCTTGTTCTTCCGGATGTGGCTGGCAGAGTGGGGTTGGGCTGCCCAGTTGGCTCAGACCGTGCCAAGACCTGGGCCCTCCTCGATGCCTCTGGCCACTTTCACTTGGAGGAGTCCCGTCCCTGGAAAGCAGGCTGGCAGCTTGCCCTGCTGAGATGCCCTGGGTCCCTGTGACACGGTCTCTCCCCTCGAGGGCCCGGCCAGAGCAGACTGACAGGGGACACTCTCAGAGGTCCAGAGTGTGGAGAAGTCTCCGTCTGCTGCACACACAGGGACACGTTGGTATGAGAGCTCTGCGAGCCCTTCCTGTAAACTCAGGAACCGTAGATTCAATGCAGGAAGGGTCAGATCGTATCCTAGAAGAGAGCTTCCCGTCCCGGTAGGTGGAGTGTCCAAAGCCAGGAGCTCTGAAGTCTCGCCCCTCATCACGGGTGGTTCGGACTTTCTGCTGGCCGTCCGCCAGGGCTGTGCACATCACAGTGAGCCTGGACAGCCAAGCCTCTCAAATAAAAAGTTCCCTGCTTAACAAACAGGATGATGTTGAGTTGCAGCTTTTGAAGGTGGGCCAGGCGCTGAGGGAGAGAGAGAATCCCAGGCAGAGCCCACGCCCAGTGCGGAGCCCGAGGCGGGGCTCGATCTCACAACCTTGAGATCATCACCTGACCCAAAATCAGGAGTCAGATGCTTAACTGACCGAACCACGCAGGTACCTCAAGATGCGGCCCTGTATGTGTTTAGCTGTTGTTTTCATTTTAGCAATATCGGTAGGTGGGGGATGGACACGTTAATAACTTGGATTGCATCTGCCTCGTGTGTGAGCATGTGTGTTGAACCAAAGGTAGGAGAACCAGATTCTGATACCCTAAGTTGCTTGTACAGTAACATGGAGTGAACTATGATTTCCTGTTGCCAAAAAAAGGGGGAAGGTTTGCTAAGTTCTTACGTTACCAAAAGGAGGACCAGAAAGAGTCCCATTTCCTGAGTTCTGTACCCAAATTAAAATCTGGGATGTTCGGGTGAGCCAAGAAGCCACCTGGGGGCAGGTTGGCCCATGACCGCCTGTCTAGGCCACAAGCTGCCGGCCGGACCCTCCGGCGCTCTCCAGCGGCCTCACCGTTGGCTGACGGGTGGGCCCGTCAGCGTTATTACCAGATGACCTAAAACTGCAGACTCCTGGCAGTGGGGTGGAGGCTTGGCGGGGGAGCCCTTTTCCTGAAACAGTGAGGAAGGTTGGGAAGGAGGGTCTGTCCAGAGCAGGGAGGCCCGGCCCCAGCCTGCGGAGAGGGGGTTACAGCGCTCAGACCAGTCCAGGCTGCTCTCTCCTCTCCCTGTCTTCAGTCAAGGACTAGCTGCTGGGTGGGGGTCCCTCGTGCCCCCCAGCCCCCAAGCCCCCTCGCTCTCATGTCTCTGCTGCGTCCCCTAGCTTTCCTATAAATCATTTATTCCTTATGACCCTCGGGGATGAGTTTCACCAAAAAGGGAACTGGATGGGCTGGAAGCACCCCTAGTTGAGCAATGTGCAATGTTCAGACCCCAGGCAAAGCCACACAGGCCACCGGTGTCCTGCGTCCTTGTCGTGGGGCTGGGAATAGGGGCGTGCTGTGCTGACTGACCAGATAACAAACGCATGGGTCATTTTCAGATTGTTCCCCTTCAGCAAATATGCTCGATGCTAAGACCGTCCTCCATGGCAGGCTCTGGTGGGACCTCATCGGTGTCCCTTGCTGTCCCTGGGGCAGAGAGTCTCATGCTCTTTGGGGAGGGATGGAAGGGTCCCATGGGAGCTGGGGTGCTCTGTTCCCAGGGCGCTGGCCTGTGCTCCCCGAGTCGTCCAGAGCTCAGGAATGGAGCCCCACCCCAGCTGTGTCCAGCCAACTCCCATGTCCCTCAGATTCAACTGGGGAAGCGTTCTCAGTGCAGGGCTCTTGGTTACTAATGGAAATGGATAAACTTATCATTTCCAGAAAAGCATCAGTAGGTCTGGGTTTGCCCATCTTCCTGTCTCTTCCACACACGCCTGCCACGGGGTGTCCGAAGATGGAGGGGATCCCAGATCCTCATAAGCCCCAGACTCCAAGGCTTTGATAAGGTGGAGTCTGAGCAGAGCCCACCGCCACCAGGATCCCTCCTGAGCTTCCCCCAAAGAGGTCTGCACTTTAGCTAAAGAGACTGCCTGTTGGTAAATCCCCCTTGAGCCACGGGTCAGTCCTAGAATTGGGGGGTGGGGGCTGTACCTGTTCCCTCCTTGGTCCTGGACATGTGCTTGTGAAAACGGGAAGAAGGCGCTGCGGGCGTTGTCCCCCAGCGCTGACACAGGTCCTGGTCTCTCCTGTGCCAGAGACAGCGTGGGTTAGCTTCCTCTGCAAGGTCGTGAGCGAGCCTGGGTCTGTCCCTTCCTTAAGGCATCTTAAAGAAGACAAGCCAAACCTTTGAACATTAGGAAATGCTAGAAATTCAGACATTAGACATAGATCCCCTTCAACTATGTTAATGTGTTAAAACAAGGCCTGTCTGCTGCCTTTGTTACAAACTGCGGCCTCTGCTGGGGCCCTCGGGGATGGTTTACACGCCTGCATTAATGCGTTCTCTCCTTCAGCCAGCCGGTCTTGGACCCCACATTTGCCGTTGCCCCACCCAGACCTTGCCTTTAGTAGCCCCAAAGTAGGGTTCCGTGATGCAGGTGTTGGTGTGCCCCTTATGCAATCCCGTGTCCCACCAGGTGACGTCCTGCAAACAGTATTTTAAGGCTGAGGAAGTTTCAAGGTGGCAGATCTCAGAACAGTGCTAAAATCAAAACTGTTTCCTGTGAAAAAAAAAAAAAAAAATCTATGTCTCTATATTGCACCTCAGGTTGTCAGAAGGTGGAAACTTAAATAAATTATCTTAAAAAAAAAAAAGCTGTTCTGTTTAATTTTTGTTTTCACCTATCGGTGAGGCCTTCTTGGAGAATTGGCCATCTTCTCAGGGGTGTGAAAGGGGGTCTGTGCTGGCGGAGTGGCGACCGTGGACGGGACCTCAGTCCGGCCTGCAGGATGCCTGACACCCCTTCTGGCTGGAATCCTGATCCTCTGAGCCCCAGCTGGCCCCCTCCTGTGTTTTGGGGGCTTGGGGTGGGGACTGTCGGTGGCATCCCCTACCTGGCAGGAGCGGGGTGCCTTTATCAGTCCTTTCCTGTGTGGTTGGACAGATGTGTTTTGTGAAGTGTTGGGGCTTTTCTCTTTTTCGGATTGTAAGAAGTCAGTAGCCATGTTCTAAATCTCTGGCCTAAATGGATGAGGGAGGTGTATCTGGGGAGCCGTGAAGGGCCTGAGGGAAGGGTCCTCAGCCCGAGGGGGGCTCAGGGGCAAGATGGGGTGTGCTCCCTGGGGTGAGGGCCTGACCTCCATGTCCCCAGGTCTCCCACCCAGTCTGGAGAACACCACTCCTCTGTTAGCTGAACATAGAGGTGGATGGTGGGTGCTCCCAAGCCCCGGCTATCCCCTCTGACTCTTCCTCTTGTGCTCGGGGTGGGGGTGGAGGGTGCTCCAGCAGCAACAGGCCACGGTTGGGATTCAGAGGCAACCATCCAGAAGGGGAAGGATCCCCTTAGGGCAACAGAGACGCAAAAGACCACGGTAGGGCAGGGTAGCCCCAGGAGAGAGGCCAGGTCCCGTTCCACCTCCCTACCAACTACCAAATCGTTCTGAGCCTCGGTGTCTACATTTGTAAAATGGGAAGGAACATAGCGCCTATCCCACGTGGTCCTGTGAGAACCAAACATGGTATTCACAAAGCACAGACAGCTTCTCGCTGCTGCTCTTGCCTTCATTATCCCCACGAAATAAACCAGGGAGCTGTGCCTGCAGGAGGCTAACCTATGAAACACAGAAAAAAAAAAAAAAAAAAAAAGACTGGACTTTTCTATGTCAGTTTTGTAGGAATAAATTTAAAGCCTCTTATTCAAGGTTCACAAAACTAAATATAAAATTTAAACAGGGAAGCTTTCAAATGGTGTTCCCTGTGGTTATAACCTTTCTCCCCCTGACTTCATGGAAGCCCTGAGGGGTCGCCCCTCTGTTTCCTGGAGGGGGTGCTGCTGCCCAATTTATGAGTCGCTTAATAAGGCCAACCAGATCCTCTAATTAATTTGGCTGAATTTTGTATTTTAACAGAAGCATCCCTGTGCCTTACCCTCCCGCGACGGGTACTGTCCATGTCATTGTTTCGGCGTTCAGCGTTCTGAAAGGGAGACATGCTAGCTGGTGGCTGTTCTAACCCGTGATTCCCTAATGCGTGATGTGGGCCTCTGTTGGCTGGTATCGCACTTGACCCCTGTCTTCTCTGCCGAGGTGTCTGTTCAGACCTGTACCCGCTTTGGATGGGGTGGGCTGTCTCCTTACTATGGAGTGATGGGAGTTCTTTGCATATTTTGAATACAAATCCTTTGTCGACATGGATTTTGCAAATATTTTCTCCCCGTCTGTGGCTCGTCTTCTGGTTCCCCAAACAAGGTCTTCCAAGGAGTGAGAGGCTTAATTTTACAATGTACACGTCACCGATGTGTGTGTGTGTGGGGGGGGTCGTCTTTCGGTGTTTTGTGTTAGGACTCGTCACCAGACCCGAGGGCCCGCAGACTGTCTTGTGTATTTATTCTAGAACGGTTACGGATTTGCATTCGAAATGTAGCAGTGGGCAGTTTTGAGTGAATTTTGGTGTACGTTGTGAAGTTGTAGCTGCATTCATGCCCTTCTCTACGGTTTCCAAGTAATTGTCCCTTAACCGTCTTTGAATAAGGCATGGGGTCTTTGGGTCCGTGCGGTTTGAATTTCAGCACCTGGGGGAATCCGCAGGCCTGACTGACACGGAGCTGTGGCTGGGCGTCCTGCACTGCCCCGGAGGGCCGGCAGGGGGCAGCCGAGCCTCCCCTGCCGCCCTGCAGGGCGCATGCGTGTTCCCGCCCCACACTGTCTCCACGTGCCGTGCCGGCTGACCGGAGATGGTGAGGACGCTGAGGAGGCGAGGACGCGGAGGGAGGAGAAGGCGAGGGCACAGAAGGAGGAGGTGAGGAGAGGAGGACGTGGGAGGAGAAGCAGGCGAGGGCGTGGGAGGAGGAGAGGAGGACACTGGAGGAAGAGGGGAGGACGCGGTGGGGAGGAGGGGAGGACGCTTGGGGCGGGGGGAGGAGGGGCAGCATCCCACGCATGCCCAGTCGGGCCGCCTGGCGCGTGAATTGGCTGCGCGGGGACGCGCCGGGTGTGGAGCCTGCAGGCTCGTTTGGTGGCGGCGGCGACGGCGGGACTGCGCGTCCCGCGTGGCTGTGGCGATGGGCCCGTGGGCACGGCACCGTGACTCGTGGGTCCCCGGTGGCCTCGGCCTGCCGCGCGGGCTGTGCGCTCGGGTGGCTGCGGATGGGCGTGTGGTTCGCGCCGGAGCAGGAGTCTCCAGCCTGTGGGTCTCCGCTCTCTGCTTGGGCCGTGGGGCTCCTCGGGTTCCACGGCCTTTGGGTTGTAAGTTGTGTCCCTGGAAGCTGCCTTGGACTTCGCTGGGGGCCACACTGAGTCCGGCTGAGTTGGGTAGTGTAGACGCTGGTGTTGTGGATTCCTCCAGCCCGTGGGCACCGTCCGCCGCGTCCTTGGCCGGTCCGGCCGTTTGCAGGGTGCGGCCTGTCCCCTCCACGCCTGAATCAGGAGGCCAGTGCCTTCCCCGAGTGGGGTTTCCCCTTGAACCGTCGGAGCACTGCCCGCAGCGGCCCTCCTGCGTGTTCACCACGGTGCCCGCGGTGCTCCTGCGCCCCGCAGCCCCACTGCCCTGCAGCAGCGGCTCCCGGTCTCGCTGTGCCTGGACGAGGCGCCCACTCACCAGGCCGGTCCTTCCCGCCGGTGGCCAGGCCCGTGCGTTCTCTCTGCACGCGGACACCTGCGGAAGTTGCCCTGGCACGCGGTGGGTGAGCTCCCCCTCCGTGAGGAGGGGAGAAGCAGCGAAACGTACTCAGGGAGGGGGGCCATCCAAGTCCAGTGGTGCAGAGAGCCCCCAGTCATGCTCCTTCCAGCCCCATCCAACCCCCTCCGCCTCTGGGGCCCCAAAAGAGAGACGCTCTGAACTTTCCTGCCGCTTCCCAAGTGACCATCCACACAGATGGTGGCAAGGAAGGCTCTGGCCGAGTCCAGCCCTGGAATTAGGAACCATCCGTGCGTTGGGGGCACTGGGGTCAGAGCCAGAAGGGATGAGCGCCTACTGTGTACCAGGTGCCCCCTGGGCTCCAGCCTGCCAGGTGAGTAAGCAAGGCCATCTGGGATTTGGACACAGCTGAGGTTGAGGAAGATGTACATTTGTGTGTGTGTGTGTGTGTGTGTGTGTGTGTGCACATACATAGGCGTATAAAAGTATGAGATATGATATATAGTATAAGATGTGACTCCATGTAAGATATAATCTACATATTGTCTTTACCAATTATCTATTATATAGAAAATACAGAATGTTTCAGTTATTTTTGGAATGAGTGTTCTCCCTGGTAGAATCAGGGTGGGCTTCCCTGAGGAGGTGCCATGGAGCTGGATTTGGCGCTGTTCGTCCCGCAATGATCCCATGAAGGCTTTGTGTTCCCCACTTTGTTAAGAAAATTCATGGTCCTCACCTCCTTCGTCAACCCTCCACCTCCCTAAACTTGTGCTATGTGTCCCTGGTCCCAGGATTATCCCCGCATATCATGGCCATGTCTTAGGGGTGACTCATGTCCCCCCACAACTCCTATGTTGAAGTCGTAACTCCTATTGCCTCACAATGTGGCCTTATTTGGAAATAGAGTCTTTGTAGATATAATTAGTTAGGATGAGGTCACCCTGGGTCTATTACTTCAATAAGGCTGGTGTCTTTATAAAGAGAGGGAATTTGGACCCAGACACGCACACGGGGAGGATGCCATGTGAGCATGAAGACAGAGATCTAAGCCAAGGGAGGCCAAAGATGGCCAGTAGGCTCCGAAGGCTAAGGGAGTGGCCCAGAGCACCTGCCCCCGACGGCCTCAGCAGCCACCCACTCTGCCGGCATCTTGAACTCAGACGTCAGGCCCCCAGAGCCATGAGAGAGGAACTTCCTGCTGTTTGAGCCCCGAGTTCACCGTGCTTTGTTCAGGCATCCCTGGGAGATGAATCTACCCTGTTCTCAGAATCAGCAAGGGCTCAAAAATCCGAGTCCCCAGGCCATAAGGTGGGAAGTGAGACCCAGCATGATTCAGGTTAAGATGCACCCCGCATTTATTGAGCACCAGTGGTGTATCACAGAGGCTAGGCCCGTGGATCCCCAGAGTAACTTGTCAGTGAGCGAGATTATTCCTGTTGCACAGATGAGGAAACAGAGACTCGGAGGACACGGGACTCACCCAGGGCGGGGACCCAGCAGAGCCTCCAGCCCACCCCAGCCCTGAGCACCCGGGGTCAGCCTCTGTCTTTCTGACAGGGGAGCTGTGGTCCTATTGCTGGGGTGCCCGCCCCTGTCCCCGGAGGTCCTCCACGGGGTCCTCCTCAGAAGAGTGTTCCGTACTCTCCTCCTCCTCCTCGTCTCTCCTCTGGCTCCGTATGGTGGTCTGAGTGCTCTGAGTGGTAATAGTCATCGGCACAGCAACAGTATCAGTAATACTAAGGGCAGCGACAAGGATCGAGCACTTTCTAAGAGCTCCCTGGAGTTCTGTTTGCCTAGTACTCACCACAACCCTATGAGGGTGGGTCCTGCTATTAGCCCTACTTTGCAGGGAAGGAATCTGAGGCACAGATTTCCTGAGGTCACACAGCTTGGGAGCCGTGGATTTGGACCCAGATCCTCGCTGGGGGTCGTACTTGGTTCACCGCCTTTAGAGAGAATTATTCGGGAAGCCTGCCCCCTCCACTGTGGGGCGAGGCTCCCCTGGCCCCCCAGCTCACTGAGTGACTGAACCTCCCCTGACTGGCATGAGGCCGCTTAGAGTCTCTGTCTTACTTGGTTGAGAACTCAGAGGTCTTCCTGCGGAAATAGAAATGTGCTTTGCTGAGCTTGTAGGAGAACGTGGAGTATATGTACCGTATGACTCTCTGAAAATCTGAGAAATTCAGACTTCTGAAACCTGTGGGCCCCAGGGGTTGGGAAACAGGAGTGACCTGGCTAGAGCCCTTGCTTCTCAAGTGGACACACTTCAGGCTGCCTCTAGGGGGCGCTCAGGACACATGGTGGCTGCTCTGCCTGGTGATGTATGTTACTGATTCCATCTCCGAGCCCGTCCAGGTCAGACCCTGGGGCTGGTCTCCACACTCCCGAAGCAGTGACTCCTCCTCAGGACCTCGTGCGAATCCCTGTCCTCAGATGGCCTCTCCCCGTCACAGGATTCACTCTCCCACCCTCAGTGCTCACCTGGCCAGCGAGAGCCCACGGGACAGCTGGGGAGGGCGTGGTATCCTTGAATGGCCGAGCATCATAGTGTCCGTAAACCCCATGTATCTTGGTTCTAAAATCCTGCCCAGGAGAGACCGGGATGGGCTGTTTCCAATCAGGAAACGAAGGAAGGACCAGGGGAGGGGAGTGGCAGAGGGAGGGGAGGGAAGAAGGTGACCTGAGCAGAAACCAGGGGTCAGACACTAAACCCACTGAGCCATCCCGGCGGCCCAGGATGCTTGCTTTAGACCAGCCGTCAGGCTGTGAGGAAGCCCACGCCAGCCGGAGCGGCCTCAGGGAGGCAGGCATTTGGGCTGTGGAGCCCTGTGGACCCCTGTGCACCCAGGCAGGTGGGGCCATGGGATGTGTGGCTCCTGGAGTAAGTGGCCCAGGACCCCGAGCTTGGATGTGCCCTGTGTTTGGTCTAATACCCTGCTGTCAGTCTCTTGAAGTTCTTAATAATCACTGAACGAGAGGCCCACATTTTCATTTTGCCCTGAACACTGCAAACCTAGAGGCCTGTCCTGTACGCAGGTGACAGCCATCATCTACCAGATACGGGAGAGGGAGCCTTCAACGTGACTCTAGCCCCAGCCACCGACTGGCTAGAAACCCAGGAAAGACCAGCGTAAGAGCACCCAGCTGAGCCCACCAGCCCTGGAACCACGAAAGAGAATTCCAGCGAGCGACAGCTGTTTGAGGGCTCTGGGACTGGCGCGATCGGTCATAGCTAAATGAGCGCGTGCTAGGTACTCATCAGATCGGGTGGGATGATAAGCAGTCCGTCCCCATCAGAGTGTAGCCATCATTGGCCTGGGATGCTCTTTATCACTGTCAACTTCTCTGCTTGTTTTTAAACACCCAAGTGAGGTTTGATTCCTGAACTTGATTCCAACTTGATTGCTGAATGACAGACTTGGGAAAAACCAGCCCACCTCTAGTTGTGGCACCCAGGGGCAGGTATTTAAAAGAATTTATCAGAATGAGTCTTCAAAATTATCACCATGGCAAAATGTTGCCAATAAAATTGGTTTCTGTCAAGATACCTAAAATCAAATTGAGCCCCACACCGTCAAGTAGAAAGTGGGGTGCTTGCGGGGTATACCTCCATATCTCTCTCCAGGTCGTAGCTCTCCAGGATCTGGAAGGCACTGGAATACACCTCTACCGCTTTGGTGTGGAAGACCATCTCGATGGTGACAAAGTCTGAAAAAATTTTCTGTGGGGAGAGAAGCCCGAATCACATAAGCAGCCCTGTCATAAGGGGAGTCCTGGGATCATCGTGGATGTGGACAAATAGGGGTGGGGGCTGTTAGTTGTTCTCATGGGGACAGGTCCTAGGCCCGTGTTCCTTTTAATTTATTTTGTTTGAACAGACTATACATTCCCATTCAGAAGCCGCCTTGCACGGGAATTGTTCTGGAAACGCAGAGGGCTTGTTTCCTGGTGAAGGCTTCCTGGGGGGCATCCGTGGCTCTGCTCTCTCACCTGGGCTCCTCTGCACAGCCTTTGCTTCTCTCACGCTGAGGGACGGTATTTGTAAGGGGACAGCTATGATACCTCTGGCCTCTGTCACCCGTGGGCTAGGAGTGGATGTTGCCGGAGGCGCCTCACCCACCACCGGACAGGCCAGCTCATCCAAATGTAATACGGGCTCCTCTCGATCACACGGTTCTGCTCAGCTCAGCGAGCTCTGACGGAGCCCCTCCAGCACGGCCGGCCCCAGCGAGGGCCCCTCCCGCATGCCAGGCCTTCTCAGAGGCTCCTGCTTGGCTCTGGGCCCTGGCAGGACATAGCCCCACGCAGCCCCACAGAATGGACTCCGCGGTGGGCCCGTTGTGGGGGGATCTGCGTTTTCAGCCCTCCAGGGGATTCCTGCTGCCCGCGCAGCTCTGCGAACCCCTGTGCAAAAGCATCCTTAGGTGCTTTCACAGGCCCGAGCGCTTTGTGACTATGATCATTTTATTAGACGTGGGACCTAGACCTGATGCGGTGACCGTCATTATCTCCAGTTCTGAGTGTCTGCGCTCTCAGAACTGGGAGGGCTCTCTCGGGGCTTGGATAAGCACCCCTTACAAACTTAGTCCCCCAAGTTTAGAGGATGCCTGTTTTACACTGCATGCGTCCGCTGGCCCCTAACTGCGGAAGGCGAATCTAGAATCTCGACTCTCCTCCCAAACAAACTCTTGCTGGCGCCCCACAGAGCCCTGCTTTCAGGCCACATAAACATCAAGTGCTTAATAATGGCCCGCTGGTAGTTTAGGTCCCGCCTGCAGCAGGGATGGCAGAACACTCATCACCCCGGGTTCTGTCCTTGTGCATTCGTTTCCCAAATACTGACTGAGTACTCAAAGTGCCAGGCCCTGGACCCAGTGCGGGGACCCAGCAGGGGACAAGGAGGCAGGTGCCACATCATGCCCCACATGTGTGTGCCCCATGGCACAGATGCAGTACCGGGGGGGCAGGCTTGGAACAGCAAGGTGCAGCCCCCCTTCACTCCGTAATGATTAGCATGTGTCATGGTTCTTCCCCAAGGTGTCCGTCCATGAGGACAGGGGCCTTGCTTTCTGGCACGGTGCCTGGCACACTGTAGGTGTGTATTCAACGTTTGCTTGATTAATGAGTGAATTAAAGATACAATTAACCCATCCCCCTGAGATTGCTGTCCCCAGCGGGAGCAGAGCCATGAGTTAACATCAGGGCTGGACTGGCCTGGGGGTCCAGGTGAGTTTCCCTGAAGATGAGGTGTTAACTTGATGCAGAGTGTGGCCAAAGCCTTCCTAGCAGAGGGCACAGCCTGTGCAAAGGCACAGAGGTGTGTTGGGGTTTAGTACACTTGAGCTTGGATTGATGTGTCCCAGATAAGGCTGGGCTGGGGCTTCCGGAGACTTGGGGAGGATTTCTACCTTTATCCCTCGAGTAAGGGAAGTCATAGGAGGGCATTTAGCCCAGGAGTGACAGACTGCAGCTGCCTTTGGTGAGATCCCTGGGGCTGCAATTCTCAAATGGGTGCAGGGGTCTCTGTGACCAGCTGGGGCTCTGGGCCCAGGAGCCTGGGTTGCACTGCAGGGATGGGGAAGGAGGCAACCCCTCTGCCACCCTGCTGTGCTGAACCATGGCTTGCTCAGGGGAAGGACAAAGAAAGGAGGAGGAAGAGCAAAGGCTGTGGGTCCTTGAGTGGGCTTGGAGGGGGTTGTGGGGATAATGGCTGCCAAATTCTCCTGGTGGGGAGCTGGGTTTGGGTGCTCAGAGGAAGGGCCTTCTCCCTGCAGCCAGGATTAGGCCAAGATAAACTGTCCTGGGAGCCCCGGCTCCAAGCCGTCTGGGCAAACAGCTGTACACACACATGTGCTCACACACACGCCATGGACACACGTGCTTGCATGCTCACACAGATGTATACAGGTTCATACACACATATGCAGTTGAACACACACGCGCGTGTATGCAGACGCTCCGACGTGAGGCCAGAATACTAACGCAGGGCCGAGCCCACTACCTGCAGGTCCTTCAGCTTCTGCTTCTGGAAGGTGTCGATCACCTCCTCCAGCTGGTGGGTGATGCGGCTGGCATCCACTGAGGCCCTCTGCACACCGGTCTCCGCCTGGCTCCAGAGGCAGAAGGGTCATGGGGTGGTTCCTGCCTTTAGACACTACTCTGGGTCATTTTCCATTCTTCCCTTGAGTCGTCTCTCCTGCCTCGTGACATCTCTTGCCAATTTGGTCATCGAAGGAAAGGCCAAGTAGGACCCTGGTGAAAGGGCCAGGCGTTGCTTGGACAGACCTGCTTCCTAGCTGGGTGACCCTGGGCAAGTCACTAAACCTCTCTGAGCCTCCGTTCCTTTGCTTGTAAGCAGGGGGCAGTAATAACAGGTGCTTCTCAGGGGTGTAGGAATTAAACAGCGGGCACCTGCTGAACTGTTTTAATAGGTGCTCCGCTGTCAGTAATAATTCCTGCCTGTGGAATGTTTTTAGGTAATTAAGTAATTCACCTGACCCAGCTCCTGGCCAGGCACACAAAGAACCTGGATTTTAGAGTCAGATACCCTCAGAATGGAGTTCTGAGTTCACCCCGGCCTCCGTTGTGTGACCTTGAGCCGGTCCCCTTTCTTGGTCTCGGTTTCCTCATCTAGACAATGGGCATGAGGCCAGAGGTGCCCACATCCGGGGAGCATTCAGTAAGCAGCTCTGATGAGGAGGTGGGGGCACAGAGGGGGTGACTTCCCGGCTTACTGAACAGTGCGAACGAGGGGACAGAGCCCAGGTCTCCGGACCCCCGGCCCACTGCTTGCCCTGCACCTCTGACCTGCATCCCGAGCAGCCAGGCACAAGCTCGCCTGGCAGTGTTGTGAGGTCATTCGTCCCTTGCATGAGATCCCGCCTTCCCACTCAGACCTGGGGCACTCACCTGGGACTGAGACGGGTCCTGTCAAGGAGCCACATCAACCAGCAGCCCCGACCCGGAGGACCCCGGTGAGCAATGGCCACCCTGGCCCAGCAGCCTCAGGCCCGACCCCCAGGGAAGGATACGATCATTTGCCGATCCAAAGGCGACTTCTGCCTCAGTTTCTCCAGCTTTTCCAGTTGTTTCATCTCGTTCTTCTGGACTTGTTTGAATTTCTTGATCTCGGCCTAAAGGGAAGAGGAGAGCTGTTTCCTGGATGTCCAGGCAGGCCAGACCCTGCCGGGCAGGCCCCGCTTACCCGTGTCTGCTTGATGTGTGCCCCATAGAGCTTCAGGGGGCAGATGACCTTGGTCTCCAGCCTCTCGACCTGGGGGAGCATGGACACGCAGAGAGTCAGAGCAGACAGGACCCCGGAGGTGCGTGGACCCTGGGGGCCTGCAGCCTGCATTTAGAGAGTGCTCTATGGCAGGAGCCTGTGGGGGGTTCTGGAAGCCTGAGACACACCCTGCCTTGCCCCTTCGGGTTGTGAGCACCCGCCTGCGCTCAGGGCTCTGCCTCCTGAAAGCTCGGGTAATACCTTTCGTCTCACGAGCCTCATTTCCTCACCTGTGAAATGGGTATACTGGGAGCCACTGTGATCCCAGTTGTCCAGCCTGCCTTACGACTTGGCTGAGGGGACTAGACAGACTCACTTGGAACATGAAAGAGCCCGGATTCAGAGCTTCCTGAGCTGTGTGTGGCCCCCGAGGGCAGAGCAGCCTCTGTGAGGGGGATGCCTCACACCTGAGTCAATGCCTAAATGCCAGACCTTGGAGCCCCCCATCCCTTTCCCTAGGGCTCCTTAAGACCCTGATTGCCGGCCACCACCCCAGGGGTCCTGAATCAGCACGTCCTCATTGTGGCCCAAGATTCTGCATTTCTCAGTTCACAGGTGAGGCTGGTGCCTTGAGCACCAGTGGCAGGGGGATCCCCAGAAATCTGGGCATGCGGATAGGCTGGGGGATCTGGAATCCCCACCAAGCCCCTTCCTCTTTCTTGTCAAGGCTTATGACCCTGCTGGAGTAAAACACAAATCTTAAATAATAATAAATTTCCCGGGAGTCAAAAGGAAAAGGGACTTCTCCCCTTGCTTTCCTTACAGCATTTTCTTTTAGAAAACCTACAACTGTAAATCCCTTTCTCTGTCCCTTTGGGACTTATGTAAACCTTTTTGAAAGCTAAATAAGATTCTTGATGGTTTACAAGCTGGGAATGGCAGGCATCTCTTTGAAACGTCAACATCAAAGAAGATGTGTCTCCCCGGGGAGTTTGCTCTGGGGCCTGGCTCCAAGCTCTGCCGACCTGCTGGTGACAGAGACAGAAGTTTTACTCTTCCTTGGGAGAGAGGTGATCTGTGGCACAGGTGCCACCCAGCTGCCGGTGAAGTACGGAGGTCCTGTGGAACCAACGGTGCCGTCTGGTCCCCTGTCCTGGTTTCTGTCCCGCTGTGCTGGGGAGCGAGGGTTCTACCTGCAGGCCCCGACGCGTGGCCTGCAGTGTGTCCTGTTTGGTGCTTCTTCAGAAGAGAAAACGGTTGGATCTTGTCTGCAGTCACACAAGGCTTTCCTGGGCTGGCAGGTGATGTGTATTTTTAATCCTCCCCCTAACACGCTGCTGCCTCCGTGCCCTCTCACCCGCCAGGGTCCTGGGCCCTGGAATGTGCCTCCTGCCTGGGACTCACGGAGCCGGCAGCTGCAGCCCTCAGGCCTTGCTTCCCGGGGCCCCCTGCCTTGTCTGGTCTTCTCCAACTGCCACAAAGCCTCCAGGCTCTTGATCCCAAAAAGGGTGGCGTGACCCCCAGGGAGAGAGCGGTGTGAGTGTCCACCCTTCGGGGATGCCTTTGGCAGAGGCAGGTCCTTGAGCTGGGGCCCCGGCGGTGCAGCTCCCCCCATCAGGCCCGACCCCCGCCAGGGGACTGGGGTCCTCCCCGGCCACCCCGCCTACCTCGGCCTGCCGGTAATCCTGCACCTTGGCCAGGTCCTCGGCGAAGTTCCTCATGGTGGCCCGCATCTCTGGGTGCTCAGTGTTGGCGAAGTCGGTGAGCTGTCTGACGAGCTGGTCAGCCTTGTCCCGCAGCCGAGCCGTCTTGCGGGTGTAGGCGGCCAGCAAGGAGCAGAACTGGCCAAAGTACTTCTCGGCATTGGTCACAGTGTTCTCCATCGCCCTCACCCGGCTGTCCCTGCGGAGGACGGGCCTGAGAGGCAGTTCTGGCAGGTCGGGACGGGGACACGAGGGTCTCCCCTGCGAAACTCCCCATCTAGCTGTCGAGCACCCCCCTGGCAGGTGTCTGGTCCCCTCCCCCAGTCATGCACATGGTTCTGTCCAGGCAGATGTGGGAGACCAGCCGGGTGGAGAGAGAGGCTGCTCAGACTGCTGACAGGAATGCCAAGGCTGCTTTGACTCCAAATCCAGCCTGAACCTCCCTGGGACCCTCCGGGGGCTTTGATCTTCCCGATGGAGTCATTCTTCCAACCACCTCTAGCTGCCAGGGCCCCTTCCCTCCAAACTCCTGATTCTGCTCCCTTCCCCCACTGCTGAGCTTTGAAATTCTCTCCCTTCTCCAAAGCCTGAAAATTTAAAAGAAAACTTAAACTTTTTTAGGGGGCCAGTTTTAGGTTGACAGAAACACATGAAGTGGAAAGTCCAGAGAGGTCCCATATGCCCTCCCCTCAGGGCGCACGTGGTTTCCCTATTATTACCAGGGGCTGCATTTTTAAAGAGCACGTAGAGTGGTTGGGAGAGACCCTCGAGTTGGCGATGCTCAGAGGAGCCCGGCACCAGGACATACAGGCGAGGGGCAGGCAGGCTGCACCGCCACATTGACAGGGTCTGGCCAGAGGCAGTGCCGTCAGGGACGATACCACAGGGGCGCGGGGTCGGGGGCCTTGGAGGCACCAAGAGGGGTTTCCCAGGTGGAGCCAAATGAGGGAAAGAGGGAATGGATCCTGTGAACTTGGCTACCCCAGAGCTGTGGGTGATAAATGCTAGAGAAGCAGAGGCCAGATTCTGGAAGGTTTCCTGGGCTTCCCTTGACCTCGAGGTGGGGTGCTGTGGGAGGGAGGGCACCCTTACTGCCACCCGGCCCCAGCAGGCCTGGCTGCCCCATCTCTCTTGGTGCATCAGACCCCCCAAACCCTGCTTCCCCTCCCCTCCCAGCCCAGGCCAGTGCAGGGCCACTCACCTGGAGAGAACAATGCTCATTGTGACCGGAGGCTCCAGCTGTCCTAGGCGAGGGGAATGAGGCCAGGGCCCCAGGGGTCCCACAAGCCAGGGAGGAGCGGGCGGGGCTGGGCGCAGCTGTGCAGTCTGGGCTCCAGGGACACTGGCACCTGGTTGCCAGGCAACATGGCCACCCACAGCCACCCTGGGAGGAGCCCCAGCTGGTTGCCTGGCAACCTCTCCCCAGGCCAGCCTTGCCAGCCTCGCACTGGCTGGGGGGAGGGGTCCCAGAGAGCCCCCATATCCTTCGTTTGAAGTTGGAAGTCCTGCAGAGCCAGGCAGTGTGGGGTTCTCTAGCACAGATCGGATTTAGGGCAGCTTGCCTGGGGCTCAGCCATGAGGGGCTGCCGCCCAGCCTTCCCCCAAATTCTGGGAGCAGCCGGCAGGGTCCTAGGATACCTGGTTACCTGGGAGCGGCTGTAGGGGAAAGCACAGAGTCCATCTGGGAGGTCCTGGAGCCTTGTAGCTGAATGGAGGGGACAGGGACCCCAGCCCAAAGGGACTTTTTTAACATTTCAGTCATCGTCTTGTTATTCTCTCCCTTATTTATAAAAACAGTTCTTGCTCATTGTTAGAAAAGTAAGAAAGTAGAGAGAACCCGAAAGGAATTCCCAGACCACATGATGAAGCTGTATTAAGGTGCATGTTTTACTAAGTGGAAGCCGTGTACCGCGTGCACGTTTCACCTAGAGAAGGACAAAGGTGTTGACGCTGTAAGGGATAGGGCGGGCGGAGGGGCAGGTGTGGTCCAAACACGCCGAGCTGCTGCTGTCACGGGGTTCCCTCGCTGCGTCTGTTCCTCCTGGTGCGTCGGCAGGTTTCCAGAGTGGAGAGCTTTTTTCTTTCTTTTTTTTCCTTAAGCACAGATAAAAGCAAGGACTTAAGAGTCCACTAAACACAGGTTTAAATCCCAGAACCCAGCCCTACTATGGGACCTTGAGCAAGTCACCTCCCCTATAAAACGGGATCGTGACAGTACCTTGTTGCCTGGTCCTCGTTAGCAGAAAGAAGTCTCTGGTGTGATGGTAAAGGGACAGGGCAAGGCCAGACTTCCACAGCGGTTCTGTGCACGTCGGCCCAGCATGGTGATGGCTCCCCCGCAGCGGGTCCTGGGTGTCCCACCGCCCTGTGCTGCTGCCTGCCCGCTCCCTACATTTCGCTCTGCCCTATGTGCCCTTAGGCTCACCCCTGCAGGATGCTGGGCAGGGCAGGGGCTCCTGTGCCCCCCACTCTGCGCACCAGGTCCCGTCCCTCTCAGGTTCTTGGCCCCCTTCACTCTTGGGGCTGTGCTGAATTGAATAGCGTCTCTCCCAGAACGTCCCCCTGGAACCTCCGGAAATGAGCTTATTTGGAAAGAGGGTCTTTGCAGATAGAACCAGCTGCGATGAGTCATACTGGAGTGGGACGAGCTCTAGTCCAACAATTGGTGTCCTTATAAGAAGAGGAAGAAGAAACCCAGGGAGACGGCTGTCTGACACAGGGGCTGAGACTGGAGGGACATGGCCACTGGTCAAGGATGGCCAGCAACACCCGGAGCTGGAAGAGGCACGAAGGATCCTCCCCTGGAGCCCTCAGAGGGAGCTCAGCCCTGCCCCCACCTTGATTTTGGACCTCTGGCTTCCAGACTGTAGCATAAACCTCTGTCATATTAATACTTGTTTTGGTATGGTGGCCCCAGGACCCTTGCAGGTCCCTTCCCTCCCTGCAGCGCTGCTGTGTTCCCACATGGCCAGCCTCTCTCCCCATGGGGGCTGTGGCCTACCTGTTTTCTCCAGGTCTTCTGACTTCACACGGGTTCCCTATACCTTGATGATCCCTTTGGTCAATGAATTCCGTCCTGAGCAAGCCTGGCGGAGTGTCTTGTCCATGTTAAGAGGCGCCCACAATGAAGGTGGCACTTTTGCCCTGGGTTCTGGATCTGGTCCCTGGTCAAACAAGCATGCTGCTCTGTGTCCCTGTTCCTCTACACTTCTTTCTGCCAGCTTCAACACCAGCAAGCCTCTCCTCCTCCTGGAGAAATGCCCCCCAGCTGACTCCCCCAACCCTCCTCTCTTCTACTCCCCCCCCCTGCTCGGGGAACTTTCAAACAAGCGGCCTTTCCTCGCTCGGTTCCCTTCACTCCCTCTTGTCTTTCCTCATTGTCACTATATCCAAGGCCATGGCCCTGGCCCGTGGCATCCAGGCCAACAGCCTGCTCAATGGATTTTGACCTTTCCAGCTCCCACAATCCCAAGAGCCAACTCCTTAAAACAAGTCCCTCATTTTTTTGAGGGGCTGGTTCTGTCCCTCTGGAGACCCCAGCTCTTGTAGGGCGAGGAGAAGCTACAAAGGTCTGCAGGCTTCTGCCCTCCGGCGGGGGGGCGTCTGTGTAGTCGGTGATGGCCACAGGAGGGCAGCAGAGACCCCCTTATGAGGGCCTCTGGGGCACAGGACAGTGTGGTGGGGGACCTGGAAACCCAGCACTGGGAGCACCGCCCAGAAGAAGCCCCCTTAACACTGATGGCAGAAAGCGCAGTTTGGGGGGGTGGTTGTCAGCGAGAAAGGGCGACGTTTTAGTTCATGTCTTAGAAACTTAAAGGAACTTCGAAAAATGAAAACCACCTTCCCATAGGGCCACATAGAGACCTCTTGCGGCCGGAGAGGGAATAGCTGGGGGACGGGGAGCTGCAGGGTGGCAGGTGCCCCCTCCTGCCACCTCCCGCTTCTTCTCCACCCCACCCCCCTTCTCAGGGTCGGGCTGCTCTGAATCCTTGAGAAAAATTGAACACAGCCGCTGGAACGGGGCGGGGCAGGGGGGGGCTGTGTAGAGCCCGTGGGCTCAGTCTCTCTTCCCTATAAACATATTTCTGCCGAACTCTACAAGGGATGCAGACATCCTGACCCTCTGCCCAGACCCCAGTGTCTGCAGGCTTCTGCCCTGACCCTACAAAGAGCAAGGACATTCTCCTACGAGCCCTCATGGGGCTGTCACACCCAGAAAATTAACCCGAACGCAATACCCACTCTCAAAATTCCCATGTCCCCCACCGTCCCATGCGTGTCCCTGAGTGCTGGCTTTCCTGCTAATTCAAGAGGAGTTGCAGTTCCTGCCTGAGTCTATCTGGTCTCCTTAAATTGGGAACTGCTCATCAACCTTGTGGATACTGACTTTTCTATTTTGTAACTTTTCATTTTGAAATCATTTCAGTTGTACAGAAATCATGCAGAACGCTTTCACCCAAATTCCCCAGTTGGGAACATTTTACTGATTTTACTTTGTCTTACCATTCTCTTTCTCTTTCTGTGTGTGGGTGGTGTTCTCTGATCTACTCGAGAGCCAGCTGCAGACCCGATGGCCCTTTACCCAGACACTTCACGGGTGTTTCCTAAGAGCAGGACGGGCCTCGTGCAGCCACAGTATAAATGGCGAAATCAGGAAACTAACATGTTTTTTTTTCCTATTATCTCATTGACCGACTTTGTTCAGAATTCACATTTGTTGTCCTAATAATGTCATTTTGGTCAAGAAGCAAACATCGTTTTCGGGCTCACCTGCTGTCTCTAGCTGGCCTGATCCTGACGTGTGTGTATACTCTGGGCCAGTTGTTTTAGAGAACATTGCTCCATTTGGGGTCACTGATGTTTCCTGAAACATTGCGTTGTACACTTGGGAGGAGTGCTCAGAGCTGGTCCTTGGTCTGGGCTCAGTCGCTCCTCTGTCTGGGATCAGGTGCTGCTGATGGTCCCCTCTGCTCCGGCTCTGGGCTCCTGGTAGGGACACAGCCCTACACGAGCACACAGGTCCTTGCCTCATGGAACTTTCTGTCCAGGGGGCCAAGTCTTGGCTCCTGGCTGGGACCCAGGACAGGCCAGGACTCCTCCCTGAGCCTCGGTGAAGTAGGGATAATAATCGTCCGCCCTCATCGTGTCACTTTGGGGTGATACTGGGAAGGACTCTCGGTGTCTGGGTATAGTAACCCAGGGCAGGACGGAAGTGGCAGGTCCAGGTGGGCAGAGGGCCTATCAGGGCCCGCGGAGGCCCCGTCCCCACATGGAGTCCAACCTCACTGGCTCAGGGAGCTCTTTCCTCCCAGGATCCAAGCCTCAGACATTGTCAGTGCAGCCAAAGATTGAATTAGTTGTTTTTTTCCAGCAGCCACATTACACTGTGCGGACATTTCACAGACTGTGCAAAGCCAGCAGGCTAATGCACAGACTCGGGGGGGGGGTTCATTTGGGGCCTCTGCAGACCCCACAATTGGCAGTGGTTTTGTGACCCTGCCAAGCCCCAGCATTTCTGCCGATTCTGAGTCTGGTTTGGGGGATGTGTGCATGGATCTTGGGGGTCGTGCTAAGAGGCAGGGGGGATGGGGTTAGGTGGGGCCCCTCTCTGGGTCCTGGTTGGTGAAGGCAGTGGGATGGACCAGATCCCCTGGGAAATGGCTCCATCCCAAATGGGGAGGCACTGGGGGACATGAGGGCCGCCCAGGATGGGTATGGCTGGAAGGGGCATTAGAGAAGCCAATGCCAGAGTATTGTTCCCTGGGTGCCGGGCCTTGAATTGGCAAAGAGCAATAAGGAATGGGGCAGAGTGTCTCAGTTCCGTGCGCTGGGCAGTCTCTGGAAGGGGTGCGGGTGGGGCTCTCATCCAGACTCTGCCTCCTGCTCTGACTCCTGACCTCCAGGACATGAGAAAATAAGTATGTGTTGTATTAAGCCCCAAGTTTGTGGCCATTTGCTACCACAGCCACAGGAAACCCCCTCTAAATTCCAAGCTTGGTCATCTATCCCTTCTCTGGGTCTAGCCACAGAGAACACAGAGAAACCCTGAAGGGCCAGAGAACTGGTGGGGGCACCTGTCCAGGAGGCGCTGATTGTGGAGCCCCCACTGCCCTCATGAGCTTTAACAAGCTCCCCACTCCTGGACGTGGGCCCTAAGCTCCAGATCGGACCCCTGGCACTTTGCTCCTGTTCTTCCCGTTGCCTGAACCCTGATCCTCAGCCCACAGAGCCGCAGGAGGAGGACTGTGGAGCCAGAGTGCCCAAGTCCAAATCCAGCCCTGCTGAGTGCTGTGGGGCGGTACTCACTCTCTCTGAGCCTCAGTTCCCTGCCCAGTATAATAAGGATGGGATGTGTCTGTTCTACTGGGTTCCCAGGGCATCATGTGAAATAATATCCATGAAGCTCTTTGTCACCATGCCTGATTATGTCACTTACTCTTCCCATCTTTAAGGCCATGTTCAAAGGCCTCCCGCTCCTGGGCTCTTCCCTCTGACTGCAGACAACCCTTTGGGTCTCATGTACCAAGATACGGGTTTAGTCACCTGTAATGACAATACAGTTGCTAAAATTTGGGGGGCTCTTACCCTGGGCCAGGCACTAAGCTAAATAGTTTACATTTGCACATTGATACATGCCACAATTACTATTATGCATAATAATTATCAGTCTCATCTCAGAGTCTCATCCCAGCCTCTCACACAGAGTAGGTCCCCTTCAGCCCCCGTGCACTTGACTGCAGTTCCACCCCCCAACCAAAAAATGGTATGTCATTTAGAAATAGTATTGCCACAAGTAAAAGGAAACCCCAAATAATCATAGCTTTAGGAACATGGACATTTATTTCTCACTTGTGTGATGTCAGGATGTCAGAATCTAGATTTCTTGCATCTGATTCTTCTGTTGGATTCTATTCCTAGAGTTGACTCATGGTCCAAAATGGCTGCTGGAACTCCAGCCATCACATCCACCGTCTATCTAGTAAGAAAGAAGAGAGGGTCAAAGAAGACCATGCCGCTTTCTTTATTTAAGTTGTACATATCAGTTTGTGTTCATATCCCATTGGCCAGAACCAAGTCATAACCACACCTAGCTGCACAGGAGGCTAGGGAATATAGTCTAGGCTGTAGGTCCCCACTTTTGGCAGGGCCCACATCTACCAACTCCCCATGGATTCCATTGGCACGCACATCCACAAAAGCCCCAGCTTCAGGAAGCTTGATGGAGACTCCGTTGGTCTTTCTGAATGGGAACCCAAAGTCAGGGATCTGGGGAAGTTGGCAGACACCCTGTACTCTCTAGAACTCAGAGCTCATGTGCTGACCAAGCACCAGTGACAGGCCTGATGTCCTGTCTTTCTCCAGGCCAGTGGGTTCCCTGGGCTCAAGATCATATTTGTGGCATGCCTCACTGCCTGTCTGCGGTCTTGACCAAACAATTAGAAGGGACTCTCAGATTTCTTCAAATGAGCAGAAGAAAAGAAAGAAAACCCAAAATATGTTTCCCTTGGAAAACCTGGGGATGATTTCAAAACCTGATGATGCTCAAGTCGGGAAAGGGTTGGAGTTGCTGCTATCTGGGCCCACCAGATAGAAAAGTCCGGAATGCTGTAGGGGAAGGGCCCTGGAGGGGAGGGCTCAGGAGTGGTCAACTTGCCCTGGGGAGACCATGCTGTGTGACCTGGACAGGTCACTTTCCCTCTCTGAATCTCATGTTCTGATCTGTATGAGGGTGGGACCATGTGTCCTCCCATCTTTGCTACCCTGGAGATCTGCCCACATCCCACAGACCCCCATACTCTGACCCCCAAACAGCTTCCGATGGGCAGAAAGCCCTCATCTCCTAGCTCAGCACCATCCTGGAACGCTAGGCTCCTGAGAGCTGGGCTCCATTTCCTCTCCTTCCTTCCTTCTGCTGGACTTCTGGACGCACAGACATTTCTGTAGAACTGGACAGCCTTACCCGCCCAGGCAAAGGGAGCATGTAGGAGCAGTTAGCTCCCTGCCAGGGAAGAGAGGGAAGGGTGATGCAGAGCAGGAAACCCCAAGACACAGCTTACTCATATTTTTTTACAAAGCATTTCCCCCTAATTATAGAAGATCCAGAAACATAGGTAGAGAGAGAACAGTCCATACTCCCCCATCCAGAGGCATCCATCAGTACCATGTGGAAACATTTCTTTACCATCTCTTCGGTGACTACAGTCTCCTACTCTTTGCATATCATAGGCATTTCCGGGTTCTGCACAAACTGCATTGGCGTGACTTTTGTTATTTTCCACCTTTTTGTTAAGAAAGATTTCGAGTATATAGATCAATGGAAAACAGGATGCCGCAGTCTGTCAACCCACCATAGAGGTTTGGGAAAGGTCAGGTTTCTAACAGTGCAAAAGCCAGCCCAACAGCCTTGCTGGGCGCTCTGGGCCCCTCTAGGATGGGGGAAGGTCTCCAGGAGCCTGTGTCCCATGAGTTCGGGACCCTTTCCCTCAGTGGGAGGGAATCACCAGGGCGTCCCCCTGCCCCCCTCCAGTGGCGATCCAGTGCCGAGTGCTCCCAAGTTTTCTCCAGCCACATCTCCACGACAGCTGCTGGTAGAATACCACCACCGATTGGGGAGGGCGCCTGTGGCCCCCATGGCTGGCCACATGCCAAAGCAGGCCTGGGTGACATTTCCATAGTCCAAAGCAAACAAATGGGGAAGATCATGGAAAATGGAAAACGCGACAATCTACTCACCAAGTGCGGCTGATCCCAGTTTAAAAAAAAAATCCCGAACTGCTGATCTCCTTTGCTTTGGCCAGGGTCATGTGTCTCCTCTTCGGTGCAAAGTGGCAGTGGCTGGAAGTGGTATTTTGAAAAATGTCCTCATTTGGCAAAACACAAAGTTGGCAACCCTATGTTGGTCCCCAAAATTGAAGGAAAGAACGAATCACTAACGTACGGCGTTTAGAGCCGTACTGGGGACGGCCATCTGGGGTATCTCAGTCTCTCGCTCACCGCCTGGCCTGTTCCAGGGCCCACCAGCCCAGGGCCTCCAGAAGGTGGGGGGGCAGGACCACCTGGGACACAGGTCAGCCTCAGAGGTCTGTGCGGGGGAGGGGGAACCCCACCCGGTGGCAGGGATCCGTCTGTGTGGGACGATGATGTGGCACATTGGTGCCTGTTCTCCAAATGAGGAAATTGAGCTGGGGATGGTCTGTTCTGTGCCTGAGAAGAAGACGACTGAGCCAGCACCAAAGCCCGAGACTCCCCTCCCCACTGTGTCTTGATGCCACCAGTCAGGAAAATGCAGAATAATAATGTGGGGGAAGCCCGCGCAGACGCAACAGCTCACTCTTGGGCCAACTCAGGATATTTTTTTAAAAGTTCCCCAAATGGAGGTCTTCCTATCACAGCATTTTATTCAAGTAAGGATTCTGTAACACACACACACAGCTATGAGCTCAGAAGACAGCTGTCCCTTCCTGCTGATGTGTTCTAAGCATGTGGGGTCCTTACTTCGTGCCTCTGTTTTGAGCTCCTGGTAACTTCAGCCTGTTCCTCACTGACCCCCAGCCCACCTTTTGGGGACTGCCACAACCAAAGTGCTTGGTTCGAATTCTAGCTCTTCTGCCTCCCAGTCGGGCGACTGTGGACCAGTTCTGACCTCTCCAGGCCTCAGTGTCCTCACCTGTAGAATGGGAATAGGAAGACAACTGCCTTCCTTGTGGGAGGGTTAAAACCACCACCGCAGTCTGACATCGTCTGGCGCAGATTAAAGGCTCCTAAGTGTCCCTGAGCAGGGGGATGAGCAGGGCCTTGGGTAGAAGCTTCCTGGTGGAGCTGGGAGCACAGTGGATGTGAGCCAGTAAAGTGGGAAGGCACCCAAGAGCAACTCTGCTGACTTCAGGTTCCACTGAAGCCCGCGGCCACCGTCCAAGCCGCCTCTGTCAGAGGGAACGAAAGTGACCTCCCTGCCGGCTCCCCGATACCATGGGGACGACTCAGCGTCGCTGGACAGAACTTCTTTCTTGAAACAGTAAGTGCTGAGCGCTTGCGTTTCCTCTCTCTCAGGGCGGCCTCAGCACATCCGCCCCGATGAATTGATGTCCCGCCACATTTGGCTGAGATGACCGCCTCCGAGGCCAAGTCGCGGGGGCTGGGCCCCAGCCAGGCCAGGGCACCATCCAGGAGCAAAACTGCAGCGCTGGGGCCTGGCCATCACCCCCACCCCGAAACCAAGGCCCTCCTGGACGGTCACTGTGAGGATGGGGTCTGCCTGGGCCGGGCTGAAGCCGCAAGTTGTCAGAGCAGAGCTCGCCAAGGACTTGGAAATTTCCACATGATGCCAACGTCGCTGTGGCTTTCAGACGTCTCACTGATAAAAAAAAAAAAAAATCTTTAGATCAAAGCAGCACGCAGTCAGGATTCATTCGACACTATTTTTGTCAGGAGCAGCTGCTCTGGGCTGGGCCCCGGGGACCGCAGGGGACAGGACAGGTGCTCTCCCCGACTTCCTGGAATCTCAGGCTAGCGGGAGCCCCCCTAGCTGGAGCACCACGGGTTAGTTCTGGGTGGGTGAGGACTACATTCTACATTCGTAAGAGCAGGGAGGGAGGGAGTTCAGAGCCGAGAGGAGTCACCCTCACTGTCGTGGTTGGAATCAGACGGACAGACAATAACCTGGGGGGTGGGTTTGCAGAGAGACCAGAACCCACGTGCACTGCCCACGGGCGTGGAAACGGCCCTTCCTCCAGAGGCTAAACACACACTAACCGCATGACCCTTCCAGTTATCTGTCCAAGACAGATGAAAATGGCCACAGAAATGTGTTTGCGAGTGTTCACAGCAGCACTGTCCACAATAGCCAGAAAGTGCCAACAGCCCACGTGTCCACCAGCGGGTGAACGGATAAGCGAGTGTGGCTTGACCTCGCCGTGGGATGTTGTCCAGCTCTCGCGAGGAACAGAGCTCTGACACAGATGGCCGGGCCCTAAAAACACCCGACTAGGTGAAAGAAGCCAGTTTTGAAAGACCTACGTATGGTGTGATTCCATTTATGTGAAATGTCAAGAATAAGGACATCAGACAGAGTAGATTAATGCTTGCCAGGGCCGGGGGAGGGAGAGAGGGGTGACCCTGAAGGACACGGGGTTTCTTTAGGAGGGTGAAGAAAATGCTCTCGGTGATGGGTGCGCACCCCTGTGACTACGTCGCGGACTGCTGGGGGCGCTCGGTGGGTCAGGCGTCTGACTCTAGATTTCCGCTCAGGTTATGATCTCAGAGTCGGGCCAGGCGCTCGGTGTAGAGCCCACTTGAGAGAGTCTCTCTCCACCTCGCCCCTCCCCCCCACATGTGCACACCCTCTCTAGCAAACAAAATCTTTTTTAAAAAACTGCTGAATGGTACCCTTTAAAATGGAGGATTTTCTCATATGTGAATGATACCTTAATACTAAAAACAAGGCGGAGGAAAGAGCTGGGAAATGGGGGCTTTCAATCTCTCACGGCTTTCTCGGCTCTTGTGTCCTGGAAAGTACACACAGTATTCGTGCCTTTGAAACTTCCCAGGCCTTCAAAGCCAATGACTCCAACGTCTTCTTCAAGGTCTTTTTGCTGGAGGTTATTTCTATGGCCTCGACTGTCCAGAGAAGGGGCCGGTACATTTTGAGCACAGTTAAGTGGCCCACAAAGACATGTGAGGAAGAGCAGGGAAATCTGAGATGGCCACCTCTTTGTTTCTCTCTGGAGGTCTGAACGCCAGCCAAAGCCTTTTGCCCTTCAAAGCCAGCCCTTGCTGGCTCCTCTCAGTTTAAATGTGTAGCCTTTTCATGAAAAAGAATAGAGAGACTACTGCCAGGTACTGTTGGGCAGGTTGTCTACTGTGCAACATTTATTGAACATTGGTATATATGAGAAACTGTACCGAGCACTTTACCTATGATGAACTCTGCTTAATCCTCCCATTCACCCTTCAGTGAGAGTTATCCTCAGTTTATGAAGACAGGAACCTTGGGAAGTTTCATGAGTCCCCAGATTCATCCTCCTCTCACAGTGGCTTTGGGAAGGATGCAACTCTGGCAGGAGTCTGACCTTCCTGCAGAGCAGGTCCTGCCTGACCCCCTAGGTCGCCCAGGGAGCCTGCGGCCTGCCTGTAGCTGGAAAGGCAGTGGTGAAGCACGCAGGCCAGGCATCAGCAGGACAACAGGACCTGGTCCAACCTTGCTGGCTCTGCTCTTATGGAAGCTCTTTAATCTCTCTGGACCTTGATTTCCTCGTCTGTACAGTAGGCAGTGAGAATATCTTTCTAGAGCTGGTGTAAGGATTGAACAATTTAACATAGGCAGAGAAACCCCGGTCCACGGTAGTGTTCAGAGTCATGTGTTGGCTGCTTTTTCCCAGCAGTCCCTGAGGACAGGGGGCTCAGCTGTCCTGTTCATAGGGATACCCAGTGTCCTGTGCAGTTCTCGGCACGTGGGAAGCCTGGAATTAATAGTGTTTGAACAAATGAATGAGTGAGTTCTTCTTAGTGCAGAGTCGGGGCTGAGACTGCAGGAGGGGCCTCTGGAAGTCACCAGACCCTGGTCGAAGAGGCCACAGCCCCCAGATGCCCCCGCCTGGGCAGAGGTCGGGCTCTCCGTGGGTGGTCCTGCCCTGGAGTTTGATCAGCACAAAGCCTAGAGAATGTAGCTGGAGGGGCCACCGTGCAGTGGGGGAGCTGGAGGGGGAGACCTGGCCTCTCCCGTTCCGGCTTTGCCAGCGCCATGACCTTCTCCACCTGGTCCTGTCTGTCTCACTGGCTGCCCTGGCCACCAGGGACTCCGCGGGGCCGCCTGGCTTGCCTTTCACATGGAAGGGGCACCTTCCCCATCTGTACCACCTCTCTGGGACGTGCCTCTCCGGCTCTCAAATTACATCCCATTCACAAAGAACAATCTTGATCTTAAAACGGGTGAGCACATTATGGGGGAAAAAAGTGAGGTGGAAAAATGTGGTCAGAGAGCGAGCAAGCTGGGATTGGGGCACAGGAAATCGCTACGCCCTCCCCCCCTTCCACCCACCCACACACACATGCCAGTTGGGGAGTCTTTCCATCTGCTGCGTGGGCTTCTAGTCTCTGAGCTGCCCGCTGTTTGGAGGGGGTTGTGGGGGCTGAGCCAGGGAGGCCAAGAAATTCAGAAGTGGAGCTGCTAATCAACCATCACCCTGTCCTTTCTTCTTGGCCAGGGTTGCCAAGTACAGTTGAGCAGGTTGTTCACCCTGTGAGAGTACCTGGCTCACTCCAACAAGTCATGTGCCCTGGTATGGAGCTCTGTTACCCAGCTGGAGCATCTTTCCCTCCCATACAAAGGTAGTGCATGGACTAGTGATCCTGGCTCCTGTCTCTTTCCTTCTAATATGCCTAAAACAGAACTTGACTAAGGGTGACCCCCTCCCTCTAATACTCCCCATGGTTCTCACTGACCTACAGGATGATAATAAAAAACACATTTCCTGGCCACTCACTATGTGCCAGACTGTGCTAAGGCAGTTTGCGTGCAGTGTTCCTTCCCTACCATCACACACACTCTTCACATTGCAAAGCATAATCCGTATACAGAAAACAATATAACATGTGTACATCCTGTTTAACAATCTATAAACACTTTAAAACGTCACACAGCCCTGTGATGTCCCCACTGTTAGCATCCCTTTTTCCAGATGTGGAGACTGAGACCTAGAGAGGGTAAATTGCAGGCCTGAGATCGTCCAGTTGGTGGTGGGGCAGGATTAGAACCCAGGCATCCGGCTACATGAGGCTATAGGGATCTCGTGCTGCTTTACCTCAGGGAGGCCTTGCGACAACCTTCCAGCGACTTCTCTCATTGCGCTCATTTTCCAGATGGGACCCTGAGGTCAGAGGCATCACGCGTTTGTCCAGGGCTCCAGACCCAGTGTGGAGGAGGCCATACTTACACTGTTGCACTGTCCCCATGCATGCAGTAGGTGCCGAATAAATGTCTACTTGAGGGTGGCAGGTGTAGGAAAGCACACCAGCAGTCAGGCACCTCTCCAGACAGCTCTGAGCCTGCTGGGGGCCCTTCCTCTCCTCTCGGCTCCTCCCAGTGCTCCTTGTGCCCAGGGGAGGCTTGTTCCAGGGCAGAGTCCTCTTGGGTGGCCAGGCATAGGAGTGGGGACTTTGCCTTCTAGTCCCTTTCCCCCACTGAGCCCCGCACATAATAGGACCTAGATGAACACAGTAGGACCTAAATGGAGTGGAATCCCGGGCAGCTGCAGGAGCCAGTGTTCCAGTTCCTATTGCCTGGTCATGAAACCTTGGGAAGGGTACTTCTCTGCCTGAGATCTTGGTCCCTTCACCTGCAGGATGGGGTGAACAGCTTGCCCTCCACTCTGTTGTTTGACTTCCACGGCCTATGCCCTGTCCTGAGCCTGGGAATGGGCCAGCGCACAGTAGGCATGCAATCATTGCTTTCTTTCCTGGGCTGGAGACCCCAGCAGTGGCAGGACTGGGGTGCAGACAGATCCGGCGGCCTGCACAGAACCGGAGACTGCTTTTCACATTGAATCCTTATCCACGTGGCCCCACAGGCTTATTCCTGCTCTGGGATTTTTTTTTCCCCTGTTGCATCTGTCAGTATCATAAATACTTGCAAGGGGAAGAAAAAATTCCCCCAGACTTTACGTCAACACAAACAGCCGTAATTGGTCCTGGAGCCTCATAATTCTCCGATTGTCTTGACCGTGTGTATCTGGGAAATTCACAGCAGTAAAGGTGAAGGGTGTTTTCATTCGTAAATTGAAGTGGAGGCTTTGTCTTCAACTGAAATTTGGCTCCAGCCCCTCGCCTTGGGGCACTTTTTCTATGTGTGTGCAGAAATCTGACTTATCACTTTCTTAGGGGAAGGAGAAAATGCATGAATATTTAATTATTCTGCCGCCAAAAGGGGAGGGTTAGAAGCTAAACGAATAAAGAACTGGATTTTTCATTGCAAAGGCCAAGGCAGGATCTGATCGAGCTCTTTGGATTTTCCCTCGTCCTCCCCCCTCTTCGTCATGTTGGGGGCCACAAGCTGTCATGTTTCTGCTACTCCGGCGTCTCTAGTTTTGGAAAGGACCAGCTGTGGGCGAGTTTGGGTAATTTCCGGTTGGTTCTTCTGGGCTCCTTGGCATATTTTGTTTTGGTTGCAACAAACATAGGAGAAGGGGTGGCGGAGGTGGGCGGGGGATGGAAGAGGGGAGGTAAGGGCCAAGCACGTCTTTGGCCAAAGAATTGCCAGCCCAGAGGGAAGAGGTCGGGGGGGGGGTGCCTGTGGCTGACCTGTGGCTGACAAGGCTAGAACATTCTGCAACGTGGAAGCCAAAAAATTCCGAAAGAAACATTCTGTAGCTTCCAGCCTGTAAGAGGAGGAAGAGGATTTCCTCTTTGGGCAGCTTCTGGGGGCTCCAGGGGAGGGCCCCCATCAATGGCGGCCCCTCTGGCGTCCAGCGCTAGAGGGGTGGGGAGTGGGGGCGGGGGACAGGAAACGGGTCAAGAGTCTGGGCAGGACCAAATTTGGAGATACTCAGGGGCAAGAATTTTAGCCCAGGCAGAACAGGACTGTGTAGGAGCAGGCCATCCTCCAGCAACCGTGATCCTGGGAAGAGTTGCGTCTGCCTCTTGGGAGGGTAAACTGAGGCTCAAAGACGCTCCATGTTGCAGAGTACATTTCCAGCAGAGATGCGTATCCAAGGAGATGAAACACCAATACCACTTGCTGAGCACCAACTGTGCACCATAGACTTCCAGTACGTTCCCTGAATCTTTAGCATGCCCTGCAAGGGACAGGCCCTGAGGCACATAAGACAGACAGGGAAACTGAGGCTCAGAGAGGTGAACAGTGTGGCCTAGACTCCTTGGAAAGAGTTTAAAGTGTACAATTATAGTCTCAACAACAACAGTATACCGAACATCAAGGCATGCAGTATAAACTGTTGAACATAAAATAATGGGGCATTCAAAATTTCTGTAACAACCATTAGGGATAATTAAGACAATTGCATTACTTGGATTTTGTTAGGTCATGTCCCTCTGTTGCCATATGACAGAAAACTGGCATGCTTGATGTGCAGTCAGCCTAAATGTCACATCAAGCTATAATAAAAACACAAAAAGATTTTTTTTAATGAATAAAGATGTCCACAATGCCAACAGCATCCCCTTAGACATGGCACCTTGTACAGTGAACAACCTGAACAACTGTCCACAGCGCCCCTGATGCATAAGCAGATTTGAACTTGGGGCGGCCTTCCAGAGCCTCGGTACCACCCAGGCTCATTCCATGATTTAACTGGCTTGGGATGTGGCTGCACCCCTGCTCCTAACCACAAGGACAAAAAGCACTGATGGGTTAGAAAGGAACAGAAGGAAGAGAGGGTGCCGGGATTATACAGCTGGTCATTATCAACACATGGGTCCACTTACTTGTGGATTTTTTTCGACAAGTACAGTACGGCACCATAAGCAGCATCTTATGATTTTCTTCTCTCTTGCTTACTTTATTGTAAGAAAACAGTGCGTGAAGCGTATAATATCCAAAATACGTGTTAATTGACTGTTCCTGATATCAGTGAGGCTTCTGGTCAACAATAGGCTATTAGGGGTTAAGTTTTGGGGGATCAAAAGTTATACACGGATTTTCTACTGTGGGGAGAGTAGTTGGCACCCTTGACCCACCCTCCCCCACGTATACAGGTGGTATCCCTCTCTCCCCAGGGCTAATACAGGGCTTGTCACACAGTGGGTGCTCCTGAGTGCGGCCGGAATGAACCAGTGTACATGTGAACGGAAACTAAGCCCACATCCCCTCCCCTCCCTCCTCATCTGCAGCCCATGAAGCACTGAGCCTGGGCATGGTGGCAGTTGGAGGCGCTGCAGTTGGAGACCCCACTAAGTCGGGGGAATGGGAGCCAGTTCCCACAGGCCCCGGGACACAGTGAACCGTGTGAAAGCCACCAGCCAGAACCTCTTGTAATCAGGGACAATGCTTGGCCCTCAGTCCCGAAGGACATCCCGGGGTCTCCGGAGACGAGGGCCGTCCTGCCAAGTGCCCTGGCCTTCTGCCCACCCGGCACTGCTTTCCGAGGGTGGGACCCACCTGGCGACTCCTTCCTTCCAGCTGCTGGCTCCGGGGGTTCCGGCCACACCTTTCCTGTGGCCGCCCCTTCTCTTCCCGGCCCCCACCCTGCTGGCCAGGCAGCTCCATTTTCTGCCCGCCACCACCCTCAGCCCTTCGGGGCTGCTCCCCTGAAAGGAGGGGAGAGCAGGGGTGGTGCTGGCTGGGACCTGTGTGCCTGGCTGGCTTGTCACGCTCTGGGGGGTGGCGAGGGGGGTTCTGAGTTGGGGCACCCGTCTGTGTGATAACCAGCACATGGGCACCCTCCACACAGACTCCCTGGGGCTTTGCTCAGTGGTCCATAGGCAGGTGTCACCCTCCCTTGACAGATGGGGAAACTGAGGCTTCAGGGCTTGAGTGACTTGACGAGGCAACATTAGCTGAGGCTCCCAGCAGTGGGCAAACCTTAAGCTCAGGCCCATCTACCTCCAAACTGGGAGTGACTGACCGCTGCACTGTCCTGCCTTCCAGAGGGGAACCCAGGACTCAGCCGCACACTCAGGCTGTATCTGTGCTTCTCATGCCTGGTAGAGCTGCCGGAGCCATGTTAGAGTCAGAGACCCAGACCCGCCCCGCCAACTTCTGGCTCTGGTAACATCCAACAAAACCCTGAATGGGCCAGAAAGTCAAGTGGCCTTTGCCCAAAGAGCAGTTCTTGGGGGGAGGCCAGAGTGATGGAATATTCTGGAAGACAGGCCCTGGGTGTGGGTGTGTTACCACATACACCTGGTGGGCAGATGTCTCCCAGGAGCTGGGCTGTCAGGGAGAAGAGGGCAGGGCAGGCGAAAGAAGCGAAGGGAAGGGAGGCAAGGACCGAAGTCAAGCCACAAGACCAGGCAGCTGTATGTTCCCCGAGTGAAGGGCAAGGAGGAGAAGAACGGGCAGCTCCTGGGCGAGTGGACCCCCAGGGCCTGGAGGTGTGTCTTCCCTTCAGCCCCCCAGCAAAGCCTTATCAGTAGGAACCACTGTGCTGCGGGGGGAAGAGCCCTGGTCTGGGGGTCAGGAGAGCTGCATCCTGACCCAATCCCATCACTTCTTAGCAGCTGTTTTCCGGGGCAGCTACATCACCACTCTGACCCTCAGTATCTTCATCTGGAAAGTGAGCAAAGCATAGTGTCTACCTCACTGGTGGGGAGGGCTGGTGGTTGTGAGGAGCAGACAAGCCATCATGATGAAAGCCAAGTGTTTCTTGGTGTTCCCACAAGTTGGAAAGAGAGGAAGAAGGTTTAGGCCATCCCAGGAGGTCAGTTTGAGGGTTGAGGGAAAGAATCCTCCATTTCCTCCGGGGCTTGGCCTTAGTTTGGCCCACTTCCTGCTTCGAAATGCCGCTCCTTTAACTTCTCCATTGTTCCGCTGCTTCACCAGGGCCCAGCCTGGCCAGGGTGGTTTAACTGTCCTCAGCCTGAGTCTTAAGGCAAAAAGAGGCCACTCCTTGCAAGACCCCGCAGAAAGGGTCCCCATCCTCACCCCAGCATGGGCTACAGCCACCTGCGCAACCCCTCCCAGTTGCTCTAATGCTCAGGGTCAGTGGGTCACGCAATGACCATGGGCTCATGTGCCCATGAGCCCAGCTAAGGAACCAGCACGGTGGCCACCAGCACCAGGGCCACAAGCAACCCTGGCCAGGCCCGTTGGGGCTTGGCCTGGCTGGCCAGCACGCTCTGCCACCCACTCACTGTGTGGGCTCTGGACCCCAGTCTTCTGGCACGTGGGGCGACTAAGGGGATTGGGAACGTTCTGCCAGCTGTGCAATCCCCAAGGTGTGAGTTCTCTGGGGGACTTTGCTTCACCTCCCTCTGCCTAGAAAAAAATCTCAGGGAAGAACTTTTGATTGGCTCTGTTTAAGTCACAAACCCATCCGTGCACCAATCGCAGTGGCTAGAAGGATGGCAAATTGTGATTGGCCAGGACTGGGTCACATGCTCTTCTCTGTTGTCTAGGGGCAGGGGCCAACCACTATGATTGGCACCTGCCCCCAGAACCTCAGGGTAGGGCCAGGAGAGCCCCATTCCCCAAGGTCAGGGCACAGTGCCATGGGCAAGGAGTAGGGGTTCAGGACAGACCCAACCAGATGTCCACACTCAAGCTAAGTTCACAGTGATGTGACTTGAGCGGGCTGTGTGGGTTCAGGCAATGGGACCCCACCCCTTCTGCCATGTGTCCAAAGAGAAGGGGCATGGCGACACCTCTTGTGCGGTCCCCGAGCGGTGGCCAGGCTGTCCTGGTGCCCTGGGCCTCCCCTCCCTGCCGCTAGAGCACATGTTGCAAACATCTGCCCGGCAGGGCGGCTGCTGGGGGTCGCCTCCTGGAGTTCCCCGCTGCTGACAGGAACCAGCTCGCCTTTTTATTACCCGCAGCGCACATCTGGGAACACTCTGGATCAGTCTGGTCGAGCCAGTGGGCTGAAGAGCTGACTCCCGGCCAAGCTAACGGGGCGGGGGGGGGGGGGGGGGGGGGGGGCGGCGGCAGTGGCGACAGCCTGGGTCTGGGAAGCGCCACCCCCCCACCCCTCCAGCAAAGCTGCCCTGTGTGACCGCTGCTGGCCGGCTGCCACAGGGGCGGTTGTGTAACCAGCCTTGTCCAGGAGGGAGGGGATGGCCTGGGCCCAGGGTGGGGACCCACCAGCCAGCCTGACCTGCCAAGTCTAGAGAGGGGCTTGTAGGGGTGGTTTCAGGATGGGGATGTGATGGGGGCTGATATCGGGGCTTCTCTGATTAGGGTTCAGGAGTGCTTACTCCCCCCTCATTTTCTTCCGTTCTTTCTGATCTTCCTTCCCTCCTCTCTCCTTTTCTCTCCTCTCCCCCCGAAAACTTTGCATCTTTTCATTTGAAGAACACATCCTTAAAGATTCACCTTTAAAACCGAGTAGGAGGCAAGATCCTGAACAAACATTTTTTGTTTTAATTTTTATTTTATTTATGTATTTTTTAAAGTAGGCTCCATACCAGCGCAGAGCCCAGCGTGGAGCTCGAACCCACCACCCTGAGATCAAGACCTGAGCTGGGATCAAGAGTGGGATGCCCAACTGACTGGGCCACCCAAGAGCCCCTGAACAAACATTATTTTTAGATAAACCTAGTCTTTCTGCTTCTAAGGATGACTGGGTGGTCATCTCTTCTGCAAATGCAGAACCCCACCAGAGAAGCTGGGTCGGCCCCCAGGGAGGCAGGGCAGGGGATGCTAATCCCTGGTCTCCTCAAAGCCAGAACAGCAGGGAAGCCCTCAGGTGCTGCTGTGAGGCCCTCTGCACCTCCCGCCACAGCCAGAACCTCCCCTGCGGTCACTTCTTTGTTTTCTTCAGAGAGTGACCCAACCGTCTGGGCTTAAGGCACATGCTGGTGATCTGGGTGGTAACAGCATGAAAGACAGAATGTTAGGAATAAAACAAATCCAGTAAGTAAATTCAAGTACTTAAAATTAGAGTGGGTCTATAAGTGGAGTAAACCCATGAGGCCAAGGTCAACCTGTTTCAGAAGGGCGAGGCTCCTTCAGCCTGGGCGGGACAGGGAGAGAGGTCCAGTCTGGTGAGGCATGGAAAGGATCCCCCAGGCAGTCAGGAGACAAGGTGCAAAGGCCCTGAGGTGGGAAGAGCTTGGTGGGTTCTAGGATCTGAACAGAAGCCGGGAGCTTTTATGGACGGAGCAAGGAAAGAGGAAGGAGAGGTGGTTGGGGGCAGGAGAGGGCCTGATTACAGGGGTCCCAGGGGCCTTGGCCAGGACTTGGAACTTTGTTCTAAGAACAATGGGGAAATCACTCCCTGAGCTTAAGCAAGGGAGCATCGTGACACGGCTTACATTTTAGGAAGACTACTCACCAGATGGCAGGAGAACATAAGGGGAGACAGATCAGAGGGCGGGGAGGAGTCAATTATAATCATTTAAGCAGAAGTGATGGTGGCCTGGGCAGGTAGGGCCCTGGAAGTAGGACAGCCGGTTAAATCAGCAGAATTAGAGTCTCCCCCCCTCACTGGGGCCTAGTGAGCAAGGGGAACAATGAAAGAGGTATTTAAATACCAAAGACAGGGGCAACTCTGTGGGCTGCTGGAGTCCTTAATGAGGGGAAACTAACCCACTCTTGGAATGATCAGGAGGACTTCCTGGAAGAGGAGACATCTAAGCTGAAAATGGGAAGACATGGAAGAGTCAGGAGAAAGGGGATTGGTGCAGCAGGAGAATGGGTTTCCAGGCAGTGGGAACAACCCATGCCGGGCTGGAGACGAGAAGCAGCATACACGCCTGAGGGCTACAGAAAGTCAGCATGCCCAGGGCCGAGGAGAGGAAGTGCGGCCAGGGACGTGAGTCTACTCGGGTTTTGACATGGCAGCTTCTTGCTGACCCATGGATCATTAGCCGCTCGGCAGCTGGGCCTCGCCCGAGGGGTGGCAGGCCATGTGGGGCAGTGGGCTCCTGGGTTAGGAAGCTCGGCGTTCCCGTGCCAGCACTGCCCCGGTCCGGCTCGGAGACAGACAGGCGTGGGGAGAGAGGCAAGGCTTCAGGCCACGTGTTTCCATCTTGTGGGGCCTGGAGCCCTAGGCCTCACTGTCTCCTCCTGAATCTGGGGCTTCCTGCTGGCCTGGGGCCGGTCTCCCTGCATCTAACTGGCAGACCCTGCTCAGACCTCAGGAGGGAGGGTCCCTGAGATCAGGTGCTGGCACCTTTTTCTGTTTTGGCTGTATAGGATTTTTGTGAATTAAAAGAAGAAAATGTATAATGTATTTGACTATGAAAGCTATTGCACGGGGACGCCTGGGTGGCTCCCTCAGCAAAGCGGCTGCCTTCAGCTCAGGTCATGATCCCGGGGTCCTGGGATCGAGCCCCGCATTAGGCTCTCTGCTCATCAGGGAGTCTGCTTCTCCCTCTCCTTCTGCCCCTCACCCCCACTCGTGCACACGCTTTCTCTTTAATAAATAAAGAAGAGCTTTAAAATTAAAAAAAAAATTAGGAAAAGAAATAAATGAAGCTACTGCATGAATAGCCTAGCTTTCAAAAAACTTCAGAATATTTTCGACAATCCAGAACCTCCCTTCGAGGTGCTCTTGGGCGGCTACAGAAGCTGGTGGTGACGTGGCTGCTCAGCCACAAGAAGGGGTGTTTGGAGAAGTGGACCAAACGGAGGGAGAAACACAGAATATGGGAATGAAGTCCACAGATATTTATGGGCTCGTCGCTAACACCCCATAACTATAACTTACGCATTAATGAGCCCATTTAACTCAGTCTTGGCCTGTTGTCCACTGTGGGCCTTGCCCGGGAAAAGCGAGATCTACGGAGGTTCTACAAAGACTCTCCATCTGGGGAACCGAGACTATACACCGCTCACTTCCCTCTTAGCCCTGCCCCCCACCACAGTCCCGACCCCAGGGTTGGTTTGAACCAGGGCCCGACTAAGGGCCACACTTGTAAGGGCTGATTTCATATCTGAGCTCAGTACGGAGATCCTTTAATATGTAGGCATCGCCTTCATGCCTTTCTGTCTCTTCCTCTGGTCCTCTCTCCCAGTCTGTCCCTGTCTGTTTCTCTCTCCATCTCCCTCTTCCTCTCTGTCTCTGTCTCCTCCCTCCCTCTGTCCTTACAATGTATTTATTGATGAAACAGGGTTGTTTGTCTTGGAGAGATTCCCACAGTCCTGGGAATCTATTTTAACATGGTTCCTAAGTAGTAATTCATAGATGTGTGTGTGCGTGCATGTGTGTGTGTACGTGTGTGTGCATGAGCGCGTGTGTGTTTGTGTGTGTTTGAAAACCAGTGCACTATGTCACAGCTCTCAAGCTCGGAGCCACAGACATGGAGACCATGTCATCCCTCGTGGTGGGGCCGTCCTGTGCCCTATGGGACACTGAGCAGCGCCCCTGACCTCCCTCCTCACCAGATGCCCGTGGCACTCGGAAGCCGACTCTGGAGGGAGCAGATGTGCAGTCATTTGTTGGGGTGCCTGGGATCAGCACTGTGGGGGAAGGGGAACTGGTGGGGCAGGGGACCTAGAACTGCTGATTGGCCTTGGCCAGCCCCCTGGGAGCTGTGGGGTCGGTGTGGCCCCCGGAGTTGTCCCCAGCTGGGCCGAGGCAGCCAGGCCTTTAGGCACCAGCGTCCATGGGTCACCGAGCGCGGGCTGTGTGGGAAGGGCCTGACCTTGGGTGCAGCTGACCTTCAGGGGCAACAGCTGAGCGCCATCTACAGACAGCTCCGCCAGTGGTTGGGACAACACGTTCCGGTCGAGGGGGTTGGGGCAGCCCACTGTGTCACCACAGTGGAAGAGTGAGCGTGTGAATGGGGGTGTCTGAAGCACAGGGGGGCAGACCGCTGGGCCCTGAGCTCTGCCTGCAGGAGGAGCATGGGGAGAGAATTCCAGGTCCCTTTCTCTGAGCACCTCCCACGGCCAGACTCGCACAGAGCCTTCATGTGTCTGCAGGCGATGTGGCCCAGGGGCTGGGAGCATGGCTGTGTGGACAGGGTGGGTGGCGAGGGGCACTGGCTGTCGAGAAGTTCCTGATGATGGAGCCAGCTGGTAGTCGGTCTGTGCTTTCCTTTGTAACGGTGTCACTGAGACAATTCAAAGGCCACATTCCTTCCCTGTAAAGTATACAGTTCAGTGTTTGCTAGTGTATTCACAGAATGTGCAACCTTCACCACCACCTGATTCCAGAACATTTTCGTCAACCTGAAAAGAAACTCTATATTCCGTTCTTGCACTCTTCTCCCATCTCACTCCAGCTCCTAGCCCTAAGCCACCAGGAAGCTGCTTTCCGTCTCTAGGGACGTGCCTAGTCCGGATATTTTGCACAGACGGAGCCATACCCTGTGTGGTCTTTCGTGACTAGATCCTTTAACACTGCGTGTTGTTGTCAAGGGTCACTGTGTTGGGCTTTACTCCTTTTGGGGGGCTGAATTATATTCCAGTGCAGGGCTGGACAATACACTTGGGTGGCTTCCACTTGGGGCAGTGATGGACACCTCCGCGGGGCCATTTGTGTACAGGACTTTCTGTGGAAGCGTGTTCCCAGCTCTCTTGGGCATGGACCTAAAAGCAGAATGGCAGGGTCCTGTGGTACCTATGTTTAACCTTTTGAGGAACTGCCTGACTGATCTCCAGAGCAGCTGCCCCATGTTACATTCTTCTCAGCCACGTGTGAGGGCTCTGCTGTCCTTCCGTCCTCACCAGCCCTTGTTCCTGTCTGTCTTTTTGACAATAGCTGTCCTAGGGGATGGGAAGTGGTATCTCACCGTGGCTTTGATACGCGCTCCCTAACGACTCACGGCGCCAAACCGCTTTTCGTGTTCTTTTTGGCCATTTGCGCGTCTTCTCTGGAGAGCTGTCCGTTCGTGCTGTTTGCCCTAGACCAGTTAGGTTATTATTCTCTTTATTGTTGAGTTGTGAGTATTCTTTCTGTGTTCTGAATAGAGGTCCCTTATCAGATATAGGATTTGCACATATTTTCTTCCATTCTGTGGGTTGTCTTTTCACTCTCTTGACAGTTTCCTATGTTATTAATTTGATGAAGTTCCGATATCCCTTTTTTTTTCTTTTGCAGTTGGTCCTTTCTGTGTCATTTCTAAGAGCCATAGGCTAACCAAGGTTATGAAGATTTCCCCCTAAGTTTTCTTCTAAGGGTTTTATCGTTTTAGCTCTTGCATATAAGTCTTCGGTACATTTCTAAATTTAAGTTTATGGTGTGAGGAAGAGGTCCAATTTCATTCATTTGCCTGTGCCTGTCTAGTTGTCCTAGCCCCACTTGTTGAAAAGACTGTTCATGGGGCACCTGGGTGGTACAGTCAGTTGAACATCCAACTCTTCATTTCCACTCAGATTTTGATCTCAGAGTTGTGAGATTGAGCCCTGTGTCCGGTTCTGTGCTCAGCATGGAGTCTGCTTGAGATTCTCTCTCCCTCTTTCTCTCCCCCTCCCGCTTGTGCTCTCTCCCTCTCCCTCTCTCTCAAATAAATAAATAAATCTTAAAAAAAAAAAAAAGGAAAAAACTATTTTTTCTCCACTAAATGGTCCTGGAACCCTTGTTCAAATCAGCAGACTATAAACGTGAGGATTTATGTCTGGACTCCCAGTTCTCGTCCATTGATCTACCTGTCTACCTTCATGCTGGAATCACACAGTCTTAATGACTATAGGTGTGCAGTAAGTTTTGAAGTCAGGAAAGTGTCCCTCTTTCAATTCTATTCTTCTTTTTCAAATTGTTGTAGAATTTTCCAGATGGAGAGTTTTGTATGTCCATATGAGTTTTAGGATCAGCTTTTTCAGGCTATTTTTTATTCTAAGTAATATCGGGGTGACTGAGTGGCTCATTTGGTTAAGCATCTGTCTCTTGATGTTGATTCAGGTCTTGGTCTCAGGGTCGTGAGTTTGAGCCATGTGTTGGGCTCCATGCTGGGTGTGGAATCTACTTTAAAAGGAAAAAAAAGAAATGTGGGACTGAGGACCCTAAGTCCCAGAGTTTGCTGTCCTTGGTCCTACTACTTACTAGCTGTGTGACCTTGAGCAAGTTAATGGGCCTCTCTGAGCCTCATCCGTCTCAGGTGTGGAATGGGGATAATGAGTACCTGCTTCGCGGGGTTGTCCTAAAGATGAAATAAGCCAGGATGGGGGGAGGACTTCATTGCCTAGAATTCCCTGCAAGAACACAAGATGTCCCTTTGGGAGGTTAAAATGTACAGTCTCCAGGGGCCTGTCCCCCAAAGTGCTGATTTGATAGGTTCAGGTTGCAGCCTGGGAAAAGTGTAGTTTTTTGGATTTTGTTCTTTTTTAAAATGTTTATTTTTTGTTTGTGAGAGAGAGTCAGAGACAGAGAGAGCATGAGCAGGGGGAGGGACAGAGGGAGAGGGAGAAGCAGACGCCCCGCTGAGTAGGGAGCCCAATGCAGGAATCGATCCCGGGATGGTGGGTGACCTGAGCCGAAGGCAACCGCTTCCCTGACTGAGCCCCCCAGATGCCTCTTGGTTTTTGTTCTTTAACTCCTGGGTGGCCTCACAGGAAAGCACGCTCAGGATGTTACTATATTCTCCACATGATGAGGCACCTGGGCACCCACACCATGGCCATGGCCATGGATCTGGAGGGGGCACGTCCCCAGACCTCAAGGAGCTGACAACTCAGCGGGCGGGCAAAGAGATAGGCCAGCGAAGAAGTCAGGCGTGCTTAAATGCCAAGTTATTGGCACACCACAAAGCGTGACGACGTGAGAGGGGATGCAGTCTCTTCAGGAAATGATCGGGAGCACAGTAAGCCCCCAGGGGCTGGACAGCATGCTGAGGCCCCCGGATCTGGAGTCCAGCCTGGCGGGCTGGTGTCATGTGGCCACCCCCGCACCTCTCTCACAGATCGCCGAGGGCAATGCGAGGACATCAGTGTGGGTGCGGTTGCCATCACGGATGGCCACAAATGTTGTGGCCTGTAACCACACCGACTGGTTAGCATCCAGTTCTGGACGTCAGAGGCCCTAACACAGAGGTGTTGGCAGGACTGTGTTCCTCCTGGAGGCTCTAGGGGAGACTGTTTTTCTGCCTTTCTGACTTTCTCTGGTCTGCCTGTGTTCCTTGGCAAGTGGCCTCTGCCCCCTTCTTCGAAGCCGGCAACGAGGCTTCTGCCCATCCTCCTCTCTGACTCTGCTCCCACTACGCGTCCCCTCTGACTCAGGCTCTCCTGCCTCCCTCTTAACAAGGACCTTTCGGATGACTTTGCCCCCACCCCAACCCAGGCCAGGACGACTTCTCCATCTCGAGATCCTGACTGGGCTCCCATCTGCAGAGTCCCCTTGCCATATAAGGTCCCATATTCACAGGTTCCAGGGATGAGGGTATGGGTATCTTGGAGCCGTTATTCTGCCAACCACAGCGATCATGGTGAACCGTTCCTGGTCCCTTCTGACCTCCCAGGTGCTGCGCTCTGTGTACCAACCTGCAAGGCCCTTCTCGGGGAGGTGGAGTTCCCATTTCATCATTGGGGCCCAGAGGCCCCAGGTCATAACACCAGAGGCAGGACCCGGACCAAGGCAGGCCTGGCTGTCTTGACCATGTCGTGCACATCGTCCTTGTGGGAACAGCAAGGGCAGGAACTCAACTTTTGAGCTGTCAGAATCGATCATGATTAGCATGAAATGAGTTGGGCCGCTCATCAGGGCTGAGATAGCCAGAGGGATCATGGCCTTCCAGGTAGGTAAGACGGTGGGGGCAAGGCCTCAGTCAGGCCTGGGACATTTCGAGTCAGAGAGGGGCCTTGCTGGAGAGATGACTCCCACTGGTGGGGAGGCCTGAGAAAGCCTTGAATGCCAAGCCTCGGTGTCTAGACTTGATCCCATAGGCAATGTGGAGCTGCGGAGTGTGAGCAGAGGAGTAGCATGAGAAAGGGGGATGTTAGGAAGGTTTCCCCTCGCGGGCTCAACTGCCCATCCCCTTCCCCAGTGCAGTCCTCTGTCCCTGTGGTCAGGGCCCTTGGCGTTCCTGGGGGCCACCTGCCTAGCCCCTTTAGAAAGCACCAGGGCCACTGGCACTTCGTGGGCCTGGGGACCACTCAGCCACCAGAAGCAATGCATTGTAATGCTGGCCTCCAGGATTTCCTGCAGCAGCCCAGGGGCTGGACGGGTCTTTGTGGACACCCTCCCCAGAGAGCCCTGGGCTGCCTGGCCAGGGTCAGGCCCAGGAGGCGACAGGAGGGGGATTTGCTCAAAGCCAAGGGGGCCTTGAGGAGAGGGGCCTTGCAGGAAGTGGCTGCTCTCTGCTCATCGGGCCCAGGACCTCCAGCCTCCAAGCTCTGGGTGTGGGTCACCTCCCAGCATCCTTTGCAGTGGATGCTGTTGGCTCTGACCCCAAGGCAGCCCAGCGTCTCCTGATCCGGGCTAGCTGTTGGCTCCTCTGCTCTTCGCATCCAGCAGGAATGACATCTGGGACACCAGGGACATTAGGATATGTTCCTTTCCTCATCAGGAGGGCCCTTTGGACTTCTTCCCCCTTCCTGCCTCGCAGAGGCTCGGGAAATGACCCCCCACCCCGCACTGAGAATGTGTGAGGCTTGTCACTCCTGGCCTCCAGCCACTCTCGGCCGAGGGCAGGAACACACGTGGCCCAAACAGAGTTGTATTTATACAGACATCGTCCACCCAGCGCCTGGCAGCCAGAAGGGGCTTGACAAATGGGTGTCAGAGGACCCGGGAGGACAGTGGGGGCGGGAAGACATCCGTGCTGCCCTCCCATGCCAGGGAAGGGGGGGCTTCCACACACCCCGGCCATGACCTGCCACCACCCCGACAGGCTCTGGGGCTCAAGGCTACGATTCCCAGGGGCACAGCCTGCGTCCCTGCAGTCTCCAGAAGCCAGCCAAGGCCACAGAACATTTCCTGTCACCAGACCTCTGAGGTTTGTGTGTTCCCGTGGCCTGGACCCAGGTCGGTCCCTAGTTGTTCCAATTAGAAGCTCACCAAGGAGTTAGGGCAAGGTCAGGAGCTGAGTGGGTGTCGGCAGCCTGAATTTTGCCCCAGGGTGACTGGAGGAAACACCTTCTCAGCCCCCAAACCTCCCGCCACCTGGGACGTCTTATCCCCCATCCTGCCCACGCACACCCCGGTAGCCTGGGAAATTCTGACATGAGCTACTCACCCCATTCCCTTTCCTCCGGAGCTGAGGACAGACTGGGGTGTTTCCATCCACCTACAAAGTGCTTCCGAGTCTTGCTTGTCTCCCTCGTGACTCCCTGTGAAATGCCCTAGGGGAAATCAGAGCAGGTTGGAAAGCTAGCTGTGTGACCTTGAACAAGGCCCTTCCCTGCTCTGAGCTCCATTGCCTCTCCTGGAGAGATCCCCGCCTCCCCGGAGGCGGTGTCAGATGGCTACGGGTCTCCCTTCACCCACGGCCTGGCTGGAGGGAGGAGAGGACACCCCGCAGGCCATATTCTCCATATGGGCCGTGGGTCAGGGGTCATCTTGGTGGAAGCAAGAGCGGCTGTTGACTGAGCACTTGGGCGGGACTGTGCCAGGCCAGCAGCCTGGGCATCCTGTTTGGCCCTCACCATCCTGGCAGGAATGTCACAGATGAAACACCTAGACTCAGGGAGGGATCACTGCTCTCAACTCCATGTCCCCCAAAGGTCAGCCCTGAGAGGGGTCTGTGGATTTCCCCTCCCTGGCATAGGCACAATGCTGCCCTCAAGAAGATTCTAGAAAATAAAGCTAAGCCATAAATGAAATGATTTCCAGTTGTGAGTGTGCCATGTGGGGCATCTCCAATAGACAATCAGAGAGTCCCTCTCGAAAGAGGTGACATTTTCACATATGCTATGTTGAGCTTGGAGAGTAAGAGCTGGACGAGTGCTCCAGGAGCTGTGTGGGCAAAGGCTCTGCCGGGAGGCTGATCCAGGCTGATCCGGCCTGCCCCCGCCCCGAGCCCAGCAAGTGAGGCCAGGCTGACCCCCAGGGCCGAGGGGGTGGGAAGGCCGCCTGTGCTTCCGTAAGCCCACACTGCCTTGGGTGCTGTGGGAGAGCCCTAAATCAGGCTTCCTGCCTTTAAGGAAATTCCAATTAAATGTGAGATGAGATGCAGGGACGTGATAAGTGGCTAACAATGGCAGGCTGGGAAGAAGGTGAGCAGGACAGGAGCCCAGAGGCAGCCAGCCGAGGCCTTGCAGGGTTATGAGGGCCTGGACCTCCTCAGGTCTCAGGTCTGGGCAGGGTGGGGTAGGGAAGGGAAGGAAGGTGTGGCCGAGACCCCGGCAATAGGAGAGCATGTCCATGCAGTGCATGGGCGTCCTGTGGCTGCCGTGACAAACGACTACAACCGTGGCTGAGAACATCACCGACCATGTCCCTTACAGTGCTACAGGTCGGGCACCAGACACGGGTCTCACTGGCCAGATCATGCTGTCCACAGAGCTGGCTCCTTCCGGGGCCTCGGGGGGAAATCTGGTTCCCTACTTCTTCCAGCTTCTAGAGGCCGCTGCCTTCTTTGGCTTGTGACCCCTCCTTCCGTCCTTAAAGCCAGCATCTCAGCAACCTCTTTCTCTCTGTCTGGGTCTGACTCTGCAGTCTCCCTCTTCTAAGCACCTTGTGATTATGTGGTGGCCACCCAGAGAACCAGGCTAGATCATGTCACACTCAGGGTGAGATGCTCCATCTCAGGACCGTCTCAAAAGGTGAGCAAGTGAAGGATGTCCCAAGAAGAACAGCTGTGATAACAGCAGAGACCAGAGACCTCACTCTGGCACACAGTAGGTGCTTAATGGGTGTATGGAGAATGAATGAACAAGTTGGGGAAGGGGGTGTGGCTGGGAGAGCAGAAGGCTCTGGGTCCTGCATAAGGGAGAAGTAGGGGCAACCGAGCCGTGCCCAGGGACAGAGCTGCTGGCCGGGGTTGGGGGTGGAAAGAGGCCTCCCCTCTCCCAGAGGTGCCCCTTCCGCTGTAAAGGTCCTTTAATCTGGCCAGTGACCTTGAGCTGGCTACGCACCAGCCTGGGTCTATTCTGAGGAGGGCCGGCCGCAGAGCCCACGGGCCAGGAGAGTGTCTCCTTCTCAGAGGCCGCTATCCGAGAGATGGCTCATGGTGGGTGGCCACCGGCCCAGGGCCGCAGAGGCCCCAAAGCCCCAGGAGATGTGTGACTGAGTGCAGAGGCTGTGGGTGCTGCGAGGGATGGCATGCTGAGGGGGTCTGCCCTTCTGCTTGGGGCCTCTGGAGCCCCCAGCCCCCAGACAAAGCAGCCCCCATAGGGAGGCTCACCAGCCATCTAGAGCGGCCCCAGGACTGGCTCTTGCCACGTGCAGCATGGGCCTGGATAAGCCAGGACACACAGCTGAGCGGGACGCTACCGGCTGCTCACCCATGGGGGGGTCGTGACCTCAGCAGCAGAGGCAAGGGTTTGCTGAGCCTGTCCTCCCCTGCCTCCCGGTCTGCTGACTTGGCGCCCTGCCATCGGACCTGTGCCTCTTCGGTCAGGACGCCCAAACTGGGTGACGGGAGGGATGCAAAGGCTAGTAAGACATGACCTTGGCCTCAGAGCGTGTTTGGAGAGGATGGACTGCAGCACAATCTCAGGCCACCCCGCGCCCCCACCCCGACCCACTGAGTCAGAATCTGAGTTTGAACAAGGTTTCCAAGGGTTCTGTGTGCGTGTGCCCGTCTGGGAAGGAGGTCTAGACAATGGAAGCAGGAGGCGAAGCGGGGTGACCCAGTGGGCCAGGGGCCTGGGCACTGAGCTGTAGAAGGCAGTGCGCCTCTGCACAGCGGAAGGCGGAGGGGCAGACATCACAGTGATGGGGCGGCAGCAGGGACAGCCTGGGTGGACCCAGGACACCATGGCCTGGGCCAGAACAAGATGGACTGCCTCTGTCCGCGATATGTGTAATACTTAGAGCAATCAGCTGCTGTGTTCTTAACACTTGGCACATATCAGCTCATTTGTGACAATAACATGGTGTCGGAGGGGCGATCATTAGTCCCCTTTTTTTTTAAAGATTTATTCACCTATTTATTTATTGGACAGACAGAGATCACAAGTAGGCAGAGAGGCAGGCAGAGAGAGAGAGAGAGAGGAGGAAGCAGGCTTCCCGCTGAGGAGAGAGCCCGATGTGGGTCTCCATCCCAGGACCCTGAGATCAGGACCTGAGCTGAAGGCAGAGGCTTTAACCCACTGAGCCACCCAGGCGCCCCTCATTAGTCCCTTTTACAGATACATAAAGTGAGGGACAGGAAGGTAGAGAGACTTGCCTGATGTCTCTTAACTTGTATGTGGTTTAGCCAGGATTCAAATGCAGAAATCTTGGTGGAAGCCCTTTGAGCCCATCTCTAGACACCCCTCAGCAGCACTAGGGAGCCATGGAATGTTGGAGGGCGGGGGAGCGATGTGAGCAAAATGGGAGTTTTGGAAGGCTGGGTGCGGGTTGGCTGGGGGAAGCCTGTGTCTGTGAGGCCAGCGGAGCAAGAGACCGGGTTGAGGGAGCGGAGGTGGGGGCATCTACTGGAGAGCGTCCTCCGTTCCAAGCAGCAAGTGGTGGACTGCGTAGGGGAGGGGACCGCAAGGCTGAGACACAGCCAAGAGCAAGGTTTCTGGAGAACAGCAAGGAGGATGAGATTTGTGTCCAGCCTCAGGCAGGGCGCAGGCCGATGGCTGAGTCCGTGGGAGAGGTTTGGCCAATGGGATATAGAGGCCCACCCCGGCGGCTTCGAGCACCCTACCTTATTTTTTGCTGTTTTCCTTACCTCCTCTTTCCCTACGACCCAGAACAGACTCGGAGTCCCTGGGAACTCCCTGCTAGCCAGGCCTCTTCCAGGCCCTTCCTCCTGGCTCAGCTGGGGGAATTCCCAGTCAGGCCATATCCTGCCACCCGCTGGGGGCCTAGGCTTTCAGGGCAAGCTCAGGGGGTCACAGCTTGGTGTCCCCTCCTCTCAGATCTATTAAATTCCCGAGGGGAGAGGACATCACCCGGCAAAGATGGCCCAGGGCACATCTGCCATTTCAGGGAGCCCCACCATGTGTGTCCTGCGGGACACAGGGCTGGCTGACCTCATGGGGGACCGGGGCTGGCTCACCTCGCCCAACAGGCTCAGCAGTCTGCCAGCCTGGGCTGGTGGCTGACCTTGGGCGGGTTCCTTCACCTCTCTTGGTTTCCTTCTCGGTAAACACAGGGAGATTAATAATAATAAATGTTACAAGAGCCCCATCTGATGGGATTGTTTTGAAGATTTCTTGAAGATAATGAATGTGAAGGTCAGAACAGCATCGCAAATAAGCTCGGCACCAGGTTTTCCTGGCAGGGTTTGGCCTCAGGGCCTGGGGAGATTGCAGTCATAAAGCTAGCTATTCGGGCTTAACAAGCATTTGTTGAGCACCTACTATGTGCCCGCCAGTGCCCAGGCATGGGGAAGAAGCAGACAAAACCCCTGAACGTCTCAAACCTTCATTGTGGGGACTTGTTGACCTTCCCCAGCGGTGCTTCGAAGAAGGCATCATTCCCACCAGATTATCCACCCCTCTTCAAAATTGGGGCAAAATTCACATCACATAAAACTCACCATTTGCACCATTTTAACGTGTATCATTCTACGGCGTGTCGTTCATTTAAAGGGTTGTGCGACCACCTGCTCCTAATTCCAGAACATTTCATCACCGGGAAGGGGGACCCTGTGCCGGCAAGCGCTCATTCCCCATGCCCTCCCCCGCTCCTGCCTACCAGGCATCTGCTCTCTGTCTCTAAGGATTTGCCTGTTTTGGACCCTTCATGGCAGCGGCATCCCTCACTATGTGCCCTTTGTGTCTGGCTCCTGTCACTTAGCACGGTGTGTTCGTGGTTCATGATCTCGGGGTCAAGAGATAGAGCCCTGTGTGGGCTCCGTGCGGAGTGGGGTGTCCACTTGAAGATTCTCTCTCTCTCCCTCTCCCTCTGCCCCTCCCGCCTTCCCCTGCTGCTTGCGCACGTGCTCTCGCTTTCTCAGAAAAAAAAAAAAAAAGGACTTCACGTCTTTCTGCAGACAAGTAATGCGCTGTCGTGTGCGTAGACCCCATTTCGCGTATCTGTCCATCTGTTGATGGACATCTGAGTTATTTCCACTTTGCTGTCCCCATTTTAAAGACAGGAAAACCAGAGCCCAATCAGCTACCAGCTCAAGGTCGACACCTGCCTATGACCCAGAAATTCCACTTGGAGGCATTTACCCAAGAGAATGAGAACACCCGTCCCCACCTGGGGCTGCGCGGGAATGCCCACAGCGGCTTTATTCACAGTAACTCGCCGCGGGAACAGCCCAGACAGCCACGAGTGGCGGGGGATAGGCACGCTGTGGTCACCATGTACTGAACACTGCTCATCCGTAGAAAGGGAAGAACGACCGAGTCACACGGTCACTTGGAAGAATCTCAGAAACCTGATGCGGGGTCAAAGGACGCAGACACACGTGGTGTGACCCCATTTATATGAAATTCTAGAGAAGTCAAGCCTGTGGCAGCGGAGGACAGAGCAGTACTTTTCAGGGACTGCAAGGGGAGTGGGGCTGGCTGGCGAGGGGCACAAGGGAAGATTCGGGGGGGGGCGATGGAAATGTTGATTATTTTGATGGGGGTGGTCGCCACGCGGGTGTATGCATGTGTCAGACTTAGTTTAAATAGGTGTGTTTTATTGTCTCAACTGTGACTCGGTAAGTCAGCTTAAGAAAAGAAGGTGAACGTCCCAGCCTCCCACACTCACGGTCCTCCTGGCCTCCACTCTGGCCTGTGTTCTCTGGCCCACGCAGGCTGGTCCCTTTTATTATGCCAGGCCCCTGAGTTTGTAGCCTCTTCGAGCCTGTCGGGGCCCGGCACGTAGTAGGCCTGCTGGGAAGCCTGCTTGCTGGGCTGACTGAGCTCTGTGGACTCCCTCTGGCTGTGCCCTAGATGGAGGGCAGAGCCCAGATCAGGAAGACTCTCTATATTTTTTTAAGATTATTTGTTTATTTATTTGACACAGAGAGAAAGAGCGCATGCACAAGCAGGGGGAGCAGCAGGCAGAGGGAGAGGGAGAAGCAGGCTCCCGGCTCAGCCCCCATGCAGGGTTCCATCCCAGGATGCTGGGATCATGACCTGAGCCAAAGGCAGATGCTTAACCGACTGAGCCACCCAGGTGCCCCTGGAAGGACTTCCATTTGGAACCCGGGCCCAAGGCCACACTGCTAATTATCACCCTCCCTGGGACTGGAGCCCAGGCCTCCATCTGGACCCTGGGCTTCTGACCACTGGCATTCTTCACCGGGCTGGCGTGGACACGTGGATGCAGCAGGGCAGTCAACCTGGTGGGACCTGCTGGGGTTCATCCCTCCTCTCTGGCAAGTCCGAAGCCACTCCCTCTCTCCCTGGAAGATGAGGAAACAGGCTCAGGGAGGGGCCGACCCTTGCCCCACGTGGGTGCCCAGGTGACAGGTCCAGGATTCTAACGCAGGCCACAGGCAGCCGGCCCGAGTGTGTGTCTGCCACATGGGCTCCCACTGGGCACAAAGCACCAGCCCCGGGGAGCCTAGGGTGGGAGGCACAAGGCATCTGGGAGGCCGAAGCAGCAGCAGGCTCGGGGTCACAGCCCTTGGGACTGCCCCAGGGTCTGCTCCAGCTGCTCCCTCGAGAGACGGCTGTTTGGGGTTGATGAGGGCGGCAGGCGTGGAAGGGTCTCATGTCTAGAGGGTCTCTGTGTGGGTGACACTCTACACCAGGCAAGTCTGTGTGTGTCTCTCTGTCTCTGACTCTGTGTTTCTGTGTTTATTCATGCAGAGTGTATGTCTGTACATATGTACCCATGTCTCTCTTGGGGTGTTTCTGTATTTCTATCCATCTCTGTCTCTCTGTCTCTCTTGTCTCTGTATCTCCTACTGTCTCTTATCTCTGCTTCTGTTCTTTCTCTGCCTCTGTCTTTCTGAGTATCTGTATTTCCCTGACTCTCTCTCTCTCTGGTGTCTGTCTCTGTCTCTCTGTAGTATTCTCTGACTCTCATGTCTCTGTCTCTCTCTGGTGTCTCTATCACTCTGTATTTCTGTCTCTCTCCATTTGTCTCTCTGTATCTCTGTCCCTATATCTCTGTCTCTCTCAGGATCTCTCCATCCCTGTCTCTCTCTGGTGTCTCTGTCACTCTGTATCTCTGTCTTTGTCTCTCTGTCTCTGTCTCTCTCAGGATCTCTCTGTCCCTGTCTCTCTCTGGTGTCTCTGTCAGTCTCTGTCTCTCTCTGGTGTCTCTGGCACTCCATATCTCTGTGTCTGTCTCTCTTATGTCTCTGTCTGCTTCCAGTGCTGGTGGGAAGAAAACCCTTCTCAGGGCGGGAACCCGAGGAGGGGACAGGCCTGCTCTGACCTGGCGCGGCTCCTTCCCAGGCCAGCTCTGGCGCCTCTGGGCCGGTGGGAAGAGGCAGTCAGCCCAGGGAAGCCAGGGCCTGGCAGGCAGGCCTTTCCTGGGACAGGCTCTCCCGCCCCCGCCCCCCTGCAGCTGGCTGGCTTTCTGCCCTCTCCCTGGCTCTCCAGGGCCCTGAGTACTGGGGGGAAGGCCCTGCCCCCTCTCAAGGGCCCTCACTCTGCACATCCTAGGATCCTATGGGGAGAGTGTCGTGGACTGGGCCCCACCCCTTGGTCCTGCCTCTGGTCTCACTTGCCCCTCCCGGGCCCTCCCAGTCACTATCCTCCCCCACTGTGATCTGACTTTTTGGCCCCCATTTGGATGAGCTGCTGGGGAGGCCCCCCACAGCTTTGAGTGTTGAAGCCATTGGCAGGACCCCAGAGCTCAGAGGCCCCCTGAAGTCTGGCCGAGCCGGACTCCAGAGCCCCCAGCCCGCCCACAATAGCTATCTGTTCAAAAAGACAGAGCCCAGTGGGCCGTGCGTGGCTTTGGAATTGACCAATCTGAGTTCACGGCCCGGCTCCCCTGTGTCAGTGACTGCCGTGTCTCCAGGTTCAAGGCCATCACCTCCCAGGAAGGCTGAGACCACGGGCCGGGGCCATGGCCAAACGGACGTCTGCAGTAAACATCAGCCCTCTGTTACCCAGTGACCACCCTTCCTGGCCCGGGCCCTGCTGCTCAGAGCATCTGCCCTTTGAGGACAGGACAAGCGCGTGCTGAAGGCTTTTAGTGGTTCTTCACGGTGTGTTCTTCCAACGGATACCTGGGAGAGCCCACATGTACTGATGAGGGGCTGGGCATCCTGGGTTCCTGAGACGTCCTCGGGGCAGGCCATTCTCATCCCAGAGCCCCCACCCCCAGAAAGGCCTTTCCACCAGCTCCTTAGGCCGGTATGGGTGTGCGGGACAGGTGTGGGGGGGTCCCTGGCCCGGAAGGAAGAAAGGGGTCAGGCAGGGCTGGCTGCCTGGAGGAAGGGGCCTGTTAGGGGACAGAAGGAAGCACAGGGTAGAACACAGTTGAACTGCAGCCCCTGCCCAGCCCCCCTCCTGGCCCCTGATGGCTCAGAAGCTATACGTAGCTCCTGGCCGCAGTGGGCCGGTTGGCACCGGATGCCACACACCCGGGTCCCGGCAGCTGGGAGGGTGACAGCTGAGCTCTGCCCCAGGAACGGGTTCCAACATGTTCCCTTTGAGAGTGGAAGCAGATTCAGAGAGGAGGGAGGAGGGGAGCCATGGCAGGGATGGGCAGCTGGGATCCTAGTGATTTGGGTCCGCGTCTGGGCTTGCCCCGCGTGTGCCTGCCAAACCCTTGACATGTCCCTTCCCTCATCTGAAAGGGCCAGATTGACCGCATGAGGTGGTTCTAAGAATAAAATAAAAGTATGTGATGCGAGGCTGAAGAAAAGGATCAGCCTGTAGCACGTCGTGCCGTGACCTTTGACACCACAGCTCCAAGAGGCTTGGACAGATGACACGGGGGCTCAGAGAGCGTCCTTTTCTGAGGCGGGCACCAGCAGGGTTAGGAAGCTCTTGCACTGTTAGATTTCGGTGTTTATCTGGCATCTCCTCCCTGGATGTACAGGCTCCCTAAGGCCTTGTATCTGTAGCCGGCAGAGAGCCCCAGTGATAAACAGGGAATCGGGCCTGAGTCAGTGCGTGTACAGCTGTGTGACCCACGCAGGCCCCTTCACCTCTCTGGGCCTGCCTTTCAAAATCCGTCAGGTAAAGGGTGGGCACACCCAGCTCTAAAAAGCTTTTAGGCCAAACACCAGGAACGCAGCAGAAAGAACCACAGATCAAGGCCGGAGCATGGGGACTTTCCAAGGTCCCTGGTCATTTTTAGCCTCGCTCCTAGGGGACAAGCGACCCGCGATCTGTTCTCGGCCCGGCCCGCTCTTAGCGAGTTCTTTTTCTGGCTGTATGAACTCAGGCTGCGTGCAGAGCCAAAGTTAAACTCAAGAGGGCTGGGCACGTGGCTTGGGTGGGGAGCCGGAGCAGATGGCAGGCCACCTGTTGAAGGGGGACCCGCGAATCAGCAGCTCCCACCCAGCCACCCTGCTGCCCGCTCCCCTCCCTCCCGCCTGCCTTTGACTCTGCCTCCCACCTCCTCCACCGGCCAGTGTGGCCCGTGTGGCCCTGATCCGTGGTGGGGATTCCAGACCCAGGACCTCTCATAGTGAGGGGGACCTGCGGAGGCTGGGGGGAGGCAAGTGTTTCCTTAGAGCTCATTCCTCCTCAGAGGCTGGGGGAAAGACAAGAACCTGAGTGGACAAAGGCAAGAAGGCTTTGTTCTGCCCTTAGAGGTGCATAGCTCTGCCCCCCATGTCTGCCCATTACTGCCCACCCCCCAGAGGGGTCATCTCACCAAGTCTTTGGGCATTTACAGATTTGAAGCACCTATTAATAATAAAAAAAAATCACAAAGCAATGTGTATGCACGGTACTCAGGCAGAACGTTTGAAAATATGGAACAGCAGTAAACAGAAAGGAGGAAAGCACAGGCAGTCCTGCCTGGCAGCGAGACCCAGGGTCATTGTTCTTGTCCGAGGACATGGAGTGAAGGTTCTCTGACTTCATGCTTTCACGATGTAGGACTGATGTCCTCCCTCAATGCTGATGTGATCTTTCCCATAGCATCATTTGGGATGCCTGCATCCTTGTTCAAGGCTCAGTCCTTTATGTGAAAGTCCAAAATCGCAGAAGCTCAAAAATCCAATTTTGTGTGTGACTCCTGTGGTCCCAGAAATCTGTCCTGGGCTGAGACGATGAGGCTACTTAGAGCCTCCATTTCCCCGCCTCAGTGTGAAGATTCGTTTGTTTTGCTGTAGGAATATCAACAAATGTGGCTAGAGGTGCTGCGTCAGACCCCACGGAGGGGTACGGTAGTACTGTGCCCAGCACGTCCTCGATGTTTCTCAGAGTCTCAGAATTCTGAATTCCGGAACTCCTCTGGTGTGACGGAGTTGTGCTCGATTTTAAAGGAGTGGATGCCTCAGGAGCTTACGTTTGCTGGTTGTGCAATCTCTGTTGGTCTTTCCTATTTCCTACTCAATGCCAACACTGGGGGGTGGGCCTTGTATCCCGTTCGCAGGTGGAAACTTGGAGACTCAGGGGGCCCGGATTGACCCCAGATCCTTGGCTGCTGAGTTCAAGAGCCTACTGCCGCCTGCACCCCTCCCTGCTCTTTCCTCATATGGTTTGAGACACCATCAAGATCAGTTTTTTTCAAACTGTGGTCTGTGTCCCCTGGATCCTCGTTAGAACAGTGCAGATCCCTGGTCCCGCTCCGGCTCCAGACCCAGGCATCAGCTTCCGAAGCAGGCTCTTGTCAGTTCTGGGGCCAATGAGTTTGCAACCGCCCAGCCCGGGCCCTGGAGACTTGGGGTTGAAGGAAACGCTGCCCAAATCCCATTATTTAGACGATTGTAACATGGGCTCGGGAGTTCCAGGGTCTCCGTTTTTGTCTCAGGTTTTGCCTCTGCACCTTGCTGCCAGAGGGTCAGCTCTGCCAGTTCAGGAACCCTGCGTCTCTGGAACAGCCCAGGGACAACCCGTCACACCCTGTTGGCCTCCAAGCCACGGCCCGGAATGGGCTCTCCAAACCCAAGTGGTTAATTTTGGTTAACACAGGGAATGTGTTCACATTTGGTTCACAAACTACCTTCCCTACCCGCTCCCTTCTCAGAGCCTGACCTTCTTGCGTGTCTCAGGGACCCAGAACCAAGTTCCCATGTGAGCACTGTCCTGCCCCCTCCCTGTGCTTCTCGAAATAATAGCTCTATCTTTTATCTTAATTCAGCCTGCCCATCTGCCCTTCCAGCTTTCCTTTGTTTTCTGAGAGTAAATTCTTCCTTCCTCCCACCATCAACTCATCTATCCATCATCCCTCCTCTGTCCTCTCATCCATCCACCACCCATTCTTCCTCTCCATTCGTCTCATCCTTCATCCATCAGCCAGCCCACCACTCACCCATCCATCATCCCTCCTCTTTCCTTCCTTCCATCCATCCTTCTATCCATCCATCTACCTATCCATTCTTCCTCTCCCCATCCATCCATCCATCCTTCCATCCATCCATCCATCCACCCATGCACCCATCCATTCATTCATCCTGACACCCAGTAGGTGCTCAGTAAATTGTAGTTGAATGAATGATAAGTTTCTCCAAGCAATCTATCTAGAACGTTCTGAGAAAGGGGGAAGAAAGATCCACCTAGAATAAGTAATTGTGACTGAATGAGTGGCTCACATCTCTCCTGGTCATCCATTCTTCAGCAGATGCTTACTGAGTGCCCCCTGAGTGCCGGACATCAGGCTGGGGTCCAGAGCTGGAGATGCAGTGTTGAGCACAAACAGATGTCTGGCCCTTACCTTCATGGAACTTGCAAATTTGGGGGGAGACAGATGTTAATCAAATAACCATGCTCATGAATTCATAATTGCAAACAGCGATAAGTGCCCAGAAGGAAAAGAAATCACCCAGCATAGCCCAGAGGTTCCTGAGCCAGGCCTGGGGACCAGCAAGGGCGCCAGTGAGGTCTGGACCCTCCCTTAGGAGCCCAAAGATGAACCATGTGCCACAAGGAGCTCTGCCTCAGGTGGCTCAAGAGAGGGAATTAAATAAAGGGACCTGGTTACAGAAGTGGTAACACAGTTCCCAGAACTGTGTAAAGCTGCTGTCACCAACCCCCGCCCCCAGCCAGGCCAGAGGGACAAAGAAGAGTGTTACTAGAGCTGTTGCTTCCATGAAGGAATCAGGGCCATTTCTGGGCCAACAGACATGGCCTGAAGCAGAAAGGCGAGACAGGGGAGAGAGAGAAGAGAAGAGGAGAAAGGAAGAAATACCCTGGCTTCTCCCTCTGCCTGCCTTTCCGGCTCCCTTCAGTCTTCTATTGGCTGAACTTAGGGGTGGCCACAAGGCAAGGGAAGCTGGGACATGGAGTCTGTAGGACCTGCCTACAGAGCAGAAGGGGGAAGGAATGGCTTATGTTTGGCACAGGCAGAAATTAATGGGCACAAAGGGGAGGGAGGCAAGTTCCAGGCTGTTGAGAAGCACGTGCAAAGGCCCTGGGAAGCAAACAAATGCCTGGTGCCTCTTAGGCCAAAGCACCTGGAGGGCACAACAGACCAAGTGGAGTTCTGGGGGCTCCCACAGACGTGGGCAGGACCCTGCCAACAGCAGGGTTTGATCTTTTCCCCCCGAGAGTTATGAAACTTGAGGAGGATTTCAAGTAGGAGGGAGGCTGCAACCAGATTCGCACTTTTGAAAAGACCACGTGAGCTCCTGCATGGAGAGCAGCTGGGAGGCGCCCCAGGGAGGAAGCAGGCAGGAGGCCACTGCTGCCCTGCCACACCCATCCCCCTGCCATGGCTTGTACCCCAAACCAGGGGCCCTCAGACTCGCCCCCACCCTCTGGCCTCACACACCCACGGCAGCAGGAAAGCTCCAGGTTCTCAGAATGATGTGTCCGCTTCCTTGATCACGCGCCTGCCGTCCTTTGAGATCTTGGCCCCCGGAAAGGGCCTCCTGCTCAGCCTGCCTCGTCCGCCCCCTCACCCTCCATGAAGCCCCTCCATGAAGCTGCCCACAGCCCTGGCTGGGTTGCTAGCCACCACGGCACCTGTTTACGGCTGCTCTCCCTTCTCCAGGGGATCGGCTTTCAGGTCTGATAAATATTAATGGTCATGTAGGGTCGCGGGGGGCCCTGCCGGGAGATAGTCTTTCTGGAAGGCGCGTCAGGGCGCCTAGCCGGAGTTGCAATGGGATACCCTGGCCTGACTCCCGGTCTCTTGCCGGCTCCCACCCCACGGCCCTTGGGGGCGAGCCCGGAGCCCTGGGAGAGCACCCAGAGACCAGCTCTGTCTGCTTCTCTCTAATGGCAGAGCTGGTCTCCCCGGAAGCCAAGCCTCGGGGTCCTGAGGAAGACACACAGGAAGGCGTAGTTGAATGACAGGACGAGGGCACCTGGGCCTCAAAGCCAGAAACCCCCATTTCCCGAGGGAGCAGGAGCACAGTCGGCTGGGAGTTGCCCTCACAACTGTGCATGCCCAGGACCTGGGACTAGCTGAGCTGGGGCTTCCCTGGGGCCTTGGCCCCTACACCTGTTAAATAAAGGGGATGGGCTGGAGAAGGTCCAAAGTCTCAACTTTCCAAAAACGCACTTTAGAAGGTATCCACTTCTTCAAGGCAGGAGCCATTTCAGGGAGTGCGGGGGAGGCACAGACGCTGGTGCAATGCCTACCACGGGGTGGGGGGCACTCGTGTCATCAGTGGGGTCCACATTGCTCCATGGCGATGCAGGGAGGCAGGCTCAGTTATTCCCTACATGCAGGTGCGCTCAGGAAATGCGGCTCAGGAGTTCAGCCACCTACCCAGGGCCACGTGGAGAGTATGTGGCAGGGCTGCGCTTTCCGTCCAGATGTTGAAATCCCCTGGGAATGTCATGCCATGCTTGAGAGGGCGGGCTCTAGAGCCAACCAGCCTGGGTTCGAATTTGGAAGCTGTGTGATCTTGGGCAGGTTGCTTAGCCTCTCTGTGCACTAGGCTCTTCATCTACAAAGTGGAAATGGCACTTGTGTCCCTACCTCATGGAGTCCATTGAAAGGATTTAATGGGATTACGGCCACAGATTTGGAACGGAGGGTGGCTGGTTTCGGATCTGAGATCTCCTCACCCCAAGTGTGTGCGGGTCCTGCGTGCACCATCCCACAGTCTGTAGGCTTGGACCCCTCACAGTGTTGGACCCGGCCCCTACACCCCGCAGAAATATGCTTTGAATCCAGGAGGGTGTGGAGTCAGGACTCAAAGTAGGAACCGGGGACTGTAAGTCACTGTTCCTGGTGAGCGCCGTCCTTTCGACAGCTGGAATGTTCTAAATCATACTAAGACCTGGGCAGATTGGAATTTTAAAATGTGTTTCCCCTTTTAGAGCAAGCCATGCCTAAGTATTTCTGGCCCGTGAAAGGAATACAGTTTCAGACCCAGCGCAGAGAAGCCACGCGTGCTCGCGCAACCCAAGGAAAACACCCACCACTGGGCCCTTTTCCTCTGCGGCTCCTGTGGGCTTCATGGGAACTGCTGGGCAAGGAGGCAGGCCCTGCAGGGAGACGGCACCCAGGGCCAGGCTGGGGAGTGGGCAGCTGAGAGCAGGGGTGGGGAACCAGGGAGTCCCGTATTCCACGAGCCCCCACAAATGTGGTTTCTGACATCTCACTACATAGGGACGTCGACCCTACGCCTACCCTGAGACCAGCAATTCCACTCCTCATATTTGCCCAACAGAAACTCATTATGTGTTTCTAACAAAAGACATGGACTAGAATGTTCAGAGAAATGCCGTTCGTGTCAGCCTGAAATATGGCCTACCCCAAACTCATCAATAGTGGACGGGATGAATAAGTTATAGCATAGTCACTGGCAGTATACTATATAGCAAAAAAAAAAGAAGAAGAAGAAGAAGAAGAATTGAGTATTCCTATGGGGGAGAAGCAGGGAAGAACTTTACAGACATAATATAGAACCAAAAGCCAGACTCAAAGAAGACATATGACATACTTCTATTTATATAAAGTACAAAGACAGCGTGTACTGACACACACCACCACCTGGGTGAACCCTGAAAACCTGAGGCCAAGGGAAAGAAACCAGGCACAAAGGGCCCATAGTCTCTCAGTCCATTTCCACAGAATGCTCAGAACCGGCCAATCCCCAGAGACCCAGTAGATAAGGGGTTGTCGGGGGCTGGGGGCAGAGGGTGGGCGGTGACAGATAAAGGGTCCAGAGTTTCTTTTAGGGGTGAAGATGTACACCTGCAGGTGTACTAGAAGCCACTGAATGTCCACCACGAATCGGGCGATGATGTGGCACGTAAATGACCTCTCGACAAAGTTGCTGAGAAATAAACCACCAGTTTGGTGTTCGAAGCTGGGATGCCCAGAGCTCTGGCTATTAGGCGTTACCATTGGTGGGAGGCAGTGCCTGGAAGGGACCCCAGAAGGGAGGCTTCTGGGAGGCTGGACATGCTTATTTCTGGGTGCTGGTAACACAGATGAGCTCAATTTGTAAAAGTCCCGCAGACTGTCCCCCCATGGGGAGGCACACTTTCCAGCATGGGGGTCACCCTCCAGGGAGAGGTTCTGAAAAACAACACCCCAGTTTAGTACTAGACACACGTTTCGGCCCCCATTTTTTGGTCCCCGTCATGAGTCCGGCAGCAAGCAACTGCAGAAGTGAAAGACCAGGGCAGGCCGGCTGGTGGGCTGGCACGCGGGCTTGGACTGTCCTTCTATGACTCAGAGGAACAGCAGGAAAGAATCTGTTGCTGCTGGCTGCCAGCCCCCGCCCCCTGTTAGCCAGCGCTGGGGACCTGCCGCAGCCCCCTGAGTGTTCCAGGGCCTGAGGCTGAGGGAGCTGGGGCTGGGGTGGGGCCACTGGCAGAGCCACAGGCAGGACTTGAAGGCGTCCAGCAAGCCCTGGCCAGTAGCCTCCCTGGCAGGACCCCGTGAGGGACAAGGGTGCCTTTATTGCAGAGGCTGGGGGAGGCTGGCGGATGGGCCAGGCGCTGAGCACTCAGCAGGCTGGATTAGAGCGGGACTCTCAGGACAGCCGGCCTGATTTTGAATCCAGCTCTGCCACTCCCAGCTCCATGTGACCTGGGGGACGTGCAGTCCCCGTTCCTGAGTGTCCGCAAAATTGGGTAACAGTAGCGCCTGTTTTCTAGGCAGTCACGAAATCTGAACTCGAGCAGGCCGTCAGCTCTGCACAGAGCACCCGGCATCTCGTCAGCCTCCAGCCAGCCTTAGCTTCCTACCACTGCATGCCAGGGGACGCGAGCTGGGTCATCTATGGAGCGCCTACTGCATGCCAGGCACCATTAAGGCAGCTACTATCTACCTTGCTTTCCAACCTCCTGCTCCCACCTCCCTCCACCCCTCCTCACAGTCCTGCCCTCTCAGGAAACCGCCCTGGCTCGGAAGCCTAGTGGCTCACCACGTAAATGATTGCTGGGATTCCGTGCGGCAGATCAGGCTCTGTCGAGAAACCAGCAGCCTGGGAGCCTTTGAGTTCACTCAAGATTTATGTGGAGTGTTTGTCCCGTCATCCCCAGTGGCAGATCCGCCCTGGCTATCGTTCATCAAAGGGGTTTTACGAGGCCCCTGAAGTTGCTGGCTGTAGCCTCGGGTCTCCAGGCAGGGGAGGTCGGGGGGAATGGTGTCACCCAGAGGGGAGGCTGGGCTGTTCCCTTCTGGAGTCTTTTTCCAGGTTCCTGGGAGCCAGGCTGAGGGGCACCTGACCCTGCTGTTAGGACCTGTACCCCGCTCTCTGATCCTTAAATGTGTAATGCAAGCACTGTTTTCGTTTTTAATGAAGCCCTTTGCTGCTCACAGAATGCTTCTGCATCAGGGTCTCAGGCCCCCCAAGATGGAAGGTGTGCCCTCCTCCCATGTCTACTCTCTGAAGTTCCTATATTAAAAAAAGAAGGGGTGCTAAGATAAGGTCAGCGAACACGCTGTGCATTTTTCATATTTACACTGAACAGATTAGCCTGGTTCACACCCAGAAAATGCAAGGAAATTTCAGCAACCTTGGCAGCCGGGAGCTTTTCCCAGTCTCAGGAGCTGTGCCTATGGGCCTCGCTCGGTTTCCCTGTCTCTCAAACGGAGCCGATGATTCCTGCTTTGCCCCCTGGACTGCTCCGTCACGCAAGCTAACGGGGTGACACAGCGCGTAAGCCCGAGGCCCCCATAAATCCCAGAGTTGTGTGTGTGTGTGTGTGTTTATTGTTAACGATTGCATTCCTTCCCTCTGAGAAGGAGGACGTGTTTTTGCCGGTGGCCTGCCATGTTTAAAGCTCTTTCTGAGGATGGCAGAGAAGTGCTTGCTTCGTTCTTAGGGGTAAAAAAAAGAGAGAAAGAAAGTAAGAAAAAAAAATAGGGCAGTCAGATGATAAATTTTGTTTTCTTGGTCCCCAGCGAGCCAGAGGCCAAATACACAGCACACACAGCCTCTGCAAGAGGAAGGACAGACCAGCCTGCAGAGGTACCCTCCTGGAAGGGGAGCTCCAGGCCCACGTGCCGTTTCGAGGGAGGAGGGACAGAGCAAAGACCGGGTGGGAAGGGAGGAGGCTGGGGGCACCAGGATGGACTTGGCCTCCATCGCCGGCCGTCGGGGGGAGCGGGAGACTGGAAGCTGGCTGGAGTAGCTGGGCAGTTGTGGAACTTGGAAGGCCTGGTACGGTGTTGGCATCCCAAGTTCAAACACAGATTGAGCTCTGTCCATGTCCCTGGCCTTGTGACACCATGGGACAGCACAGGCTCTGCCCCGAGGGGAGAGGCGGGCCCAGGGGCAGACGCACAAAATAACGTGTGATAAGTGCTTGGAGCCTGGAAACCAGCCTCCGCAGCAGGGTGAGGGCAGATTCCTGCGGTTTCTGGGCCAAGGCAGCCCCACAGGAAGCCGTGAATCTGAGATGCGCCCAGATGTTCCAGGCTGACGGGCCTTCTGGTCTCCTGCAGAATGGAGGTGGGGCACTTTCTCGCCGTCCGTCCATCCACCCCCAGCGCTGGGTCTGCCCCTGAGCACCTGTTGCTGCTTGGGAGCCCCCCCCCCCCCACCCAATCTGAGAAAGGAAGATGGAGCGAGCAGGCAGGGGCCCTGGGGGGAAACTAGTACCCTCTCTCCAGCAGCAAGGGGGGCCCTGCTCTCAAAGGGACATGGGGAGCCACCTCTGGGGGGTATGGGGGGCGCACTTCCCAAGTGAAGTTAATACAATCGAGCCTCACGGGTGGTCTGGAGTGTGCGCCGTCTGTTTTCTGTCCCCCAGGACCCCCGCAGGGGCTCGGAGCACATGTGAGAGGCAGGAAGTGGAGGCACTGGAGGCCATCCCTGCCCTAACACACGGGCATCTCAGGCCCCAGGGCCAACCAGGGAGGGTATCACAGGACACACTGCCCCAGTTCCCGCTCAGATTCACCTAGCTGCACCACCTGGGGCCTTTATTTACACCCCTGCCCCGTGCCTCTGCCTCCTCCGTTGCCAACTGGGGGTATATGAGAACCTCCCTCGTAGGCTTGTGGCAAAACCAGGTCAGTTGCCATCTGTAAGGCACAGGTCCTTGCATGTAATTAACATCCAACCAATGCACGCAAACACTCCTGTCATTTCTGGGTCCAGAGCGTGCAGTTCTTGGGGACTATCTCAGCTCACCCTCCTCCCAGCCCTCTGGGATGGGTTGTTTCGTTATCTCTGCTTTGTAGGTGGGGAGACCGAGGTTCAGAGAGGTGAAGGACGGACCGGGACCACGCAGTTCCTAACTGTCACACATTTATAATGCCAGGAGCCCCAGCCCCATGGGCCCACCCACAGAGGACAACCAGCATCCCCTGCCTTCTTCCTGCTCTTATCAGTGATCCCTTGCTGCCTGGTTCCTGAGATGTGTGCGGGGGACTTTCCGGAGTCCCTGGTCATGGAGGGAAACAAAAACATCCAGGTGGATGCTTCTCTTCTCCCACCCTGGGTCCACTTTATACACACATGCAGACATACACACACACACAGGCCAGCTCATGAACACACACGTCCACGTGCTCCTCTATGCATGCACGCATGTACACATCAGGACACAGACCTGCTAACAGGTGCAGACACACATGTGCACACAAACATAAACATATGCACACGCCCACACGGGCACATCCACACATCCACACACACAGCACATACTCAGGAAGTTCTGCTCCAAGACCAGCTTAGTCCAGAAAATCCCACCTCCCTCATCTTGTCCCGTTGACCCTGTGGCCCTCCTCTGTCACACAATGCCCCCCACCCCCACGTTGAAGTACAGACAGGCAGGAGCAGAACCTCATCAACCACCAGGTAGAGTCAGAAATACACACTGTCACCTACAATGTGCCAGGCCTCTCTACCCAGGGCCTCAGTTGACACAGAAAAATCTGGTGAGGATCACCACCCCATTGGGCAGAGCAGGAAACTGAGGCCTGAGGAGCTAAGAGGTTTGCCCAAGACTTCCACAGATAGAGAGGGATGGGGTAAGATGGGGCCCCAAGTGCACGGGACCCAGGCCCTGAGATGGGCCCTGGATATCCACAGTGAGCAAGACAGACCTGGTTCTTGTGGGGGGCAGGAGTCCCCAGGCTTCTGGTCAGCCAGACAAGGAACAGCTGAAGAAAAATAAAATCAACAGCAAATTCCTAAGCCAACGAGCTGAGACAGAATGGCAAGGGGGACCTACCTGAGGCAGAGAAGTCAGAGAAGCCTTTCTGGGAGGGCACTGTAGCTGAGACCCTAGAGACGGACAGGAGTCGGTGTGCAAAGAGAGCTCACAGAGGCATTTGAGGTGGGAGGAAGCACATGCCAGGCCTCCAGGGGTTCACAGGGAACCCCCCCATCCCCTGGGGACCTGCATTTCCTAAGCCAGCGTTGTTTTATCAACAACCTCTTGTTCTGTGTGGGGTTTGAAGATTATACTAGGGCACCATGAACAGGACCCCAGCCCTTTAAGTTGTCTGATCAGGCCCCTCCTGCCACCAGATATGAAAAATGCCAGAAGCAGGGGAGCCCCCCCCCCCCCCCCCAGCATTCCTCCCGGACAGTTTTGCTGACCTAGCTTTTTTCCTGGGCCTGGATAAGGACCTGCAGGACTGAATTTCTGGTGATAGTGGTAATGATGATGGTGATTTTTTTTTTAAGTCCTAGACTGTGACCCCCAGATTATGCACCAAAGGTTCCCAAGAGGTGGTCCTTTCCTCTTGTTGCATTTATTTATAATGCATGGCCCTCCTCTGTGCCCAGGGGAAGCTGAGTACTATTTACATGTCAATGCCCCAGAGGGCAGAGGGGCCCACCTGGCACCTTTGTCCCTAGGCTCACTCTGGGTTCCAGCTGGCAGGCTGTGGGTAGCTAGCTGTCAACTTCTTAGGAGTCAGAGACTCATAGACTTTTGAAGCTGGAAGAGGTGTCCTTTCACAGATGGGAAATGGAGGCTCAGGAAGGCCCGGATTTGCACAAGGCCTCACAGCCTGAGCCAGAGCAGTGGGGAGGACTGAGGGGTCCTGGCCGTGTCCCCTGCCATGGACAGTTTCCATCAGCAGATGGGTGACATGGACCAGATGTCTGCCTAGTCAGGGGCTTGAGAGCAGGGTCTTTTGGAGTCCACTGTCTGGGTGCTTGGAGCTGAATCCCAGCCCACTGTGCCTGAAAAGTAAGTTGACCCTCATGACCCTCATGAACACACTCTCAGTGGGTCTTCTTTCTCATCTGTGAAATGGTCTGATGACAGCACTCAACCCAGAGTTACTGGGAGCAGGAACCGAGCTGATGTACATAAAGTGCTTAGACTAGCGCCTGGCACAGTTCATCCCCTGCCGGAGCTCCTGTTTATTAAGAGGAGAAAAGGGCCCAGAGTTGTTGAGTCACTTGCTCAGGAACACACAGCCCAGAGACACATGGGACACTTCCTGTGCTGCTGGTGACGGCGCGTTGGCAGCCGACCAGCGGTGGGGAAGGCATGGCAGGTTGGGGACCCCTGTCCTTCTGATGGTGCCTTCACTAATATGTTCCAGGAGGCAGGAGACATCTCCTCTCCCGTCTGTCTCCAAAATTAGCACACTGGGCCCTGAAAGGTGCCCCAACCCGGGGCTGCGCAGGGCCGTAAATGACACTCACTTGGTCCCTCCTTTCAAACAAGAAGGGGGTCGGGGAGCACGGGGTCTAATCGGCGGGGCGCTGCCCCTCCTGAGAGTCCCTCTGGGACTCCTCGGTCTCCCTCGGGCGCCGGCCGCGTCCTGCTTGCCTTTTACTTAAAGAGCAGCTCCTGCGGCTGATGGGTCTCCGCGGGTCCCCGAGGAGCCCCTTCAGACGGCCCGAGCCGGGCGCGCTGGAGAGAGCCCCTAATTGGGGCCATGAATCACGGCGCGGGGCTCCCGGCCGGACACAAAATAGATAGGAGCCGGCGAGCCTTTGTGCGCAGTTGGGGCCGCGGGGGAGGGAGGGCCGAGGGGGCGGGGCGCCGGGCGCCGGGCGGGAGCGCGAGGGAGGGATTCCCCGCCCGCCGCGCGCCCGCCCTCCGCCCCCTCCCCCGCCTCCCTCCGCGCCGCCCGCCGCCCCGCCCCCCTCCTCCCCAATTAAATGACCCCACGCTTTGGCAGGCGCCGGAGCTCGCACATGCGGCCGCCGCTCCAGCCACCCGGGGCCCGCCGCCGCCGCCGCTGCGT